>NW_027176956.1:0-5000 GCF_023349555.1 Cebidichthys violaceus | reverse complement strand
GGAGGCGCAGAGTGACACCTGAAATACACTCTTTTGTGCATGTGCATGTGTGTGCATGTGTAGGTGTGTGTGTGTGTCTGTGTCCGTGTCTCCTCCCTCTCAACGGACAACCGGCTCCAGCTTGTGCATACATAATACTTCCACGCGTTTAAGGTGTGTGAAAGGTGTGTGTGTTGAAGTGCTGGTCAGACCTGATGAGGTGATGACACACGGTTTCCTCAAAACTGCCTCACGCAAAACCAAAAATAGATTTCAGTTAAATATTTAGCTGATAGGTATTCAAATGGACCTGTCTGTCTCTCAGACAGCGGCTGCGGGTTCATTCCTGATTCAAGAAGTGAACTGTTTTTCAGAGTGATACTTATCTCTCAACCCACTGTATGACATTCCACTATTGCAAAAAACAAAACAGGGACAAACAGTCACCCAGGACAGGAATTTATATCTAGATTTCTTTCTTTCTTTTTTTTTAGCGTGACCTTAGTGGTATTGTGTTTTGGGCCCGCTCCTGTTCAGGAAGACAGACGACAAGGAGGAAGAAAAATAAAAAGATCGCTTTTGTATTTTTTTTTTTAAGCTGACGAAGGTTAAAGTGATTTTTTTTTGAGCAGGAAGCTGCTGTGAAATTATTATTCAGCAAACCTCAACTTTAAGGAAGAGAAACAGCCTAAACGACCGAGCGACGTACGCACATAGTAGCATAGTCTTGTCACATGACTGTCACATGATCATCGCATGCTCGGGATGGGGAAGCACAGATTCATCTGTGTGTGTGTGTGTGTCAGAGCCATAAACCTAATCCACCAAGCCTAAAGCAGAAATCTAAAACTGGGGAGTAAAGAGAGGGGGGGGGCTGTTAGCACTTTTGTGTTGTTTATGAAACACCTGTAACAAGATCTGATCACCCTCTCTCGCCTCTCTTTCTGTTTGTCACAAACACACATACCTTGAAAGCACAATGGCCACATTCTTCCGTCCGTTGCCCCCCCCCCCCCCACCCACACACACACACACTTCCCTGAACAGCAGTGAGACGATGAGAGGGAAGTAGAAACAGGTGAAAATTAGGACACGTCACGTATACAGGTAGATGAACTGCAAGATGGACAGACATTGTAACAATGTTTCTCCTGTAAGCTGGGAACCTGAAGATTCCTTTGAGATGCAGCTCTGCACTCTTGTGTCAAGTCTTTCTAGTCACACTCTTCTAAATCAGAAATAAAAAGGAATTACTGAATGAATTCATTAATTAGAATTATTTGTGAAAGTGTATAAGGGCTTAGAACATTATGACGGTACATGATGTCATTTACATGCTCTCAAAAGTTGTTTAGCTACTTGAGAAAACGTTGGGAATGATACCATTTGTTTCACAGATTGGGTGCTAAATGTAACCTTTTTTTCACTCGATAATCAATCAAAATGTCCAAAGATCCCTTAAGAATAGCACGTTTAGGGTGTCCACGTGAAAAAAATCATACATTGTTGCATTTTAGTTCTGGTCTAGTTCCTGTTCACGCTGACTTTTTTTCCCCTAATGAACCAAGAGGAGTAAAACTTGAAGTTGTACAGATTGACAGGTAAGTCGTTGATTGGCGTTTGGGGAAAACAAATTCCTTTCAAATCAGTGTCGCAAAGCTCACAAAGAAATAATTGATTTTAAGCATTATTACTATCATTAGGCTGTAAGTTGGCCGTGCGTTATGATGAATAATGACTAACAGGTAGTCACGGTACTGTACAAAAGCCTATTTGAAAACACACGTATTACTGTGGGATCGTTGTCACACACTTTCTAATTAAGTTAATGAGCTGACAAAGTACAGGGAGTCAGATACGGCGTGATGTATTAATACCTGCACTGACGTGTATACGTGTTCATTTGCAGGTTCTATTCATGGTCATATAGAGATCACTAAGAACGCTTCCTGAACACATTTTCACGCTCAGCAGATGGATTTATTAGTATTTTAGCTTTTGAAGTCATGCTGAAATCAAATCCTGTGGTTGGTTCGTCTGCGTTCACACTACAAACAACCCGCATGGCAGTCCGCTTGGAAGCGGAGCAAGACGAACCTTCTCAATCAGTCTCTGTTCGTTGTTTGGTCAACACCAGGATTTGATCAACAGCTTTCACACCAGCCCGTACCGAGCAAATGGATTTCTTTTGGCCAAACCAAACAGACTAAATGGGAAAGCACCCAAAGACACCAAGAACTTAAGGCCCACCATAGAAAAATCCATGCTGTGATTTGGTATCAAAAGACATCTGACATTCGGAGATTTCTGTAAGACTTGCAATTTTCAGCGATTGGATGGCGATCGCTTCTGTTCTGGAAACTGCTCAGAAATCCCATTATTGTTAATATACCGAGTAAAGCCACACATCCTCTGAATGCCCTCGGTCTCTAGTTCGTTTTATGAGGCTGTGGTTTTCCTAGAGGTCACATTAGGTAATTTTATACAGTCAGGTCAAGTTTTAAAAAATGGTCTCATTACAATAAAATGGATACTATGACGACTAACATCATCACATGAATACAGTTGAGCTCACTGGATGCACAAGAGTGTCAGCTTTCCAGTTAGACCCAATTCATGTAATTCCAAGACTGTTTAGGGACCCCAGTATGCAGAAATATTCAAATACACCATTTTTAGATTATGTGAAAATAACCCATTTATACTGCATTCGAAACACTGCATGTTTTTTTACACAAACTGCATGAGATTAGCATGAAGTGGATATGTCCATAAAGAGGAGATTCATGGGTATCCATAGAACCTATTTTCATTCACATATCTTGAGGTGAGAGGTCAAGCGGACCCCTTAAAAAAATTTAAAAAAGAATCCCTCGCCACAATTTAGCCTACCATTGGATCGTTATTTAGCCTCCCGTACCGATAAGCTAGCATGACATGGTACCAATTGATTCCTTAGGTTTTATATTTCCATAATGCAACCAGAACTTTAGCTTTAACATTCCGGGCGCTACAGCCTCTAAAAGACGTCGGCCGCGCCTGCCGTCAGACTAACAGATTAAAGGGTCGGTTCCTCTAATTACAAAAACACTCCATCTCTATAAACAAGTCCTTCAAATTAAACATCAAGTTTGTTCATGACCTCCAGAAATACACACAACAGCGTTTAGTTTTTAATTTCTATCTGATGTCGCTTTCTACAGGACATCATTTCAAAATGTCCAAAAATAAATGTTTGATGAGGTAAGGAATGATACTCTTGTTTTGTTGGAAGCCAGTCTCATCCCTATTAATATCAAGTTATTTGTTTTTCGTAGGTCCTCCATAACAGTGAAAAATTACCCGTTAAAATAATGATTCATATTATTGTTGTTATCTGATTTGCCACCTTTATGTGGAAGGTTTGGTTAAGAAAAAAAAACAAATGACAACATTGACAATCGTCAAAGTCATACACTGTTAACCAAACCACCAACCTCAACCTCCTGTCTGAGAGGTCTTGCGTCGGTATGACAACGTCACGATGCTGCCTGACAGTCGTTATTAACACACCACAAGATCACAAGACGTCCTCATTTGGTATGCGAACATAGGTCCTTTTTTAAAAGATGACCAATGCTGTCGGTTTTCTGGAGAGGACGTCTTTAATTTATTCAGTTTTAAATCATTATTGTTGTATTGGAGACAGGGTCGGACTGGCCTCCCTCTGAACCATTGTCATCAGGACTACTTCTTCAGTTGAACATAGTTCCAGTTCGAACCAGGAACAGGGAGATTAGGAAAAAGTTATTTTTCATTCGCCTGCATTGTATTGGGGGGGGGGGGGGGGGGGGGGCAGATATCTCAGATATTCCAAAAGCTGGACAAATGAAACCCAAAACGACCTGCGTGGATTGATACCGGCAGACTTCTTCTCGAACTAGAGCGAGCGGTCAAGCTGAGACGTTGTGCAACCATCTCTCTTCTGAGAACGTGGCGGCAACGACGCCGTTGAGTGTGTTAACAGGTGACCTCCACTCACTGTGAAGGCTGGATCAACACTCCTCCTCCTCCTCCTCCTCCCAGCTCCCCCCCCCCTTGTGCTGTTCAACCTTTAACCCCTGTGTGACCCTCTCCACCCCCCTCCTGTGTGGCGACACCGCTGAACCCTCCGTCCTCTCCTCCCTCCTTCCCTCCTCTGTCCTTGTACGCTAATGCTGTTATTATGCTTCGTTTCACCGCTAGTTTCTGCCTTCTCCTCTTGCCGAGTTTTTTTTTTTTTTTAAATGTTTGTTAGATCGAGCGAGGACACAGGCACGTTAAAGTCCATCTTAAAACAATACTTGTATGCTCATATGTGCATTAAAAGCATGATAGTTTGCTGTAGTTGACCCTCCTGTCCATATGAGCTGTGAAGAGATCCCGTCCTAAAGGACACTATCTTTGGAAGTGCTTCGCTGGTGTGGACAGGAGGAACGACGCAGCAGCTGATAACTGTGTTAGTGTCCATGTGGGCATGCTGGTATTATATTTAAAAACTGCAAACCTATCTTTTTTCGGGCTCGCACACACAAACATGCACAGAGCATCCGATTGCCCATTCTCAAACGGGCTCCTCTCGGCATACCTGTTGCTATGCACAATGGGCTAGTTGTCTGGACAGCAGGCCAATAGGCAAGGTGTGTGTGTGTGTGTATGTGTGTGTGTGTGTGTGTGTGTGTGTGTGTGTGTGTGTGTGTGTGTGTGTGTGTGTGTGTGGAGGTTTGGGGGACAAGAAACTACCGGTACAACATTGCATCTCGTGATAAGATCCAAACACACGCACGCGCCCCAGCCCCCACCCTCACCAGAATGGAATGTTCTGTGGGCCGAGGCTGACTCTGTGAACCCATTCACAAAACTGACACAAAGTAGCCATACTCTGGGCCACACACACGCGCACACACACACACACACACACACACACACACACACACACACACACACACATGCACGCACGCAGCTACGCACACACACACACACGCGCGCGCGCGCGCACACAC
>NW_027176955.1:0-13861 GCF_023349555.1 Cebidichthys violaceus | reverse complement strand
TTATTTACCATCAAATAAAATAACTGACAGTAAGTTTTTGCCCAAGAACTGGAAGTCTAAAATAATTGTGGTGACCGTTAGTTCTTGAGATTTTTTTTTTAAATTTAGTTTTTGAACACACTACAGAATATATTTACTGATGACTCTCTAAATGTTACTTCCCTCTTCCTGTCGCCGCAGAAGAGACCATGAAGGAGATGGACGGCACCTCGGCTTCGTCTATGAGCAGCTCTGCGTTTAGCTTCGACACGTTCAGTTCTCCGGTAGCTCAGAAGAGCAAACCCTGCACCTCCAACCTGCAAAGTGCCTGTCGCCTCAGCCTCGCCACACACAGGCTGTACAGCCAAGAGATGGCTCTGCCTGAAGGGGTGGAAGCCATCAGTGTTACACCCTCAGCAGGTGAGGGGGGGGGGGAATGAAGGCCACACAAATGACATAGGTCTGTGAACTGCTTCTGGTAGTTCTTCTGGAATGCCTCACAGCACGAGGCATTCCATCCGGGCAAGTATGCCGTTCTAATAGGAGAACTCGGATAGAGGAATTTAGCAGCCACTGAGGTATTTACCGACATCGGTGTTGACAAAGGTGCACGTTTTTTAATGCTGCCATGGAAACGTTTCCATAGAAAACATTGATTGGAGCTACCTTTTCAGGAAAGTAGTGACATTTATTTTTTGACGAAGACTTTAAACCAACAAACGGGGATATTTTTTTCAACAATTTTTTTTTTTTAATTTTATTTTTATTTTTATTGTGCTCAAAATAAAAAATGTTTTTCAGCGCTGTAATTTTAGAAAGCCTACAAAATATCTGGAAGACAAGATTTTTATTTTTTTTTAACCATGCAACAACTACTGTTTTGCCTCGGTTCTCGATGACTTTAGCCTGTTTCTAAACTGTGCTTGTGTTGACATCTGCACAGCATATATTGAAAAAACCTTTTGAAAACTGACAGAAATCTTCTGAATCGAATCAAAGACATTCACAGAAGTGTGATCAGACATCGCATTTCAGCATAACTTCCTTTCCTAATAGCGTATCGTCTTCTCCCCAGGTCACCTGAGCGCGTCGTGTTCTCTGCCGGCCGATCGCGTGCCCTACCTCCTCGCTACTTCCTGTTCTGATGGGAAGGTGCGCTTCTGGCGGTGTAACGTCATCGCGACGGAGCCTTCCGGCATGGACAGCTTGGTCTACCGGTGGGAGGAGTGGCCTCTGCTGGTGGAGGAGATGCTTCCCAACAGCAGCGCAGTAAGCGTGCAAGGCCGTCCCATAGAGGTCAGCTGCTGCCACTCTGGGCGGATTGCAGTTGCCTACAAGCAGATACCAAACGCACCTCTGAACTCAACGCCTCACCTGAACTCTCTCCCACTATTGAGTTCTCCTCCTACCCTGGCGTCCTCCCCGTATTTGCACAACAACAACAACAACCTGACCCCGACCCCGACCGTACAGCGAAGCCCAAATCTCCCCCTAAGCCCCAACGCAGCAAACGGTAGAGAGCCGTTGGTCCACATTGGCATCTTCCAGTGCGAGTCCACCGGTGGTTCACAGTGGAATCTAGAGCAGACCATAGTCCTGGACGGCACGGATCCCACAACCGGAAGTGCCAATGTTCCAGGTAACTTGGACCTCCCTGTACCTATCGAGGACTGCCCTGGTTCTACTAGTAGGAGCCTGGTTCATTTGGACTGGGTCTCCCAAGAAGACGGCTCACATGTTCTGACTGTTGGTATTGGGACAAAGATTTATATGTACGGCCGTCTCTCCGGGAATCCTCCAGAACTCGTTTTGACGTCCGATGCCAGCAGAGACCAGAGCTCGTCGCGCCTGGTTCTGATTCGATCCGTCGACCTGGTCTCCTCTGTCGAAGGCTCGTTACCCATTCCGGTCTCCCTCTCCTGGGTGAGAGACGGCATCTTGGTGGTCGGCATGGACTGCGAGATGCACGTCTACTCCCAGTGGCAGCCCCCGGCGCCGTCCAAACCCAATGCCCCGATTGCTCAAGACACGGACATCAGCAGCAGCGTCTCCTCTATAGTCTCAGCCGTCAGGCAGAGCCAGGAGGACGGTCTCGGCTCCGGGGCCCCCATGTCTTCACTGGCCCCTCCCAAAAAGGCCCTGACGAGATCAATGATGAGCCTGGCTCAGAAACTCAGCGGGAAGAGAACAGCTTATGACCTGCCTGTCGAGATGGAAGATTCTGGGCTTTTCGAAGCAGCTCACCAACTCTTTCCCACTCTGCCTCAGTACCATCCTGTACAGTTACTGGAGCTCATGGATCTAGGGAAGGTCGGTTAAAGAAATGACTTAATTACGGTCTAGCTGTTAGAATTACATTTGCCAGAAAGTCGATTGTTGTGATAAATGTGAACCAAATTGTGTCTTATCTTAAGGTTCACCGTGCCAAAGCCATCCTGTCTCACCTGGTGAAATGCATTGCTGGAGAAATCGTGGCCCTCAAAGACAGCACCGCCAATCCTGAGAAACGCCTGCGCTCTCGAACCATCAGCGCTGGAGGAAGCACCGCCAGGGATCGGAAGATGTTCAGCAAAGCGGAGAACTCCGCCCCCGACTACACGGAGATAAGCTCCGTCCCTCCCCTGCCTCTGTACGCCCTGCTGGCAGCCGATGAGGACACATTGCCGAAACCTGGTAGGTATACAACATGTGGTTCGAGCATAATATTATTCAGTAGTGGAGTAGAAAATAGTGCTTTATTTCAGTGGTACTTAAAGCTTAAAGGCAGTTTTTTTTGGAGGGCGTCGTTACACGAGTCCATAATAACATTTCAGCGTGTCATAATTCAAGTGCTCTAAGAGAAAACTAGACGTCTGCACCTCCTATCGGCTGCTCAACAGGTGCAGGTGTGTGTGTGTGTGTGTGTGTGTGTGTGTGTGTGTGTGTGTGTGTGTGTGTGTGTGTGTGTGTGTGTGTGTGTGTGTGTGTGTGTGTGTGTGTGTGTGTGCGCGCGTCCCTTCAGATGGTGAAAGCCGAATTCAGGGGCGGGATATCCTGTAGAATCGTCTGGTGGGAGGGGCTTAAGACAGAGAGGCGTGAGCTGCAGGATAAGGGCTGAATTTCCAAATTCTGGCATTTTTTTATTTTTGCCTTTCGCAGAAAACTGCCTTCCCCAGCTTTATCAAAGGCCAATTAAAGCAAAACACAACAAGTTGGAAAATGACAATAATCAGCCAAGGACAAATGGACAAAGGATATTTCATTGCTGTAATTTTCTTTTCTTTTTTTAAAGAAAGAAATGTACTCGACTTCAGGCTACAAAAGCCTCTCAAGTGTTTTGTTGTCGTTCTCTTTTACTTCCTCAGATAATATCCGCCCTGAACACAAAGCTTGAGCTAAACCTCTTAAGTTCCTTTGAAAACCAAATCAGTTGAGAAAAAAACTTCAATCTTGGGAGGTAGAGATGCTTTGAGATATTATATTAAAAGACTGCACCGGTGGATATCAGCTTGTTAAAATGCAGTATTTATTTTTTTTCCCCTGGTGTTTAAATGTGTAACTTTTGTAACTGTTGAGTTTTGTCAGATTTAAAGTACACAAACAAAAAACGGGGAAACTGTATTTACAGGGGAAAACCATGTTGAGCCACCCTGCCTCAAGGTGTAATAGACTGAGAATAATATCCTACTCTTTGGTCTTCCTGTTTTTCCTCATTGTTTCTCTGGGGATACCAAGTGAGAAGAACGAAAGCAGAAACTTTTAAACAGGGGAAAAAAGAAAAAAAAAACCCGTCCTGCTCTTCGGTATTTTAATTTATTCTGCCGTCTCTCCAGCCGGAGGGGATTATTTCTCTCTGCATGTCTCTTATGAAATACATGTCTTGTGTCATTTCGCTCTGTTTTATGCCCCCCCCCCTCTACAGATAAAGTGAGCAGTGTGAGTGGAGATAGTGGACATGGTTCCAGTCACACTGATGTTTATGATGAGCTCTTTCATACACCCACCATCGGGGACCTGGAGCCCCTGGAAGACGATCAAGAGGAAAAAGGGAACAAGGTCTGTTTCTGTTGGCTTACGTTTGGTTGGCACGATGCATGTCGACGCTCATCAAGTCTCTAGATGTTTTCAAAAAGTTGACACATTTTGGAAAAGCCACGAGAAAATTGTTGCTATATATATGAATCCAGCCGTGACACGTTCCTTTTTTTTTTAACAGTATTTCCTGCCAGGCAATTCATTTCACAGACTGTCCTCCGTCTGGTTCCCTGTCTCTCTAGGTTATTGACCTGTCCCAGTACAGTCCGACATACTTTGGTCCAGAACACGCTCAGGTTCTGTCCAGTCAACTCCTTCATTCCAGTTTGCCGGGCTTAACCCGTACGGAGCAGATGTCTCTCATGGCGCTGGCTGACACCATCGCTACCACAAGCACTGACCTCAAGGACAGCCAGGGCAAAAGCAAAGGTACCGCTAGGGGAAATAAAACCATCGAATAAGATGCTCTTCCAATGGATCGGTCAACTAGCAACAAGAGCTTTCTGTCCTTCGCTGCCCAGGTGGAGAGACGCTGGACGAGTGCGGTCTGAAGTTCTTGCTGGCCGTCAGACTCCACACCTTCCTCTCTACCTCGCTGCCTCCGGCACACCGAGCACAGCTGCTGCGGCAAGGTACGGTCGTCTTCCAGCTGCTTTTCATTGGGAGCATTCCACAGCTGGCTCAAATGAGCAGGAAAACACCGTAACACTCAGCTCACTGTACAGGGCCAAGCCAACAAGACTAAAATGAATGAACGTCCCTCAAAATTGGCACACTTTTATCCCTAAGGCGTTTATTTTATTTTCACCCTTATATCATCTTGCGAGACTTAATGCGAGTTTCCACCTGAGGAGCCGTCTCCCCCGCACTCCTTTTCAGATATAGCTCCAGTTAACAGGCCAGTAACTCTATAAAGACCTCTAAAGCTACAAAGATGGAGGGTTACTGATGGTCTCACTTGTGCATTTCTGACAGTAAAGGTGTCGGCGAGAGAACAACAAGCCTCGGTCTATTCATCATCCTCAACTATTGCAGTAAAGTCACCCTTGAGCAAAGCACTTACTCTGTGTTTGCAGCCGTAGAACTCCTCAGCGGACGGCAATACGACGCCGCAGCTGGAAGAGGCGGCTCGCTGTCGACTAAGTGGCCACACTCTGTGTGCTCTACCTAAATGAATAATGAGTTAATATAAAGGGCTTTTTGACAAGTCGGAAATAATCATAATCACGGTGCTTTTTCTTCTCAATAAAGTTACACCAGCGATTGTCCGACGAATAAGAATTTGGTCAGACGAGAGCACGTGTTTACATACCGCACAGCGTTGACATTCTCCCTATGAGATACAGAACATTCCCCGTTTCAACACGCGTCTGTTTCTTCTCTCTGCAGGCCTGTCGACGTGTCACTACGCCTGGGCCTTCCACTCCGAGGCCGAAGAGGAGCTGCTGAACATGCTGCCCGCCCTACAGAAGGGAGAGCCCACCTGGCCAGAGCTGCGCTCCATGGGCGTGGGCTGGTGGCTGCGCAGCACCAACAAGCTGCGCAGGTGTATTGAGAAGGTGAGGCGGCTAATTAGGTCGGTTAGTTTTCACGATCAATTTAGAAAAGTGACCCGGGGGCCAGTTGCGCTACTCCCTCAAATTACCCATAAAGCGACAACTTGTTCTGTGGATAAAACTGTAAAGGCTGAAAAAGCATTTTGTTACCGCTTCGTCTTTGTCAGGTTGCCAAGAAGTCTTTACAAAAAAACAACGATCCTCTGGATGCAGCTATATTTTACCTCGCACTGAAGAAAAAGGCAGTGGTCTGGGGATTGTACAGGTGAGGCAAAACTGACACTTTGCATGTGAAATACCCACACAGTCATCTAAATATTTACACCCACCCTTAACCAAGATTAGTTCCATCACGTTTGCTGAAAAGCAATGACACAAGTGTTGTTTTGAATTCTCTCTCTCTCTCTCTCTCTCTCTCTCTCTCTCTCTCTCTCTCTCTCTCTCTCTCTCTCTCTCCCTCTCCCTCTCCCTCTCCCTCCCTCCCTCCCTCCCTCCAGGTCTCAGAGGAATGCCAAAATGACAGAGTTTTTCCGCAACAACTTCAGCGAGGACCGGTGGAGGAAAGCGGCATTGAAAAATGCGTTTTCTCTGCTGGGAAAGCAGCGGTTCCAGCATTCTGCAGCCTTCTTCCTTCTCGCCGGCTCCCTTAAGGACGCCGTGGAGGCAAGTGGAAAACAGACATGACACACTGTTTGCGAGAAGCACTTGTTCTTTCAAACTGCAAGTGCCACTTGTCAGCCTGCTAAAAACCTAAGTTGGAAACCTTGCTTTCAGCATGAGTAATGTCAAGTGCGGCTCATTTTTATTTATAACATTTCTGTAGCGTTGGAGGCGTGTCCTTTTTTTTCATAATCAAGAGCCGTGTTTGATGATATAGCACAAGCAGCGAAGGCACATCCACAAAAGAACAAACCAGATCTCGCCACCAACATTCCAGTAGCGTGCGCTAACCTTTTTATTATTGATACGGCTCAATAGATTCCCACAGTGGTGTCTTTGTCGAGAGCTTTTAGCACAATGCACTGAAGAATTATTGATGTTGGCACTTGACTCTTGGGTTGTGCTGTCTTTCCTTCTTTTTTTTGTGAGAAGTTTCAATAGCATGTCGTTACATTTATGAAGCAGCAGCAGCAGCAGCAACAGCAGCAGCAGCAGCGTTCTCGCTGACACCAGCAACTACCGCTATTCTATGACGTCGATGCGTAAACTTGTACATTCACGCTTGATTCTTAGAACGGCTGATGCAGTTTGTAAGGATGTCTAAATAAGCGTTAGCATTTCTGCCATCTGTCGGGGTTAAGCCACAGAAAGCACACGGCGCTCCATCATTTTTTTTTTTTTTTTTTTGCTCGCATATCAAGAGGGCTGCTTCACCTTTTAGTCATCAAGGTTATCTCTGTTTAGAAAGTCCCTGAAGCAATGAGTCACATTATTTCATCTGTGCGAGTAACTGGAGCTTTTCTAAGCGTTTAATGGAAATGAGCGTCACCCAGGCAAAGGGCTATCATTGACTTTGTTTTGTCTCTCAGGCTGGGAGGGAGCCTCATTGAAATGCACCTCACAGCCTGACAAGTTGGGAGCAACTATCTACAAACTCAGAGACTTTTATTATTCCCACTTTCCTTCCCTGCCGACAGATAAACAAACAAGAAAGCTGCAACTTCACGCGATCATTTTGTCCACCTGGATAACTGTGTGTCAAGAATATACATCATTTTTGTCTGCTTATGTCTCGCCTTTTCTCGCCCCATTCGGTCCTGAGGCAATGGCTCAGAAAGCATTTTTAAATGATAACTGACTGTGATATCTTGCTTTATTTTCCTCTTCCAGGTGTGTATAGACAAAATGCAGGACCTACAGCTTGCCCTGGTGATCTCCAGATTGTACGAGTCTGAGTTTGAGACGGCGTCCACCTACAAAAAGATCCTCCAGAGACATGTTCTGGGACAAGACAAACAGGTTGACAGTTTGTGTACAGCCTCCACAGGCTGCTGCTTTGTACCGTTTTCATCAAGCCACTCAAGAGTTGTTTGACTCTCCTATTAACACACTGCAGAAACTAGAATGAGACATCGTGATTCTCTGTATTTTGCAGATTCAAGCCCACAAGGACCCGTTCCTGCGCAGCATGGCTCACTGGGTCCTGGAGGACTACAGCAGAGCCCTGGACTCTCTACTTGAGCAGCCGGTGAACAGCCCCAGCTCTGGGTCCACTGAGAGCAAATGTGATGCCGGTAGGTCTGCAGTGCTCTCATTACTGTTATTATTATTTTTTTACCTCCTATGCAAAGGTGAAAGTTAAGGTTCCAGGATCATTGATTGCCACTCTGCCAACACCAGGGTACACACAACAAAATGCCAATTGTAGCCTAATCCATTGAGACTACACACGAAAGATTTGAACCCCAAATAAGTCAAAATAACAATGACAAAGTGGAAGTTCCCCCCTGGGACAAGTCCACTGTCAGAAGCCTTTAAAATAGCTCAATACCTTGTTCACTTTATGGACATTTCAGGCCCAACAAATGCAGCATTGCAAGTAAAAACGGAGATTTGAATCCAGCTTTTCCAAATACTATTTTTGGTCCTTTTTTAAGTATGTGAAATTGTAAAAAGTGATTGCAGCATATAATGGACACACTAGATCATCTAAATGAAGACACTGTACAAGGCTTGCCTTACGAATAGATGAACTGAACTTAATATGAACCTCCATTTTGACTCCAGAGGCCAACCGGTCCCAGATTAACATCCCTGAGCTCCATGCGTTTCATAAATGATGTTCTCAAAGCACGTCCCGAATGCTTTCTCTTTTGCATCCGTGACAGGCTCCTCTTCGGTGTCTACATGTAACCCCGAGGTCTTCAACTTTTACACCTACCTTCGAACCCACCCGCTCCTCCTCCGTCGCCATTTTGCCTCCTCGGACAAGGCTAAAGTTGGACTGACGGCTGAGGGTCGCAGGGCCGACTCCATTAGCCTGGAGGAGAGGAGACTGTTTTTCACAGCGGCATACGCACACCTGCAGGCTGGCTGCCCCATGCTAGCGCTTGAAGTCCTCTCCAAGATGCCCAAAGTCCGCAAGCATTCCGAGCTGCCCAACCAGACGGATACGGTCACGCCGGCTGAACTTAGCGTCGGGAGCAAGAGCGGACGAACGTCGAACGCCGGTTGGTCTCAGCCGGCTCTGAACGGCTACGAGTCAGACGGACACAGCTTATCCAACAGCCATTCGGATTCGGTGTTGAGTTTTGACTGGAGCCAGCAGTCGCTGACGCATACGGACGAGCCCCTGGAGCTGAAGTGGGACAGTGACAAAGATGGAGAGGAAGAGGAGGAGGAAGATGATGAGGATGAAGAAGAAGAAACAAAAAATGTAGACGGCAGCAGTGTGTTCCAGGATGCCACGTCGCCGCTAATGGAGACGGTGACGGGGGACGACAGTGAGGACTGCAATGACTTCCTGGCTCCGTCTGATGACATCTTGGCGGCCCAGCTGAAGTTCACGGCCTGCCTGAAGATCATGACCAATGAGCTCCGGACGCTGTCCACCGGTTATGAACTGGATGGAGGGAAGCTACGTTGCCAGCTCTACCAGTGGTTGGAGAGAGAGGTAATTTGCAGCACACATTTACAGAGTTAACGTTCAAATCCGTCATTTTTGTAAATGGACATTGTTTAAAATATCCATTTGTCTGGCTGCACCCTTGAGTTCACTCAATAAAACTTTTATGACTTGCATAACTCCCACACATCTCTTCTGTCTCTGTGTTCACTGTTTCAAGATTGTGTCTCTGAGAGTGCATTGCGTCAGTGTACATAAACATCAAGTTTGTCTTAAAGCCAGTCCAGTAGTTTTCTCTTCTTAAATTGTTTGTCTTTCCCCGTTTGACAATTTTGGTGCAATGTTTTGCTTTCCCCTCCCACACACACACGCAGGATGAATTCCTTCATGATAAATTCCTTCATGATAAATTGATTGTAACTATATATATATATATATATATATATATATATATATATTTAATTCTGTTTAACGCAGGTGGTGGCTCTCCAGCGTTGCTGCAGCTACAAGCCCTGCTTGCCAGAGCTGTCTGTCCAGGGCGATGCCCCCGTTTCTGGGTTGGTGGAGGAGGAACAGGTGGGTGGAGATAGCTGGCAGCTTCTAGATCTGTCAGATGTTCATGATGAAAAATCGCTGCAACCCAACACCGTGCTGTGTGTGTGTGTGTGTGTGTGTGTGTGTGTGTGTGTGTGTGTGTGTGTGTGTGTGTGTGTGTGTGTGTGTGTGTGTGTGTGTGTGTGTGTGTGTGTGTGTGTGTGTGTGTGTGTGTGTGTGTGTGTGTGTGTGTGTGTGTGTGTTTTGACACGGTGTGAAAAATTGTATATTGAAAAGATTGTTGCTCCCTTTTTTTTCCCTGTGAATATCTCAACATCTTCCAACATGCCGCTGTGAAATAACCTGATATATCAGTTTCAGCATTAATATATACATACGCTTGTGCAGTACACTCGTGCATTTACAGACCCATTAGTTTATTATTGTTGACGGAACAGATTAATGTTAATTTTTTGTATAGCGTGGTTGTCTCGAGGCCTGTTGATTAATTTGTCTTTATAACTAATAAAGTTCAAAATGTTTGTTTTTTTTCCTTCCAGCCCGGCAGTCCTCGTGGTGACAGCCATCACGGCGACAGCCAGAGGAGCAGGAGACACTGGCTGCAGAGTAACCAGCCTTTACTGAGGATGTTTCTGAGCTACTGCAGCCTGCATGGCTCCCACGGTGGAGGACTGGCCTCTGTGCGCATGGAGCTCATACTACTGCTTCAGGAGTCTCACCAGGTAATTGCAACATGCAGAGATGCAGCCTCCAGTATGTGGCTCGGTATCAGATATATATATATGTATGTATGTATATATATATATATGTATGTATGTATGTATGTATATATATATATGTGTGTGTGTGTGTGTGTGTGTGTGTGTGTGTGTGTGTGTGTGTATGTATATGTGTATATATATGTATATATATATATATGTATATATATGTATATATATATATATATATATATATATATATATATATATATATATATATATGTATATGTATATGTATATATATGTATATATATGTATATATATATATATATGTGTATATATATATATATATATACACATATACATACATACACACATGCATTTGGTCAGGAGAGACTTGGCGTTTAATGTTCCACCGGGGAGAAATTATGGGCATGCAGGTCAAAATACCAAAACGTCAAAATACCACAACATGGACTTCAGTGGGTTTTAAAGTGGGCGATACAAACACGAGCATTTTTGATCATTCCGGTGGTGGTGAACAGGTTTGTTAGCTTGCAGGTTTGTTAGATGCCGATATCCATCTGTGTTTATCACAACTCCAAGTTCCTTTGAGCAGCTGCAGACACGTTTGACTGAAAGTCAACAGTTGGCACAGTCTGACCAGATGAAGTCCGGTTTGTGTTTGTCACACACACACACACACACACACACACACACACACACACACACACACACACACACACACACACACACACACACACAGACTCACTTTTTTTGGTGCACTGGCGATCACACCTCCAGCAATGAGCTGGCAGGTTGTGCCGATTCTCCGTTCTCCTGAGGGGAGCTCCTGCCTTAGGCGGACTATTCAAAGGTTGAGTCAAATTTTTAGGAGGTAAACAACTCAATGAGCCGGCGTGGAAACAATGTTCTCGAATGTTAGCGCAGTCGACCAGCACTGGGTGTTCCGTCTACTCCCTCACTTTGATTTTGAAATGTGTTTCTTTTGTCCCAGCTCTGGTCCCACGGTTGTCAAATCTCTCCATTGTTATCGAGGAAAAATATCCGTATTTTCCCTTTTTTGTCTTAACCTCAGACGGCCTGTAGAGCTTCTGTTAAGGCGGTTTGTGACAACTGAATGTGATTCATCAAGCGTGACAAACATAAGCCTGTGGTATTTTTTTACACACACAGACACAGACACACAGACACAGACTCATGTTCAGGGATCTGGTAAACAAACACAATACCATGCGCCCCTTTGTTGTCGTCTCTTTAAATGACATTCACTGAAAGAAAACATCAGGCACTCTTAAGTACGGGATCACGTATGACATATTCGGGCTCTGGAAAAGTCTCTCGTCTCTCAGATCAAAGCATCGCCTCTCATTTCCCGTGTCACGACGGTATGTTCCTTCATTGGTGCGTCTGTTCGTTAGCGTACCTGCTGTCACGACTGAAGTTTCTCTTTTGATTTCTCCCCAACAGGACGACTCCACTCAGCCGGCGGCGGCGGCGGTGCCGGCGCCATGCTGTCAGCCGGCATCTATTCCTCTCCTGATGGCTTGCACGGCCAACGTAAAGACGGTGGTGGCCAATCCCATCGTCTACCTGACCAACCTGGCTCATGACATCTTGGAGACCATCAATTCGCTCGACTCACCTCCGTATCCGGATGTGGTTAACAATGAGGTACGGCAGTCTCTGGTCTCCTGCATGAATATTTAAAAAAAATGTTTTTGAGACAGTTGATTAGAGCCTGGATATACGTTGTTTTTATCCGGTGGGATCTGATGGATGATAATGGCTTATTGCAGATATATTGGTCTTAGTATATATGTCAGCAAATAGCTAAGGAGAAATTTGCATTACATATGTGTTAAAGATATGTTTGAGCTGGTGAAGAAACTGGGACACCATGTTCCACTCGGTACAACCATTTTTTAAAAGAAACAAATTGTTCATGTTAGAAAAAGTTGTGTATCAATAATTAACAAATGGACATGTAGTGTTCATTTTCGATTGTGTTCCTGCACCTGAAACATGTTTTGGTTTTTTTTTGCCTTGTTTCAGATCTATGTGATGCACACATTGGCTGCCTCCCTGTCAGCCTGTATATATCAGTGTCTGTGTGATGGACACACCCACAGGTACGTGGATTTAAAGTTGTTGTTTTTTTTTTAGGTACGGTGTGTGTAGGATTTGACCACAACTAGCTGTTTTATCATCTTTGCCAGGACTGCTTCACAAAGTGACATCATCAGCAGCGTCATAGTGAACAAACCTCGAGCTATTGTCAAGCCATCCATTCCTTAGCAATAATTTTGGGATCTAGGGAAATGAATCTGAAGGGAAATGAATCTGATATATATATATATATATATGTATATATATATATATATATATATATATATATAGATATAGATATAGATAGATAGATAGATAGATAGATAGATAGATAGATAGATATAGATATATCTCTCTCCCTTTTACCCACGGTTTGAAAAACAATGCTTTCATTCAGCCCGACTCAAAGGGATTTGAGTTCAGAGCGGGTTTCTACATTGCAGCATCTCTCTCTGAGCAAGCTTCTTTAATTCTTTATGTGACTTCAAGCGATGCTTATCTTTGATACAACTTTTTTCAGTTTTCCCACCACATTCACCTTGACACGACTCCATTAACAACACTAGCCGCCACTGGATTATTCATCTATCAGGAGTGATTTGACTTTGTTTTCCTGTTCTCAGCATTAACATTTAAAAGACAAAACGCCAGCAACAAAAAAAAAAAAGAGTGTGTGTGTGTGTGTGTGTGTGTGTGTGTGTGTGTGTGTGTGTGTGTGTGTGTGTGTGTGTGTGTGTGTGTGTGTGTGTGTGTGTGTGTGTGTGTGTGTGTGTGTGTGTGTGTGTGTGTGTGTGGACTTATTGGAGCAGAATAATAAGATAAGGGGGAAGGGACATGACTACTGGTGGTAACCAAGTAAGAGGGTAATGCACACATACATCTTAAGTCAAACACTACAAATGTAAAACCAAAGTGGAAAAATGCTTTTAAAGAAGCCGGTTTTTATGGAAAATCATCTGAGCACTTTTTTATGGCAGGGGACGACATCCGGGGTCTGAAGAGTGAAGCCAAAGTTGAAGTTGCATTGCTTCTAATGTACAGCAGGGGGCGACTCCTCTGGTTGCGTAAAGCAGTCTGATTGTATCGATGGCTGCCTTGTGATTGACAGGTCTTCGAACTTGAACCCTTTTCACATAAAAGTTCGTTGTAACATTTTTTTCGCCCAAAAGTGTCGGTTTGTACTTGGCTCCTCCCTCTCGTGCCACTGGTTGCAAACAAGATGGCAAAAAAAACAAAACAAAAAAAAAACAAACCGCTAAACTCGAGGCTTCACACCACGTTGACTTTGTCCACTTGATATATACAGTCTATGGCTTTAGGCTGCTTCTTACCAAGCAGTGCAGCGATGTGATTTAAGACATGGG
>NW_027176954.1:0-14639 GCF_023349555.1 Cebidichthys violaceus | reverse complement strand
TCCAACGCGACTCTCATGAACATCATCAGCACGGTCGGGAACTGTATAAATATAAACATTTTTCTTTCTTTCTTTCTTCCTTCTTTTTTTCTCAGATTGTTTCACATTACAATTACCCACATTTGAAGTGTAAAGACAATATATATTTGAACGGTGGAGTTTGGGGAGACTCACAAGAGGTAGATTAAATACAAAAACAAAAAAATGCATCCTACATTTCCCACAATGCAACCGTTAGCATTTTATAATTTCTCCAGACCCTCCTTGTCTGGTAAATATCCATGGCTTTTAAATTCTACTTTCCCACTTTGCAATGCATGTTTTCAGTTTGTACTGTCCAAGCCCGAGCTCATATGATCCTAATGACATCACTATGACATCATAAGGGTCATTTTCTCCTCCAGAATACATCATACAGCTGTTTTGAGAGGTATTTAAAGTAATACTTCCCAGAGATCAACTGTAAGGATCCTTTAAAGAGACTCTGGTCCTTGGAAACAATACCACTTTCTTCCACAGGGGTCGCCAAAAACATAACAAGAAGAAAGCGTTAAATAAAGAATAAACATGACAAATTTACTTTGGTGTTCGTTGTTATTTGATTACAGCTGATCAATGAAACAATTTGTATAGGGTCGAGTGAAAAAAAACATTAGAGTTGAACTAGTAGAATTAGTGAAGTGCCCCTTTACTACCGACATTCATCATTACGGGAAAAGAGATGACTTGTTGGTTCCCCTCTTTAAGTTGTGTTTTCTGTGTGTTTTATGGAGAACCATACATGAATCAACTCATATAATAAGACACCACTGTTACGAGAACCCTAATATTATGTTTAGGACATACGTGTTTTGTGTTTCTCAGATTGTCCATCGCTATGACATCATCCTGATCCAGGAGGTCAGAGACAGCGATCTGTCAGCGACCAAAAAACTCATGGAGCATGTCAACAAGTTAGACTGCACCTTACAAAACGCACATGTTATTATTATGATAATGATATTTATTATGATGTAAGATAAACAAAATTAGGTTTTAATCTGTGTGTGTTTTCGCAGAGGTTCTCCTCAGTTCAGGTACAGCCACATCGTCAGCGAGCCTCTGGGTCGCAGCTCCTACAAGGAGAGATATCTCTTCCTCTACAGGTAAACAGAGAGAGGCAAAAACAACCGATCTGTTGTAAGAAATCCTACGTTGAGACCCCACATCAGTGACCAGAAAACAAACTTACATTGTTGGATTATTAATGTTGATTTTAACGTTGTAGCTGGTCTTAGTGGAGCTCATCTTAACATCTTGATATGCTCTGGGGCAGTTTAATCTGTAACAATTTGTCATATATTATAATGTATGTCATATGTTTTGTATGTGAAAGCTCAATCTGAAAAGTAACAGTGAGTAAAGTAAGTAACCTTAATTGTAAACATTTGCCTCTGAGATGTAGTGGAGTAGAGAGGTATTTAGTAACAGCAAATAGAAACACTCAAGTACCTCAAAGACACCTCAAAACTGTACTGAGGTGCAGTACTTGAGTACATGTACTTAGTTACTTCTCACCACAGGTTTAATTAAAGCCGGTTCAATATACATATTAGCAGATTGAAGTTGGTGAAAACGCCACACTTTTGACTGCTTTTCGTGGCATTGAATGCAATTTCTCAACGAATTCACTTAAAGGGCCAGTGGGCAGGATTTAGTGGCATCTAGTGGTGAGGTTTCAGATTTAAACCAACTGAAGACCTCTACCTTCACAAGCGTGTCAGAGAACTGTCCTATCCTATGGCAGTTATACCTAAATTATTTTCCTTGGCAAAAAAAAAAGGCATGACACATCTGCACACCACATTCACCCTTTCAGGATTGAGCTGCCCCCTAGTGGTCGGCCCCAGAAGGCACAGGACTTACTTGTTCAAAAGTAAAAGTTTTTACAGACAGTGACAGACGTGGTCAAGTAGCATCTCTCCTCTGCAGGGAGCAGACGGTGTCCGTGGCTAAAAACTACACCTACGACGACGGCTGCGAGCCGTGTGGGACGGACACCTTCAGCCGAGAGCCCTTCGTCGTCATGTTCACCTCCAAAGAAACCGGTAGGCCCCGGGGGGAGTGTGGCAAGTCCGCTTTTTCTCTGTCACCAGTGATGTCGATTACCTCGTTTATTAGGCAATCAACTGAGAACTTGTGTGAGATTCTGAGGTCACAGATCTATTGGTCACGAATGCCCCTAAAAAAACCCCTCTAAGACTTGTAAATTCTTTCTGTCACACAGTATTTATGTCAGACAAATGTTGGCAGTGTTGGCATCTCTTTTCTGTCATATCCAAAAATCTCAACTTCCTCCTTCACACATTTCCCCCCTTCATTCACTCCTTCCTCCTTTTTTTTATAGCTGTGAGGAACTTTGCTCTGATCCCCAGCACACCTCTCCAGACTCCGCTGTGAAGGAAGCCGACGCCCTCTTTGATGTGGTGACTGATGTCCGCGCCCGCTGGAACACCAATGTGAATGCTCTCCTCCAGAAAACACAGGAAAAAAAAGAGTGCAAAGGATGATTAATTTGTTAAAAATATGAGATGGTGGGTGGTTGAAACTATTTCTGCTCTCCCTGCAGGACATCGTGCTGCTGGGCGACTTCAACACAGGCTGCAGTTACGTATCAGGCTCCGACTGGCAGCAGATCCGCCTCTTCACGGACAAGAGTTTCCACTGGCTGATCACCGACGAGGCCGACACCACGGTGTCACACACTAACTGCCCTTACGACAGGTGGACACACATGCATAGACACTTGCATGTACACACATCACATGCCACACAGAGACTCTTAATTCCAACCCTCTTCCTGTATCTGCAGGATTGTGGTCACTGATGACATGATGAAGGGAGTGGTGCCCGGCAGCGCTGAGGTCTACAACTACATGGTGGACTTGAAACTCAGCCACAGTCTGGTAAAGATAACTTTAGCTTTAAATCTCCTCTATGATAGAATTAATATCAGTTGCAATGTAGTAAAAAAGGCAGGGTCTATTAGGAGTTGCTTAAAACCGGCTGGGAATCGCGTTTTTTCTTGACCCTATTAATAAGTGGGTAGAGCGTGTTGTCTTCTAGAACGTTGGCTATATGATCACTGACTCCTTCTATCCACAAGTCAAAGCGTCCTTGAGTGAGACAAGATGATCCCAGTGCACTTTAAAGCAACCTACTTCTTCTAAAATGCTTAGGAAGCTGCATTCATGCGCTCGGGTTGGCTGCGGTTCTGAAAAGTGAAGCCAATGCAAAAGTGCCTTAAACTTGCATTCTCTCTAAAGGCCATCTGGTCGCAAAAAAGAAGTCTGATTGTATAGAAGTCTATGAGAAAATGACTCTACTGCTCACTTGATTTATTACCTCAGTAAACACTGTAAATCTCAGTGTCTAGGTTCAAGTCTTCTTCAATACATCATGATGTTCATTTAGTAAATTATGGTCCATTTAGAGTCAAATAGACCATAATCCAAGCCCTGGATTATGGTCTCAAGCCACGCCCTCAAGCAGACCCTGAATTCCAGGGTCAGCTTGAAGGCATGGCAACCTTGTTATTGACATGTCGCTACCGCTACCAGAGTCGTATACTGCATCTCTACGTCACTCCTCCGCAGTCCAAATGTGGTCACTTCCAGCTCACCGGTTGCAAAAAGCCAAGATGGCGACGACCAAAATGGCAAACTCGAGGCTTCAAAACCAAGATCAGCCGAGTAATAGTCCTACTCAAAGCCCCAAATAAAGCGTCTAATCTTTTTTTTTTTCTTTTTTAATGCACACACTTGGAAAATGGTCAGCAGTTTTGGTTGAAAGGCTGAAATGTAAAACCAGTACTGTATGTAGTCCTTTAGTGATGCAAGTGAAAAATGTTTTTGACGACCTTTTGAGTATATATATATATATATATTTTTTTAACATACTAAATCATGTTTTACATGGAAAAGCCTGTTTTCTGTTTAACCGAAGCAATCTTCTATATGCTTATGCTGGACTAACAAGAAATTGTGCAACAGGAGAAACCTACTACGCTTTCTCTCCATCTCCCTCAGGCATTGGCTGTCAGCGACCATTTCCCTGTGGAGGTGGAGCTGATTGACCAGGCTGCTGCTGCCTGAATCTCGATTCCCACAAGTGTTGCAGAAACTTCCAGGCTGAACTGGAGTCATGAGAGATCAGTGGGGGAACTCTTTGCAATCACACAGCCTTAAATTTATGAGACCAAAATAAACAAATAATTTCTGCTATTAAACAGAAGTCCACGCACCTGTATTGTATCAAGTGGCAGCACAATTTGTAGTGGTAGGTATCGAAAAATGTTGCACAAAAAACTGAAGCTATCTGCATACAGCAGTAGTAGTAGTAGTAGTAGTAGTAGTACGACTGTCTCAAAGACAAATCGAAAGATACTTTATTTCTTAATGCGACCATGGAGATCATTTCTTAAGATGAAGTACACTGACAAAACTGAAAGTGAATCTTTTTATTCTTTAATCACACAAATCAATTCTCTGACCACATAAAAACTCCCATTGCTCAAGCAATTTCAGGCTAAGAAGCAGTCAAGTCATGTTATGTTGAGAAATCTGTCACAAAGGCATCGCCCACTGTGGACTGTTAAAATGCACCCAAGGTCACTTTCATTAGTTATGGTTCTTGAAGGTACAGTAATGCTAGGCACTTGGAGACCACCGGTTCGTGGCAATAACTGACTGTTCACTAAAGCCCGCCCCCAAAAAAGCAAATGTCCAATCACAGTTCAGCAACCGTAACCCAGCATGGTATGTTTGTGAAGTTTTGGATTTCTGTACAAACCAAAGCAGTGAATTTAGCTTTTCAAAAAGAAAAGAATGAGCAAAAAGTGTAACACATGGAATTGTGTTTATCTGCTTCGTCATAAACTTAAAATGTTAGCATGTCCGGCTAACTAGCTTACTGAATACATCTCAAAATAAAATTAATTTAATAAAATTTAAACCTTTATTTAACCAGGAAAATCCCATTGAGATTAAAAATCTCTTTTTCAAGGGAGACCTGGCCAAGACAGGCAGCAACATCAGAAACACATAGTTACAGACAGAAAATACAGAACAAGACAAGTTAAAAGAAACTAAAAGTTAAGAGACAATGACGAATCTGAGTTCATTTAAAAACATTTACATTTTTGGGAACCTGCCTGTATTTCTTTAATTTTAGATTTAAAAGCAGTAAGTGATATCAGTTCTTTGAGTTTTAAATCATTCCGCAACATATTCCACGATGAGGGTGCACAAAAGCCCTTTTATCCATTTCCGTTCTGGAATTTGGGATAGTGAGCATAAAGAAGTCCTGAGAACACAAGGAGTATTGTCTGACACGTTTCAGCATGATGAAGACACACAGGTAGTTTGGGAGCAGACCAAGGATTGCCTTATAAATGAAGGTGTACCAATGACAGAGCCTACGGGTGGCCAAAGAGGGCCATCCTACCCGAGAGTATAACTCACAGTGGTGAGTCAGAGCTTTACAATTGGTAATGAACTGCAGTGAACCATGGTAAGCTGTGTCTACCATACGAAGACAGTTAGCAGAGGTATGCTTATAAAGAAGATCACCATAGTCCAACGCAGGTAAAAAAGTAGCAGCAACTAGTCGCTTTTTTACTTTAGTTGAAAAGCACAGCTTATTTTGAAAATAAAAACCCAGTTTTAACCTCAACTTTTTCACCAGGAACTGCACATGTGGCTGAAAAGTGAGGGAGTCATCAATCAAAATACCCAGATATTTATAAGAGTGAACAACTTCTATTTCACTTCCTTCAAGAGTGACCACCAAAGGGATATTCTGTGGCCTACTCCGATAGTTTTAAAACATAAGTTTTGTCTTACCTGTATTTAGAACCAGTTTCAGTTGATAAAGGGTATTTTGAACAACATTGAAAGCATTTTGCAAGAGATCAATTGCCTGCACAAGAGTTGACGCACAGCAATATATCACAGTGTCGTCAGCATAAAAGTGAAAGTTAGCGTCCACCACATTTTGGCCCAGATTATTTATATAAACCGTAAATAAAAGTGGACGTAATACAGAGCCTTGTGGCACACCTTTATAGACGGTTGCAATATCAGAGGATAGACCCTCATATCTGATGCACTAAGACCTATTCTCAAGGTAGCTCCTGAACCAAGCAACCGTTTGCTCCGAGAGCCCCGAGTTGAGGAGCCTTAGCCTTAAAACATCATGGTCAACTGTGTCAAATGCTTTAGACAGATCAATAAATAGTGACGCACAATGTTGCTTCTTGTCAAGAGCAACAGAAATGTCATTTACCACTTTCAGTGCAGCTGTAATAGTGCTATGTTTTTCCTAAAGCCTGACTGTTCGGTTGATAAAATGGCATTGGTGTATAAGAACTCCTTAAGTTGTTTGCTCACAAGAGCTTCAAGAAGTACAGATAAAGTACAGATAAATTAGATACTGGCCTATAATTATTTAACTAGCTGGGTCACCACCTTTAAACAGTGGGTGAACAAAGGCAGATTTCCATTTCATTGGTATTTCGTTATTTTTCATTGCAGATTAAAAAGATATGCAAGTGGCTCTGCAACAAAATCAGCAGCCAATTTCAAAAAGTAAAGGTCTATACAATCAGGCCCTGAAGATTTCCTATTATCTAAGCTTTTTAGGGCTTGATGAACTTCCTGCACAGAAAATGAGGTAAAATTAAAAGGCTGACCAGTATAAACTGGAACACCAGTACAGGGTTTCACAGACCTTGGACAACAAGAGTCAAACAGAGAACCAGAATATATGAAGTGTTTGTTAAAACAATTCAGTACCTCCATTTTGTCATGAACAGCGACAGAATCCTTCATAATAAAAGCAGGTAAAGCTTGTGAGTTCTTGCTCACAGAGGGATTTTATAGTTTTCCAAAATCTCCTCGGATCATTTAAATTTTAAATGATCCGAATTTTAAAATTAAACAAATCATGATAAAACCCTTGTTCATTAAAATGTTTAAGATTCCTCTTATAAATGATACGTGGTTTTAATTTAGGGACCTTAGTGTTCCTATAAGTTTCCGCTCTCTCCTCTAGCCCCTTCTCTTTTTAAGCATCTCCATATACATGCCCAGCGACTTCTGGGCATTTGGTGATGATGTTGATAAAGTGTTTGATGCCAGCCTCTCTGTTGGACGTCAGATTGTCGATGGTTGGCTCCCTCATCATGGACTTGGTGATCGCTCTGGCGTGGTCTGTGAAGTGGACAGATGAACAATTAGCGCAGCGATTCCAAAGGTGAAGTGAAGTCTCTGTTTTTTTTACCCCTACATTAATGCTGGCGGTGGTACTTTTATTGGTAGCATCAATAGGTAGTAACAACTTAGTCTTACATGTGACTACGCACACTGAAGCTAAAGTACCACAAGTGGAAGAGTACAAAAATGTAGCTAGACTGGCAAGTTCACTGGTCATGCATGAAAGGTGCCAATATACCTGGAATAGCCAACCACTTGGTCATGGTCTGCTTGGCTGTGGTGAGGATCTGGTCTTCAGGTACCAGCTGGTCCACCAGTCCTATCTTCAGGGCCTCTGATGGGTTGTAGAGCAGCCCCAACTGAAGAGCCACCGCTGTGGTTCTGTGGCCCAATGTGTTTTTCATGGTGTCCATTAACCTGCAGACAGCAATTCAGTTTTTGCTCAGCGGCGCCCCTTTGTTAGCTGATCAGTCGAGCTGTCAGAGCTAGCACGGAGCCCACACTGTCACTAACTGCACTCCCTGAAGAAATATTCACACCCAAGGCAGTGAATTTAGGGTATTTTTCGTCAAAACCAGATTTGGTGATTGTTGAAAAAGTGGAAAGATAAACCAAGGCGGTTCTGGTGAGTTCTATTTTAGTCTGCGTTCGAGGGGCGGGGACTTAGCGAATGGCCAATTGTTTACCACAGTCAATACTCTGAAATAGTGCAGGGGATCAGCAGAGTTGATTGATTTGCTGTTGTCATACTGTCAAGTTCCTAGGTGTTTGTTCAACTCTTGCCCAACTTGAAATGGCCTGGTACATGAACCCCAAAGGACGCACGGAACAACTCTTTCCAACAAAGTTCAATATTTATTTTTTCCTTATTTGTTGACTGGTTGGTCCATCAGGTTGAAAACCTTCAAAACACAAAAAGCTAAAGTTATACAGAAATGTAAATAAACTTCAAACAATTTCAATCCAACAAATTAATGCAAACAGTATGCAGCACTGGTGTTTCAAGAAAGCACATCAAACTATCAATACAAATTGAACTATCAACCAAGTACACTCAAACAAAAAGCCAAACTCACACGCATTCAGCAAACCGATATGCATGCTGGCATTTTACCACTGTAAAATTCATCAAACAATACATCCCACCATCAATGACTTTAGAACCACTCCCAATACCAAACAATCACTACAACAAAAGTATTGTTGCAGTACCAGTGGCTTCTTTGGTTGTACCATGAGTTGAATCCTTCCTTGGCTCTCTCTCTCTGCTGAAATGTTTGCTGAGAGAGACCTTCCAATTGCAGGTGTTCCAACTCAAAGTAATGAGCAGCCTGCACTGCCCTGCTGGTGGTGAATTATGGGACTTGCAGTCTTTTAGGCAAAGTCAAGTGAGCTGATCTGATGAGGAACTGAAATTAAACTTGAAAAATGGCAAAATTCCAGGGAGTTCCACCGTTTTGTCTCAACACCTCCCATTTGAGCTCCTGGTTTTTTAAACCCAGGGATGTCACACCAGTCTTTCAAGCCTCTGGTTGTTCTTTAATGGATAGTGCGACTGAACTCCTTCCTTTCCTCACCCACCTCATCAACACATCTCTTGTTTCAGGATGCTTTCCCACGGCCTTCAAGGCCGCCAGAGTCACCCCCCTTCTGAAGAAACCATCACTTGACCCCTCTGATGTCAAGAACTTCAGACCGGTTTCTCTTCTACCCTTTCTATCCAAAACACTTGAACGTGCTGTCTTTAACCAACTGTCTTCCTATCTCCACCAAAACAGCCTTTTGGACCCCCACCAGTCCGGGTTCAAAGTGGGTCACTCGACAGAGACGGCCCTCCTTGTGGTGACAGAGTCGCTTCACGCCGCGAGAGCTAACTCTCTCTCCTCTGTCCTGATTCTCCTGGACTTGTCTGCGGCGTTTGACACTGTGAACCATCAAATCCTCCTCTCATCCCTCGAGGGGATGGGCGTCTCAGGCTCTGCACTCTCCCTGTTTGCATCCTACCTGACGGGTCAATCCTACCAGGTGACCTGGAGGGGGGCCGTGTCGGAACCACGCATGCTGACTACGGGGGTTCCGCAAGGGTCAGTCCTGGGCCCCCTTCTCTTCTCGCTCTACACAACATCTCTGGGTTCTGTTATTCGCTCACATGACTTCTCCTACCATTGTTATGCCGATGACACCCAGCTGGTCTTGTCATTTCCCCCCGGTGACACCCAAGTGGAGACGCGCATCGCTGCGTGTTTGGCTGACATCTCGAAGTGGATGACGACACACCACCTCAAGCTCAACCTAGACAAAACTGAGCTACTGTTCCTCCCGGGGAAGGGTTGCCCGCACCAGGACCTGTCCATCACCATTGATGATACCGTGGTGACGCCAACTCGGACTGCGAGGAACCTGGGTGTGACCCTGGATGACCAACTGTTATTTCATCATAACATTTCATCCGTTACACGCTCCTGCAGATTCCTGCTCTACAACATCAGAAGGATTCGTCCCTTCCTGACTGACGAGACGGCGCAGGTTCTCATCCAGGCTCTTGTCATCTCCCGCCTGGACTACTGCAACTCACTACTCGCCGGAGCCCCGGCGTCAGCCATCAGACCTCTGGAGCTTGTCCAGAAAGCTGCAGCTTGCCTGGTGTTCAATCGCCCCAAGTTCTCCCACACAACTTCCTTTCTCCGTTCTCTACACTGGCTACCTGTAAGAGCTCGCATCCAGTTTAAGACTCTGGTGCTAGCCTACAGGGCAGTGAAAGGAACAGCTCCTTCCTATCTCCAGGCCACGGTCAAGCCTTACACCCCCGCCCGACCACTTCGCTCTGCTGCCTCGGGGTGATTGGTTGCCCCATCGCTCAGAGGTCCTGGCGGCCGATCGACCCGGTCACGGCTGTTTTCTGTCCTGGCCCCACAGTGGTGGAATGAACTTCCCACTGACGTCAGGACAGCGGAGTCGCTGCCCATCTTTCGGCGCAGGCTGAAAACCCACCTCTTCAGGAAGTGCTACCCTGAGCCTTCCACTTAGTGCTTATTGTTTTCATACTAGCTTGTTGCACTTATTGTATTCGTATTACTTATAGCACTAACTGTTTTTCTTGTTTCTGCACTGTACTTTGGCTCTGAGTTATGCTCTGCTTCATGCTCTTAGATGCTTGTTTGGAAAAGGAAATGTACTTATGACTTCTGGTGACGAGTAGTTCTTTTGATTACCAATGTTGAATGCACTTATTGTAAGATGCTTTGGATAAAAGCGTCTGCTAAATGACTGTAATGTAATGTAATGTAATGTAGTAGGATGACTAGGCGTCTGACATCCCTATGCAGAATTGTTGCAGGGATTTTTGTTCAGAGCCTGTTGGTTCCTTCCTTGTTTGTTTTTGTGATCTCTCCTTTGTTTGGCTTCGTGACTGGGACGGGGTAGCTGGGAAAGGTTCTCACATATACATGCCTTACGATGCCTTTCCTATCAGCGTTGACACTGACCACTCTAGCCACCTTGTACTGACCTCTCAGGGCATTTTGGTCAGCCAGCCATACCAAATCTCCTACTGCAACATTTCGCTCCTTGGTGTGCCACTTGTTTCTTACAAACAGATTAGGACCAGCCAACTGGCACCACTTCTTCCAGAATCTGCTGACCTCTCCTTGAATACTTTGGAGTCTTTTGTATGGGTAGCCGTCAAACTTGAAGTCTCCTGGGTCACCCTTTGGACTGGCCCGTCCTAGCAACAGAGAATTGGGGGTGATATACTCCACACATTCTTCCCTGCTTTGAGTTCTGGCATCGATGGGTCTCTCATTTGCGAGGTTGGCTGCCACGAAGAGAAATGTTTGGAATTCCCCCCAGGTGAAACCTCCGTCTCCACCAAGGTTGCTCAAGGTCCGCTTCACAATCTTGACAACTACCTCAGCTGCCCCATTCCTATGGGGAGAGTCTGCAGGGTGGATCCGCCAAGACCACTCTGTTCCATGCTTGGCAGCATTTTCTTCAAGCTCAGACTTGTTCAGTTGGTCCAAAAATTTGTGAAGCTGCTTCAGAGCAGGCTTGGCCTCAACAAAGTTAGTGCCAGCGTCTGACCACAGATTCCTGGGGTATCCTGTAATGGAGTGAGACCTCTGCTCGCAGGAGGCCGCGGACCTCTCGCTCTTTCGTTGTTGTTTGAGCAACGAAGTCACGCTAAAAAAAATCAGCTGGATCCGGCTTACAATGAAAAAGTATTTATAATTCACAAATGCTAAAAAGACAATTACAAACTGAATTACACTGTCGACAGTAAGGAATCGCGAAACCGAGTTCAAAGACTCTCCCCCCCTACCGGCCTACAAACGCCAGTTTACAGTAAAGAGGATCGCCAAGAACTGAACAACATCTCTCCGAACAATGTTTTTATACCCAAAAGTCAGTAGTTTACTTTCAAAAGTCCATTATCAGCTTTGTGATTGGCTGGAATCCGATTGTCTCCTCCTGTCCTCGGACAATGCTCTCCATTGGTCTAAGTGATCCGCATAATGTCTGAATAGTGTCCTCTGGTCCGACCTGTCCTCCTCCTCATAAAACTGCGTTTACCCGACCCCCATGTTTTCTTAGGGCTGTCTTCATCTACATCTCTGTTTGATCAATACGTCTCCTTCCCCCACTGTTAACACCCCACGTTCCTGAAGTCAGCTCACCAAACTCATCACATTATCATACAGTTGTTTTCGGATCTGAAAAGCCTGTCTCAAAGGTCTCTCTCTTTCCCTCAAAACATTCAGTAACTGTATTTTATAGTTTGATACATAGAATGATTATACTTTTATGATTTAACACTTTTCCAAACAAACATGTTATAACATTATATCCACCACTAGGAGTGATTATTAAACACATTAACATTGCTTTTTAACTTTAAATTCTTCACAATCCCCTCAGTGAAGTGAACCTCTGGTAAGCCAGCAGGAATCCTTTCGATGACTGGTCACTCACCACATCAGTGTGTATGGCTCTGGAGGCCATGCAACAGAACACAATTCCCCACACTTTGCATCTGACTCTTTTCTTTGCTTCATCCCTCACTTCATAAGTGCCGAACAGGTCCATGGTTGTGAATTCAAATGGTGCAGCTGTGTCTGTTTGCTCTGGTGGTTCACTCATGATTTGTTGACACTGCCTTGCCTTGTTTTTCCTGCAGACCACACAGCTGTTTACTATTTTTTTGGCATGTCTTCTGCCTTTTATCACCCAGGCTTTTTTCCTCATTCTGAGAAGGGTCCCCGCCACTCCTTCATGGTTTGAGTTATGGGCTTCTTGTGCCAACAATGTAGACACCCATGCTTCATCTGGCAAAACTGGCACTGCAGTCTTGTCATCATCAAACATCTGAATCCTACCCCCACAAACAAGAAGTCCAGATTCCAAATCTTTGTACACTGCTAATCTGCTTAGAGTCGTGTCTGGAAAAGTTACACCTTCCTGAGCTGCGAGAAAGAGGTCTCTGAGTGCATCTTCACATTCTTCTACAGTTAGCACAGGTCCCTTGGTCTTTTCCTTCAGTGACATTGCCTCCCACTTTGACTGACCTCTGGGCTGGCCTTTCTTCTCCAGCCACATATGTGCAGCTCTGCACACCCAGCCGATGACCTTGACCAGTTTAGACAAGCTACTGAACTTCCTCAATTCCACCAGATTTTTGATTACCCAGCCAGCAGGTTTCCTTCTTGGAAGAGGAGGACTTGGGTTTGATGCAGTTTTTTCCTCTTGAACTTCACTTTTTTGGCTCTCCTGCAGAGCTCGCAGGTTTTCCTTTTCCTGGCTCATTTTTGCTTGAGCTCTTGTCAATACAGCTGCGAATGCCTTCCTCTGGAGTTTGTTTACACTCTCCCTGGCATGAGCTGCAACCTCTCCAGCAGACTTTTTAGGCCACTCCTCTACTGGCCACTTCAAGAAGTCCAGTCCATTCTGCCATGTGGAATTTTCATTTAGATCTTCAGGAGTGCCGCCCCTTGTAATGATGTCAGCAATGTTCAGATCTCCAGGTATCCACCACCAGTCTTGCACTGGTCCAGCCTTCTGGATCTCGCCCACTCTATTTGCGAAGAAGGTCTGGTAACCATAGCTTTCTCTTTGAATGGCCCCCAGGACTGTTTGACTGTCAACTAGATGGAACCATCTCTCAATCTCCATTCGTCCATGCTTTTCAATATATTTCCTGATCCTGGCTGCAAAGACAGCTCCACAGACCTCAGCTTTGACTGCTTCTCCCTTTTGATCCAGCGGTGTAAGCTTGGCTTTCGATTCAACAAATCGGACTTCAATTCCTTGACTTGTCTCCCACCTCAAATACATCACAGCTCCATAGGTTTTGTCACTCCCGTCTGAGAATGTGATCCCCCATGGTTTACCTGTCCATTCAGCTGGTGTGAGGCTCCTTTGGAATCTATTCTGTCCAAGCTGCACATACTCTTCAAAAGGCTGAATGGCTTCTTCTCTGAGGCCTTCTGAAAGAGGTTTGTCCCACGTTTCGTGGGTCAGCTTACCACCTCGACCTTCCTGGAACGCTTTGCTGACAAGGATTGCCCCTTTCTGTTTGGCAGGTGTAACTAAGCCAATTGGGTTGTACAGTCCAGCTACTTGGCTTAGGAGTCCCCTCCTAGTCAGCGGGTTAGGTGTCTCAGGTCTCACTTCCTGTTTGAGAAGATCCTTGCCACCTCTCATCTTCTTTTTCCTTTTGGAAAAGTTAATTGATGTCATCATGTAGAGTTTGTGTTCCTCCACTTGGTACCCAATGCCCAGGGCTTTATTGTCTTCATATCTCATTTGATTGGGAAGAATAAAGGTTTTACTTTGTTTCACTTCCCTTTCCAGTACTTCTGCTTCAGTGCCTCGCCTCCCAATTTGCCCTGACCGGACCCAAGGTTTGAGAAAGAATCCTCCAGCTCTCAAGATCTCCTCAACTCCTGCTGTGATTTTGTTCAGCTTCTGCAGGTCACTGTGGGAGGTTAAGAGGTCATCCACATAACTGTCCTCTTCAAGGACTCGCCGTTCATCCTCGAAGTGAGCAAACATGGGCAGGCTTGCTGTTAACCTTATAGCTACCTGTGCAATGCAGCCGGCTGGTTTGTCTCCGATGTTGACCCTTGTGATGGCATATTCACTTATCTCTTCATCTGGACTGTCCCTCCAAACGAATCTGTGCAAATGCATCTCATGCTCCTCTAACCATACTGAGTTGTACATTTTCTTAATGTCCCCTAAAGCTGCATGCACACCCCCTCTGAACCTCAGCAGTACAGCTCTGATAGGGTTGAGAACATCTGGTCCCTTTAGAAGAAGATTGTTCATGCTTACACCTTTGAATTTCTGGCTGCTATTCCATACAACTCTCACTGGAGTTGTCACTGAATG
>NW_027176953.1:0-14712 GCF_023349555.1 Cebidichthys violaceus | reverse complement strand
CCAGTTTTTAGTATTAAGTTCTCCTCTTTCCACGCAAAAGCAAAACTACTGAAATGTTATCGGGCGATGACGTTAAAGTAATAGTAATGGGTTATTTGCTCTCTCACTGTGAGTTAGATGAGAGGAAAGATACCGCCGTCATATCGGTCTGTTAAATGTGAAGCCACAGCCAAGAGACAGTCAGGATAGCAGAGAGACAGACGGACAGCTAGCTTGTGTCAGCTATAGCTCCAGGTTCAGGAAGTCACTGCGTCCAGACAAGAAACACTCTGGTTCATAACCCCACATACAACCACAACTTCTTGTTTTTATACAAAGTAGACATGACGTGTTGTTGAGAGAGCTTTAGCAACACGTTCTCACTCCCATCTCTTCATCAGTGGTCCTACGCTTAGCGCTGTGAGGCTCTTGGTTCCCTTCTAGGTTTTCAACATGTCAACTTCCTGTCATTACATGCATACACCGTCCTTTCAATATCAACTTCCGTTTTCATAGGAAACAACTTTGTTAGGTTTAGGCAACAAAAGTATGATGGAAGCAGATTAGTGATCACAATTACAGTGATCAAATATATATATATATAGCTTGGAACAAAATCATTCCGATAAAAATGCTTTTTAAATAATTCATTTTTAGTAATAAAGTAGCCAGCTAACAGTTCATTTTGGGTATTTTCATAAATGACAACATTTTGAAAAAAATGTATTCTATAGTATTCAATTAAAAAACGACTTTACTGCCATAATACTTTGCCTTGTGGTAACCCGTTAAAGTAAACATCAGTCCCCTGGGTGTTTGTTTGACCCATCCATTTTTTTTTCCCAAGCAGAGTTTGTAGCTCTTATACTACGTAACCTAACTTCCTCATTTCCTCCCGCCATATCTGTGGCCGCGTTAAGAGTCATACTTTGATGCAAAGGGCGACTGTATTTGACGAGTTGGGAGTGAGAACGGGCTTTAGAGGCTCTTGAAAGTGGATGTTCTTTACCTTTGGATGGAACCAGCCTAGCTGTTTCCCCCTTAGATTCAGCTAAGTTAACGTCTCCTCGCTGTAACTTTGTGTGTAACAGACAAATATTGGAGTGGAATCATTCTTTTAAAAAAAAAAGGGAATTCATGTATTTTCCAAAATGTTGTACCATTCCTTTAAACTGAATTTAGCCCTGAGAAACACAATACAACGGTAGCTTAAAAATATTGAAAAATAAAAGAGAAAATACAAAGAGGCAGTTTTTCTCGATAATACAGCATATATTTACCTCATCGTCTATGTACAAGACTTATCAACTTTCCTGATGAATCAAAAACTAAATTCAAAACATCACAAAGACTTTATATCACCTATCCATTGAAATGAATAATATTGGCCAATGATATCATATGGAATACAATGACAGAGCACACCCACGATACTTTTTGCAAACACATGGCATGTTTATGTCTTTATTTGTGCCCTTTGACAAGCGGAATGATAAAACTAAAATAAATAGACATGGCCTGACCCACCTTAGATAAGCAAGTGCCTCTTTCTTTGCCAATAAGTATTCAGTGTTTCATTGCCTGAGAATTTGTCCACAGCTATGTTGAGATAAGTTAATAATAAATGGTGTCAAAACATAATTTTCATTTGAGCTGGTGTGGCAAGAGGTCTTTAATACTGAGAGGAATGATTTGAGGAGACTTCCAAACACTTGAGGATCACCTCGCTCTGTGTCTTATCTCGAAGTGTCTCAGACCCAGTACTGATTCTTTTTCAAGGCCGGGTTCGTTGTCCGACAGTGCTGCAACAACTCCGGGTCTGCGTCTTTGGAGTCCATGTTGGACATGGGGATGTTGTTGGCTGGGTCAGTTTTGCGAAAGGTTTCTGCGCTGGCCACCTCTCCGTTTTTAGGCTTGGATGCTGCGGTCTGGACGTCGTGCTTGCCTGTCTTGTTTTTACGGATCAGGTAGTAGGCCAAGATGGCCGCCAGCAACAACAGGAGAAGGATTACTAGGATTGGAATGAGAATAGACCAGAAATTGCTGCGCCTGGAAACATATGGTTTCCCGTTGGAGCTAGAGCCAGAAGACGTTGTTGTGGGGGCATCTCCGTGGGGCCAGTCCTTGTTGCCCCTCCAGCGGGGGCTAGCGGAAGTGGAACGAGGGGAGCCAGCGCCAGGGAGGTCATTACTGTCCTTCGGTGAGGCTTCTGAAGGAATCCTCAACAGAGTGGCAGGGTAGACCCCAGAAGCATTGTAGGGGCCGGTCTGGAAGGAAAGCACACATTCTGCTGGAGGAACCCCATGGGCTTTGAGGAGGAAGCGGGCCTCGTCCTGACTGACACCACCTCGTGATCCAGAAGCGCTATTCAGGATTTCCATAGCTACTCGCCCCTCATCCAGCTCCTTCTGGCTGAATGTGTCCACTGGCTGACCTGCACCAGGACCTCCAGACCTCACAAAGCGAGCCCCGTGGGGCTTTTGGATGACAGTGAACGTTGGGGAGGTCCTGGTCTTGTTTGCCAGTGGAGTTGCATCCAGAAGCTTCCTGTCCAATTGGACAAGAGCACCTTGGGGTAAGAGGGGATCCTGAGCGATGTTGGCCAGAGGCTGGACTGTGATGTTGAGGACAGAGGAGACATTAGCCGCCTTGCTACGGGCTACAAATGCAACACTGTCTCGAGGTGAAGTGGACTTAACGAAGCGGACACTGACTCTGCCTTCTTTGATCTGTTTCTGGCTGAAGGCAGATGTTGGCTGCCGATCTACCATGACAGCTGCATACTTAGGTACACTTGTGATCTTGTAAAGGATGTCCTCCTCAACAGGGCCCCCGGTAGTGGCTCTCAACATCTCCTCAGTCACCAGGGTCTCATCATCACCTTGCTTCACCTTGATCTCAGGAGCCTTGTCAAGAAACAAGGTGCGAGCAAGGACGCCGATGTGGAGCGTGTGTGGCTCTGTTTGGTGTTCTCCATCTGACACAATGAATTCCATAAAGCCATCGGCAAGGCTGCCATCGCTGAAGAAGCCCACCTGCCCACGATTGACCATCTCCTGTGTGAACCCAGAGATGGGGTCCATTGTGAGGGAGTCAACCAGTCGGCCGTTGCTAGGGGCTTTGGTCACTTTGAAGTGCACCTCATCTGGCGGACTGTCCTCGTCTTGAGTGTTAAGATGCTTCTGAGACAAAAGGGTCATGGAGCCTTGAAGAACCTCCAAGAGTATGTCTATGGTGACTAGTTCAGGGGAGTCAGAGCCGCGACGTTTGATTGAGATGTTAAATATCTCCTCCAGGACCACGGCTTCGGCAGGTGGGGCCAAACTCTGACCCTCAGACTTTAGACGGGCTCTGAAAGAGAAGCTGTCAGACGAAGCCCCTGAGTCATCATGGAGATACTCCAGCATTCCTTGGGTAACATCTTCTTGCATGAAGGATGGGGCATTACGGGGCAGGTCCTGACCACCCAGGGTGATACGACCGTGGTCAGGGAAACGCTTGATCTCAAAAACCACATCCACATCGTCTCGCTCAACTTCAGGTAGGATAGCCAGAAGGTTGGAGGCATCAAGAATTGAATCATCAATGGATTCCTTCTGGCCTTGCACAATTTCCAAACCTGAGCAGAAACAATACAAAAATAATTCAGTTTTCAAATATACTTTCTCTTTAGTTTTGTCTGTCTCCTGTCGATATTTAATAATGCAGCACAGTACATTCATGCTGTTGGCACCATAGGAAACAGACAGAGCAGGGGGCGAATTGTTTATGCAGCAAAAGGAAGCAGAGGTAATAAGTCAGACTGGCAATTGACACAGCCATGACCACAAGCTAGATCAGGTCACACTAAGAGAAAACGGTTTTTCCAGAAAAGGTAAACGTGTGAAGTCAAAATACAAGTTGTAAGCTGTAGTTTATTCATAGCCTAGCGTTAGCTTTGTGCTTCTGACGATTGCATTTACGCTTTTTAGAAAGTGGTGCTTTTTGTGAAGATTATCTTGCTGAACTAAATGTGTAGCATATAAACTTTTGTTTGCACAGAGGTTATTTTCTGCAATAATCCAAAATCCAATGGAAGAATCCTATTGGCTTTCTGTCGAGGGGACCAGGGCAATGCTAACGTCCAGGTTTTCCTCCGTAACAACAACATCCCTGCACCACTCTATCAAGGGTACCACTCACAGCCTAGCAAATGTGCAAATGTACGTATCCTCAAAAACAACTTTTTAGGGTCAGTATAAATAAAACCATAGAAATTTAAAGTGATACTTCACCTAAACTGTACTGTAGCAGGATAACAAAGTATAAAATATAATGTGTGCTCAGCCTATCAACGCTGTATGAATAGATACATAATTAAACACAGATCTGACATGTCTAAAACACGGCTGCAGCTGGTGAAAACATTATCTCACCATAATAACTCTACTGTTATTATTTCAGGTGGAGCCCTCTAATGGGGCTTTACAGGCTTAACCACTCATCTCTGCATCTCAACATCTGTGGAAATCTTTATACAATAACAACAATTATGTTAAAGCCATGCTGTTTTAGAAGTCATGTAACTGCCTAGATTTTGACATTAGCTTGTACCTTTGTTCTTCCACAGCTGTGAGGAGATGTTTCTGTGAGCAGCATAGTAAGAGATGGTGATGGGCAGGATGTGACGGACATCAGGGGCTGGTTGGGATGACAGAGTTAGGTCTACGGAGTCCCTCACCACCCAAAAAGGCTCCTCAGGTATTTGGTGCTCATAGTAGACCACGCCTGACTCCAGCTGTGTGTCAGGGGAAGCAAAATCAGAAGATGATGAGCCGTTCAAAACTCTCAATATTGCAATGTGTAAGTTGCCCGTTTGCAGTCACTGCAAAATTACTTTTTATTTGTTTTGACTTGAGTGATTTGGATGACAAAGACATTTTAGTTCGCTTTTTTCCTCTGAAGTTTGTAAGAACCACAGTCAAATGGGATCTCAAATGACGGCAGCAGTGGTTTGGCTGAGCTGTATACTGGGATCTGGGTTTGAGAACCAGAATGTGACGGCCTGTGTTTGCTCTCTGAGGTCACTCCGTGTCCTAAACTCAACTCTTCTCACACACACACACCCACACACACACCCACACACACACACACACACACACACACACACACACACACACACACACAGACAGACACACAACCACAAGCAACCAAGCGTTCATGCTTGTACACACAAACGCAGCGCTGAATAACTCAAATCATCAAATCATGTTTCAGCTCGACTTACTGTTCGATTTTCTGTCACAATCGAAACAGAGCAGTTTGCAGGGAAACAATTTATTCTCATGCTCATCCGAGCACAGTCAGATGTCAGCAATGGAAATCCGACAGAAGCGAGAGTGAGAACACACTGCTGCCATGGCAGACAAACACTTGGCCTGTATGAAGCAATGCGTAGTACTACTACTACTACTACTGGATATTTGGTTATGTAATCTGAGTAAACTGAAATAGAAGTGCCTCTTTGCTTTACAGACAATAAGTAAAAAAAAAAGTAAAAAAAATCCACTAAATAAACAAAACTCTTTTGAAATAAGGGGGCAAAACTATGATGAAGGATTTTGAAAAAAAAATGGCGTAAACCATTAAAAACCTAAGGCCTTTAAATATATTCCAGGACTCTGAGTGCCTGGAATATTCTTTTGTTTTTCTTGCTTGTAAAGTGACTATTTATACTTACTTTATACTTAAGGTTACTTTGCCAAATGTGCTGTACGAATGCATTTAAAAAAAAAAAAAAATTGCCTGCAATTAAAATCGTCTCCAACCCTGTCCACTGCCTTTAGTAGTTTAGATTAGAGCGATTTATTTATTTAACATTAATAAAATAAAATGCAAGACTGCAGTCACACAGGCTTAACATACATTCAAAATCATCAAGGGTAAGAACTCAAAACCTTTACCAGCATGGATGCTCATGCTAATGCTGACCCTAAACATCACAATGCCACAAAGGCATATGCAATGAGGCCCCCTGCTGGTGAAGAAGAGGAACATGTGGATGCCTCATATACACAGTATGTACAGACTGTAGTTATAGACGGTCTGAAGATGTTCGGTACAAACTTCATTTAAGAAAAAACGTTTTACTTATGGAAAACTACCACAGCTTATGTGAAACACTGAGTCAACAAACACTAAACTGTTTAGTGTAGTTTGAGTGATCTTTATTATCAAGTTTATTGACTTGACTTTACCTTAAATAAAAGTCGACGCTGATAAAAAAATATACGAAATAAGAGGATCATTCCGAGCGGAACCTTTAATAAAAGTAACCAGAGTAAGTAAAGAGCTGTAACCTCAGGAATTAAATGACTTAATTTTCACCTCTAGGAGAGCGGTGAGATCTTCAGCACCAGTCTGTGTTGAAAAGAGGATTAGCTGCACTTTTATGCATAAAAGTGGAATTATGTCTTCTCATATGTCTGTTTGATGGTCTCTGCAGAAGACAACTGGAGGGCCTTGAACAGTCTGCTCAGTAAAAGAAACCTGCCATTACTAGGAATGCTAAATGTGAAAGAGGAGAGGACTTATTTAAGAAGAAGAAAATGAGTAATGCCTTTACAGTGCTCCCTTATGTAACTGATCATTTAAAAAAAGAAATCCATCAAAATATGCTTTTTCCTTTGCTCTTCCTGGGATTTCTTTATTCTTTTCTTTTTCCACCATTTTTCTTCCTTTAATCTGTTTTAATGTTAGACATTTTGCCGTAACTAATAATTTATAATGATCATTAAAAGCGAATGTAGAACATTCAATTTATGAAGGGCGGAGGGGGAAATTAGTTAAATGTGTCCTAAAGGAAATATATCCTAGAAACACACACTTTTGTCGCACTCGCACAAAAGTAATTACCTGTGTTTGTGAGAAGCGGGTAATTTCCTCATACTGGTTCCTGTCATTGGCCATGATCAGTCTTCCCAAACGAGGTGGGCGGATAAGAGAGTAGCTTATCTCATTGCCATCCTCATTGGTCACAGCCCCCAGATTGGCACTCGTGATAGACTGCCTTGTTCCTGTGAAAACACACGCGCACACACACACACACACACACACACACACACACACACACACACATACAGTCCTCTGAGTGCTGTGGAAAATGGCCTCTTGGAAGTGTTGTTGAGCTTGTAAAATTTAACAGAGTCTAGAATTGCCAAAAGCTTTAGCGGTTACAGTAATTGCACATTACTGTGCAGAAGAGCTTCCTGATGGGGAGAGTTTCATTTCAAAATTGATATTTGTGCTTTCAAAAGAATGTGACAACTCATCTCCTTTATCATTAGCGTGAAAGAAAAGTTTGTTGAGAATAGAGGTGAGGTTATTGTCTGTGCTGACACTCATGAAGTATAGTTTCACTTGTCAAATGTTTCATCTGGAGAGGTTATCCTCTAGAAATACAGTGTTTACGAACAACAAAACAACTTCTCTTTGGTGCATTGGAAGTATTTTAGATCAAGCTTGGACTGAAAAGTAAGCTAACAGGCACACTGAGTAGGATGTGGACCCACTGGAAGTGTCTTTATCTACCTCTGCCTGTATTTTCTTATTTTTGCTGTGTTCTCTGAAAAACGTAGCGACCGCGTGTCGTATCGTCAGTGCGCTTTAAAGATGGAAGCTACCGATCTGGAGGACGGCTCAGATAAAATGCAAACACGGAGAGGCAAAGCGCCGAGTGGACAAAGCTGGTTCCGATACTAGCGTGAATCTGGGGTTCGCTTTCAAGAGACAAATCCGAACCATTGTGCTCTTAAAGCACGACGACGTCCCTTTTTGTAAGACGCAAAAAGACAATTCTCCTCTTATGAATGAAATGAAACGATTGAAATTTTTTGTCCGTTGTGGCAAGTAGCTTGTAGTGGCTTATTTTAGCACAGATACTGTGCAGCTGACATTAATCAGTGTGTTTGCTGGCTTCATGACTTTCCTCTACTTGTGCTGCTGAACCATTGTTTCAGATAAATCATAATAAATGTCTTTAAAACAACTGACGAGAGAATCTGGAGAAAGCAAATTCGTTTATGTTTTTGTAATCTGCACGCCACATAAACAATTGCTGTGTTTCGGAAAAATCCACTTAAAACATTGGACAAACTGTACATCATTTTTAGTTTCTTTTTTTTTTTTTTAATCTTTGACCATGTTTTAATCACTGCCGTCTCCAGGGCTTGAAATCTCGAGGACTTTTGACATTTTACCTGGAAATACCATGAGCTCCTCCTGCGTCACCATGGTGATGGTGAGAGGCCTGGCTGTGACGACAAATCGGTAGAGAGGAGACGTGTGCTCGCCGTCTGTCACCGTGAAACCGAAACCACCGGACTCCTCACCTGGAAGAGCAGAGGAGTTTTGCATGGGACACAACAACATGTCATTTTGCAGCCATAGCCGATCACTGGCAGTGACTTCCTCTTGTGTAGAACATGATTTCAAACAATGATGTTGAATTATCAACAGTCCGATATAGAGGCCGACTTATATTTAATACACTAATAAGAAAATTTCGGTGGCCTCACCCTCGTGAATGAAGATGACCTCCCCTTTGTTTATGTGAGCCTGCGTGAAATTCAGGATGCCCACTTCGGGCGCCTCTTTCAACGCCACCATACCACCGGTTGGCACCTCGACGTGGTAAACCAGTTCCTCTGCAAGAGTGTCGGCGTCCTCAGTGTTCAGCATGCTGGAGGTGATGTCAGCTTCCTCACCAGCAAGAACCTGTGGCACACATCAAAGACAGAGAGGGGGAGAGAGAGAGAGAGAGAGGAGAGAGAGAGAGAGAGAGAGAGAGAGAGAGAGAGAGAGAGAGAGAGAGAGAGAGAGAGAGAGAGAGAGGGAGAGAGAGAGATGAAAAGACACCACATATTACCAAGTCTGAGTTATGTTTGCGGAAAGGTAATTCAAGGTAATTCAACGTTATACAAGGGGTCAGGAGTTTATTTGAAATCCATTAGAGATTTGCTTTGTGTATAAAAGACACTGTGATGCTGTACATTAATGTTTGTCTGAAGCCATTTCCGTGATACAATAAGAAACAAACCAAAAGGAAGAAAACAAATGATTAAAATAAAAAGAAGATAAGCACAAAAGCCGTGGTACAAACAGTCACCCCCAAAGAAACAATTTAAAAGGTTAATTATTTCTCCGTGGCAGTCTAGGCGCTCCTGTTATCAGAAGATGGAGCACAGCGGCGCATGCTGAATGACTCTCCCTGGGTGGATGGGCTGTAATGGACTTCTAATGGTCGGCCGGCTGAAAGGAGCATTAATTGAAAGAAATGGGCCAGATCCCCAGAAAGACATTCTTAAATAGCTGGAATCAGTTGGGAGACTGAGCCGAGGGTGCCCTACAGTAAGAGGCACATATCGATCCGGAAAGCCATTCAACCTCTGATACCTCTCTCTTTCTTAAGACTCGGGATGAAGAGCAAGAAGCCTTCCGGCAGGAGGAAGAGGGGAGCAGAAGATTCAGCCGCGGATATTAAAAGCTTCATCTGTCAATCACTGAGAGTCGGTTATATTTTGGAAGTTAATTTATGCTACGTATGCCACACACGAGCACACATCGTCCATGTGTAATTGACTTATTTGGTGAGTCCAGTATCTCTCACTAATTTCCTAACTTGACTTAAGAGTGTGGTCATGAACTTGTGGCATTCACTTGTGGGTTGCGTGTTTAAAGTAAAGAGTGAAATAAGAAATAAATAACACAGATAAAGCATGAGAGCCAGAGGTTTTACAGCTGTGATGTCAAAACAACCTGTCTTACAGCTGTGTTGCATTCTGGGCTACTGAGGGTATTACCCTTTAAGAAAAAAACAAAAACCTTTTTATGTAGATTCCTCTAAAGATTAATGCCGCTGCAAAAGTTAAGCTGCTTAAACAAATACAAAAAAAACCCGTGATGTTAAATTGTAGAAAATGTTGCTGCTATTTCTGCTGTTATCAAAGCTGTGCTCCTGATGTCACATTGCCTACATATTCAGTTTTCCATGGGAATTTGAAAATGCACCACCAAGCAGTAAAAGCAAGCCAGCATACATATGGTACATTACCTACAGCTGTTTTCTACAGTGATCAAGCGCTCTAGCTTTCTTTGTAATTTCCTGTAATAGCAGCCTAAATACTTATTTTAATATTTGAGTTCCTACTGTAGGCTATGTAATCTAAACATAGATCTGGAAAGTTCCAATTAAGAGGGCTGCCTGAGTTGTAACTTTTCTGTTTTTCTGGCTTTGACTTTTCAGTCATCAATATCAAATTTACAGATTTGTCCACACATTTATAGATCTATGTACGCATTTACAGATTTGTCTACAGATTTACAAATCTTAAAAGACTTAACACGGATTTGGAGATTTTTTAAAATTTTCGTTGGACACATTTACAAATCCGTATTTGAATACACATTAACCAATCTCAGTACGCATTTAGAGATTATTTTGCACATTAACAAATCTGATTACACACACACACACACACACACACACACACACACACACACACACACACACACACACACACACACACACACACACACACACACACAGATTTAGAAACAGTTGCACAGCTCTCCACTACATTTGCATATGGTAATGCTTGGATTATGGGCCCCATAGATGTTGCCGCTAGTGGAGAAGTTAGTAAATAGTTGTTGCGGTATTCCATTCTTGACCAAAGTGGTGGTCTGAAAGACATCCATTTTCAAAGTGACTCATATTCTCTTTATTCTTTATGTTCCGGAGTTGTTGTGAATCCAACACAATTGCTGTCTCTTTCGGTCCTCTGTGTCGTCCCTGGTATTTTAAACCCATCTAGACTGTTTCAGTACAACAATTGTGTATAATTTAGTTTCCCCTGCTGCTCCTCCGATTCAGTTTGACACTCCATCAAAGATCTATCACCGTGACACAGCATCAACAGTTCAAAGCCGTAATCCACCATAACACACTTTGTGTTTTTTGTTGCTGGTAGATTGTGCCTTTGTTCCTTTCAAATGATAACTTTTATGACCGCTGATGACTCTACAGACAAGAAGGGCTGTTTCATAACAGAATTTCAGAAAAGTCTTGCCTTGGAAGGTCTTGACTCGGAATTTCACGTGCGTGAACGCTGAGTTTGTATACAAAAGTAACATAGACAATATGCGAACCACTTACACTCGGTGGCCTCTGGTTGGAGTAAATCGGCTGCATGGCTTTCCAGCAAAAAATAGGATGAGGATATTCAAATGTGACTATTGTGTACAAGCTTGTTCACACAGGATGAGCACTGATTCACAGGTTGAAGTATGTCGAGAGGTCTAAGTTAACCAGACTAAGGTCTAAGTTAACCAGACTAAATCCGGTTGAAAGGTAAATTTTTAGACGCCTAAATTACATATATCTGTTGTTTCATCACGCCTGTAATGAAACGTGCATTTAGCCCTGTTTTACACTGACGATAGTCATTTCCTGTAAATGCTTACTGGGCCACCTTGTGTGCCACGGTGTGGAGAGCAGAGGCGCGCTGACGTTTGGAGGAAAGCAGCTAAATTTGGGATTATCTCTGGACCGTCAGCTTGGAGGGGATTGAGGCCTGCCGGGACCCCAGCCACGACCTCCTAGGGTGCATCGCCTGTATCCAAAGAGCTTCGCTGGAATTTGTGGAAGATTGATACCGGATGTCGGCAGCTCAACCCCGTGGTTCCGCTGGAGCTGCTTGCACACCAGATACCCGCAGAGACTTGTTACCTCTGGGATCAATAACCTTTCATGTGTCAGACACTTCCATGACAGAATGGGGGTAACCTGCGTCGATGAGCTCGGTGTAGGTGGCGCTTTTACCTTCAGAGGAAGAGAATCACATCATCCTACTGCATCACTTTAAGCCACTGATAGTTTTACAAGGTTATTTTTGTAGAACTGACAACAGCATCACACACCAGCCTACATCGAGAAACAGGGTAGCATTGTATCCACTCTGTTGTTGAAGCCTGCAGAGAAACCTGTGATATCAGGCCTTGGAGAATCCCTACTTCCTGGAGGCAGTTTACACCTCAGGGAGCAGAAACTGATAGTTTGTCTGGGAGCACACCCGGGAGACTGAACCCAAACAATGCAGCTCCTTCTCATTTCCAGGGAGTCATATGTCGCCGCTTTGTCACGCCGCTCGACGTCTGAAACCAGCACACAAGGCGTCCTTTACCGGGCTTTCAAGCAACTGCAATTTGAACCCAGCCACCTCATTATTAGACGATCGGAGGGAGTGCTCTGGGAGTGTGATGAAGAATGAAAAAAAAGTCACACGGGGTTTGACTGGAACGAAGGGGATGTGTCAAAAAACATTGTGTCACAAAGTTACGTTAGTGATATTTGCATTTTTTGTACTTATGTTACATTGTTTAGGTTTTAATTAGTTCACATACTTATTTTAAGCCCAACCATGATGTTTGTCTCACACCTACCTAAGTGTCTTTTTATTCGGCAAAACTCAAGCAAGCGTTTTCGTCAACGTCAACCATGTGTTTACAGTGCAATAGAATGTGATGCCAGGGGGTCTGACAAAGCGTCAGTAAGTGACGAATTGCAATGACAATGTGTTGAACAATTGGAGCCAAATCTGGAGTCATGGGACAGAAGTGGATCTGTGTTTTTTTTTTTTTTTTTTTTAAGACACCATAAGCAAGACAGATGCTTTCCCTTCCCTCTGAGTTATCCCCTCCTCCTTATTGAGAGAGATGTGAGAAGGTGATACGATATGCAGAGATGACTTAGCTGATCACTGTACCACCCCCACCTGACCCGTTTCTCAGCATTAAGGACCACCACTGCTAACAGAGCAGCAGCTGGTGGGAACAATCTCCTTTCAAGAGGCAACAGAAAATATGGTCTTCATTTTAAGAAACTTATAACACCACAGCGTCAAGACGAAAGCTTCTAGTCACCTCTACCATTTGTTAAAAGTAACTTTAAAAACATATAATCACAAACTTAATCGGGTTCTCTGTCAGATTCCTGGAAGAGAGTACCTTAAAACACTCCATTTGATGAGAAATATGAGTTAGAAATAGCAGCTCGGGAGAAGCTCTCAATCTAATTGTAATGAACAGAATCCAATACTATTCTCTTCTTCTATCTTAATATAAAGGAACGGTCTGTCTACCACAGGCATTCCCAACTGCGGTTAATGACTTGATTTTCTGAGGAATGCACAATAGCCTGAACAAGAGAGACATCCGTTTAGAATTTTCTGTTTAGAGCATGTGGCAAATTACATCTATTTCTATCTTTGAATTGCTTTTGTGCAAATAATTTGTCAATAGTTAATTTACATTGAAGCTAAAGGCAAACATAAAATATACAAAACAGCGCATGGACGTCGAACATGCCTGCAGAGTTACAGTACGAGGCCTTTGACTGTTTTTTGTAGCTTTTTCCTAGTATAAATGACTTTTCATTCAAAAATCAATTATGCATTTTTTTTTTACTTTTTTTTTTTTTTTACAGAAAACATGATGAATATGTCTGAGCAGCTGATGATGATGATGAGGCAGTGCTTTCCCATAGCTCTTTTTGACACAAATGATGACACCGGTTTGTGATGCTGAGAAGGATAATAATCGCCTCCCAGGCAACACCGCCGACATTAACTGTTGCGCTGAAATGCAACTTTCACTGGAAGAAATGTGAAAACTTGGTTGGAGGACAGTCAGGTCTGTAGTCATTGACACTGATAGCTTTTAAAGAATCCTAACGTTTTGATACAACTGATCATGTATCTCTGTAACCTGCGCTCCACCCAGGGGTTACAGATGAAAATGAGCTTTTAGGCCATATCTGGTTCAAGGTTTTGCACATTGTTCTTAACCAATGAACAAACAAATAAACAAAATAATTCCCAAACAGAAAAAACCAAAGACAGCCTTCTTAAAATACAAATGTTTACATATTTTACAGTCAATGAGGTCACATCCCTAGTTTTAAGTATCTGTGTTGTAGTGCAAAACCCAATCCCCGGCACTAGATGGCCCTGTCAGTCTACTCTGCACTCCAGTAAGGCGCCAAGCAATCTAGGCCAGCTAATCTGAAAATGGCCTTGCAAATTGATGGTTTATATAACAATCAATGCATTTAGCACCAAGGAGGATGGGCTGCAAATTCAATTTGAATGGACACAATGGCTGATATTTCATTTGGAGGCAGTAATGAAGGAGCTGCCATAGGCGAACGACTTAGTTGGCTGATGACTCAACAGGATACCACCGTGTTTTAAATGTTGGAGACTCTGAAGGGGCGCCAGATGTCTGAAGCTGGGTCCCACACTGCCTGGGCATCCGAAATATTGGCTGATTTTGGAAGTACAGGCGACACCAGAGTGTTTTCTAACTCTATAGTGGGGAGTGGGGAAGTCAAGGCACTAAACAAACAGACAGACGGTAGTTTATCAATGGAGCTACATATATATATACGGTATATAAAGACAGACAGACAGACAGACAGACAGACAGACAAATAGACAGATCGACTGAGCCAGCTATTTTGCACAACTAGCGCAACTTTTTTGAGATACAGCAAAGTCAAGTAGAACCAGACAGAGACGAGTGTAGACCCTAATCGAGACCAGCTGCATCCCACAGAGCGGGCCAACTGGGATCAACGGTGAGCTTCAACAGAGCCCGATCACGGCCATGTTCGTCATCGTGTCTGATCATCTGCTG
>NW_027176952.1:0-14970 GCF_023349555.1 Cebidichthys violaceus | reverse complement strand
TGACTGAATAGCTGTGATAGATACAAATTAAATATTGACATCATGTTAAATAATATCCACATAATATTATTGTGTACCTTAAATACTTGCATATATTATTAGTATTAGTAGGGACACAACACAATAAAGAGGAGTGAGTGAACTTGACTGATGCTAATATAGAGTAGCTAATAAAGAGGTAATCTCACTCGTATGTTTCTCTTTATCCTACGCCTGCTGCCGTGTCTCCATTGCTCATCTGTCTTGCGTGTCCTGTTCCTTTACCAGCCATCTTTCACACGTTCATTGAGTCTCTGTTTAGTTTCCATTATTCTTTATTGGTTCAGCTCTTTTGCTTTCATTCTTTATTTGCTTTTCTTTTCTTCCACCACCAGTCCACACAGCAAGTTGGAGTCAACAAATGATTTAAACTTCCAACTTCAAACAGCACAGCACTCTGTTCATTTCAAATCAGAGCAAACCTCAGTCATAAAAGTTTTTTATGACATTTCCTTTTTTTTTTTTTACTAGTTTCCCAGTCAAAATGAGCTTTATTCTCACATTGTCCAACATTCACTCTCTGTCAAAATGGGTTTCTTGGAAGAAATAACTTGGATTTGAGCAATGGTAACGATCCTCAAACTTAAAGCACAGAGTGAACTTTACGTCTCAAGAAAATGAAAAAGTTTTCTTGTGAGAGCAATGATTCAATGGCAAATGAGAACTCCCTCGCAGTCCCCCTATATGTGGATAAACGCTATCACTCACTTCACCCAATCATATTTGCCCTGAGCTTGAGCTTCATGACTAACTGCCTCATAAACAATGTGAATGGAAATAGAAGCAGTTTGAGTCCGGTCTATTACTCAGGGCTAGTAGACATGCAACACGGCAACATAAATAATCAGGACCTGCAACTGTGTGAATCAAAAGTGATTGCTTTATTGAAATGAAAAAAAAAAAAAAATGGAAAAGAAGGAAAGATAAACAAAAGTCTGTTCATTTTTCAGCACTATACTTATTATATTTTTGCAGGAAATTAAAACGAGCAAACGGTCTTTAAAAGTTGAACAGGGATGTTTCACTCCACAACTGTGGGATGCTCTTTCTATTGCATCTTATAGTACTATTATAGCCACCGAAGCCAGGCGACACAGTGAAACACATTCTTCCTAAAGTGAGAGCACAGTGAATCTGACTGGTGACATTTCTCCAAGGCTCCTGACGGGCCCTTATGGAGGATATTCTGGCTGTAATTGGCAGAGCTGACAAGGATCAGGAAGAGTTAAAGAAGGCGGGTGTATCTGTGTGTGTGTGTGTGTGTGTGTGTGTGTGTGTGTGTGTGTGTGTGTGTGGGGAATCTTCTATCTATGCGAGGACACATTTTATTTGAGAATGGGAACATCTTTGGTGAGTGAAAATCATGGACCGAGGGTTAAGTTAGAACTAAGTTCATGTTAAGTTCATGGCAAGGGTTAGGTTTGGGTGACGATCAAGTTCAGGGAATGCATCGTTTGAATGTGGGACCTCACAAGTCAGGAAGTGTACCTGTGGATTTGTCTAGTGAGTGATTCTACCATAGAAATATATATACATCACTCAGAGAGATCTATGTGCAGCAAACTTTGCAATATTTGACATCGTCTTTCTCACATACAAGAGCACACATACACACATAGACAATGCAAAGTCAATGAAAGATCTATTTGACTCGTTAAACTACTTGTGACCTATCGAATAGTGCTTTCTCCACTGGAATGTTTTATTATGATGACTCGATCATCTTCGTCTGACAAATGACTCTATCTGGAGCAGTCTTATTGCGCAAGTATTCAAAATCACGACACTTCATCATCAGAGCGATCACTGCCTCAGTCTGTTTTTGTGGCTCACGCTCTGCCACCAGTGTAAAGTTGAATGCTGTTGCAGCGTTAGGTTTGTATAAAACATCTGTGTGCCTGAATGACAACTGGAGTTTTCTGTTGAATTTGAATGATTTGTAATCTGGTTTTTATCACAAACAGAAATGGCGAGTTGTGGAATAATGTGAGTGTCTCTGAAAGAAGTTACAATCAATCATGCTGGCAGCGTGTTAGGTTTTCATTCATTATGTACTTAGGCAGGTATCACTTTATTAAATCAAAACACAGCCTAAATCTGTTAGCTTGTGCAAGATCTTGAGTTGATCTGATTTGCCCTGACCACTCACTGACTGCAGTAATAATCTTCTTTCAGCATTATTCACTTGTTATTATCCTGTCTGTATTTATTGTCATGAAATGCTGTGTATCGCTGCGCTGCTGACAAATAACAAAATTAGTTTTTGCACTTGATGAACGATTGAAAGAATGTTATCTTTCTCCCAAAGCTGCTACAAAATTACGTTTGTTGTTTGTTTGTATATAGCAACAAAAACAATGGAAATATTAGTCCAAGTACATGTTTACTGTATTCTACGTCTGCCAATATTTCCCAAAAAAAAAATGTATGTTTCCAATTCCTCCACAATAGTCTTCGGGCATCCGTGGTCCTGATGGATCTCATGCAGCGTCACAGATTCGTAGTCGTACTCTTCCAGTCTGGTAAGAGCTTCAGCGCTCTGCCATTATGCCGATTGTTCCCTGTGATGTGGTCCTGCAACCAAACACCAGTGCCAGACACGCTGTTTTCAATACAGCGTGAATGATGCGATGAACTACTTTCATTCCAGCGATCTCTCTGCGGGGCTGTTGGTCGTGAGTGGGCCGCAATGACAAAAAAAAAACTCTGCCTGGTTGTTTTCCCTCAACACTGTTACATAATGATGAGTTTCCCACCTTGTTTAGCATCCTGTTTGTGTTTGGTTATCTTGTTTTTGCCTTATTCTCTGCCTACCGCATCTATTCAATTCAATTTTCAATTAAATGTATTTTTGTTTAGCCCAAAATCACAAATTTGCCTCAGAGGGCTATACAATCCGTACACATACGACACCCTCTGTCCCAGGACCCTCACATCTGTCTGGTGGTCTTTTCTATCAGGATGTGTCTTCCTTCTCCTCCTTCCTTCATTTTCCTGTCTATTCTATCTGGCAACCCTTCTATCTTGCCTCCTCCCAGTGTTTCTGTCAGTCTCTCACAGTCTTGCGGACAGCCACACTTTTTTTTTTTTTTATTTCAATCATTGCTAGGTTACTTGTCTACTGGGTACGGACAACTTTTTCCAAAGCGAAATTCAAAAACTTCTCAAGCTATTTGATGAGAAGTTCTTAAAGTTGCGTAGGACCCCTGAGCACCCTGACGATCTCAAGTCATTTTGAAATTGTTTCCTTCACAATCTCTCTCTCTCTCTCTCTCTCTCTCTCTCTCTCTCTCTCTCTCTCTCTCTCTCTCTCTCTCTCTCTCTCTCTCTCTCTCTCTCTCTCTCTCTCTCTCTCTCTCTCTCTCTCTCTCTTTAAGGGGAATCGACACGTTATCACGGAAAGAGCACCAAGGGTATCAAGTTAAAAGACTGAAATGACTGCAGCATGGTGAACAGCATCTAGATATGCAGTCGGTAAAGTACGAGAAGTTGATCAGCAGCAGTGAACTAAAACTGTCCTTTTGCTTGGTAGAGAATAGTGCGGATGAGCTTTTACAGCATGCGTGATACAGTGCAGGATATACATATTAAAAAACTGCAACATGTGACAATAATCTACAGCACAACATATGATATACCCAAGCGATACAACGCTTTACGCCATCTTCGACCGCCTAACATACATTGCAAACCAAAAGAAAACAAGGGCAAACTTCTCGTTTAGTGTGAAAAACAACACATTAAGTCCTGACTGTGATGAGTCACTTCACCCCTCAGGTCGGTTGCTGCCATCCATTTAGCTGCTCTGGAGACTCTGAGACGTCAGAACGGATCGCTCCTTTATAGCTGTTGTTCAGGTGAAAGAATGGCAAGTTGTGGAATAATGTGAGTGTCTCTGAAAGAAGTTACAAATAATCCTGCTGGCAGGGTGTTAGCTTTTTATTCATGATCTACTTAGGAACCTATCCCTTTATTAAATCAAAACACAGCAGAAGGGGATGTTTGAAATATGACCTTTTGATCTTGGGTGAAGCAGAAGCTGCCCTCACTGTTGGGCACACAGTGAATGCAGAGAGCTCAAAGTCCATACGGAATACTGTAATTTATGCTTTTAGCAAGTGTAAAGCACATGTGTAATCGATAAGATTAATTGCGACTGTATTCCATTTAGATGAGTCAGTTCTGGTATAGGCCTTTTAACAGCAAATGATTTAATCTTTCATGCAGTAATGAAACGCACAGGGGTTACTAATAATGTTAATGATGTCTCTTCATCACTCATACATTTGATTAATGACTCCTGGGCTTTCTCCTACTCTGACATGTAAGAAAGTATAAAAAAAAGTCTACTGTGCTTTGCTGCGATTACACCTCTGTGGAAGGCAAGTTCAGCATTGGGAACACATAAAGCCTTTGTGTGTCTGAAGGAGATATGGAATGGGTGACCTGGTGGACTATAGAAGTTAAGGCACACATTGATTCTTTAACACAAACTCTGCAGACCAAGATTAATAATTTCAATTACAAGATCGACCCAAATGCCCAATTCGTTTAACAATTACAAGCCGCAACAGTGGTTTTGAGCACCGTGTCCTCTGTTGACAGATTGTGTTACCGATATAGCAAGAGGCAGTCACTGAACCTTCCACTGAAGTGTGTAGTTTAGATCAAAATAAAGGTTGACTTCAAAAGATGGGTGTGGTCCGAGCAAGCGCACCAGATGTAGGGGGTTATAAAGTGGAGTAGGGCCAGATGGCCTGCCCACTTTACACCCCGAATTGGGCGTCATACTTTACAGGCGTGCAGTTGAGATGTGGTGTGGTTAGAGCATAAGGAGGTATGCCACAGCCAAGCTGCATCACATCAGTCTGGTTAACTGGGGTTTTATTTAAAACTGTGCATGTGTGGCTGTCCCGTGCACTCTCCTGTTAGTAAAAAAAAAATACCTACAAATACAACCTTAACACATCAGCAACCCGGCAGCCAGGAAAGTGAAGAAGGAAGTGTTTGAGTGAGTGCACTTCATGAAGTCTCCTACAACTGTCTGCTTGCTAATTAGACATTTGCCAACATGCCTAATGTGTTCAACCGTGGTCGACCCTGTCTTTAATGGTTACTGCTGCTGATGCCACACACACACACACACACACACACACACACACACACACACACACACACACACACACACACACACACACACACACACACACACACACACACACACACACACACACAACACAGTAGATCTTCCTCAACTTCATGCAGGTTGAAGATGGATGCCGCAGCATTATGCTAATGAGCATCACTGCTGTCCAATGACACGCTCCATTGCCTGAAAGGCAAGAGAAACAGGCAGGGAGAGAGACAGACCACAGCTAGAGGAGACATTCGGGGTTACACATGGGAACATTTTTTATGTTTTCAATGTGCTGTAGAGAAATACCTTGTAAAGTTTCAGTCATTAAACGTGTCTTTTCCCCTTCGAGCTGCGTGTTAACAAGCCATTTTCAATTTCCGGAGCGAGATGACTCATCTAAATGACAGATGACAATGCCTTTTGTAGGAAAACACGCATGCTGAGGAAGGAAAGAGAACGAAAAGAAAGCAGAGACAGAATAAACATCTGAATCAGGTAAGCCACCAAGAGTTATACATCTTGTAAATCAATCGGTGCAGGGACAACTCATTTCTCATGTATACAGATGCATCACTCAGGGACAAAAGGACCTCACACTGAGTTTAATCAGACAGTGGCAGATACACCCTAAAAGATAGCATGAATCACTCAGAGAAAGGAGAGGGGAGGTCAGGTCCTTGAGGAAACACAAGGTAGGATCCTACTTGAACTGACTCCCTACATTCGTCCACATGGCAAGTGTCTAATAATTTTTTTGTGTAACAGTAGTTATTGGATTATATACTTGTAGAGAAGTGCAACACAACCTTTTACAACCTTCTCAATCCTCAGACATCTTATTAGGCCTGTGAGTTAAAGTGTTTAATGTGACTTTTGTTTACTTTTCCTGACAAGCGAAACAACCTCCTGTGGTCATGTGAGTAATGACCGCCCTCTGTGTGAGGGACGTTTTCACTGCGAAACATAATGGGGTGAACGTTAGGGTGGGTTGGCTGGGTGTGAAAGGAGACCACAGTCTGCTTCTAATCTCCTATCAACAATCAATGGCGGTTTGTTGAAACCATGAAGGCAAGCTTTCCCAAAAACTTAGCCAAGTAGTAGTTGCTTGAACCTAAAGCTAGGGTTGGTAATGTTGAGAAACTAGCAAGACTAGATTAAAGAAATTATCCAACCGAAAGAATCAAAACCAATATCATCAATTCGTTGCCAATGAAAGTAGCTAGCAGCACTAGCTGTCCTCAAGTCAGCAGAACTGGCAGCCTGTCCCTCCGGTCCTCCATCCAGTTTGACACTCCCAAAATGATCATTATGGGGGATATGAGCGGCCCCTCCCAATGTGAGTGACAAAATGTATTAAACACATTAATTGTAAAAAAACCCAATCATTTTCAGTAAATAAGGTTGCATTTTCTCCAAAATAGCAACAGAATAAGAACATCAAACATTTGGTCTCAAAAAGTCTCTTTGACTGAAGTTGCAGAGCTGAAGGATAGAACATAATGAGTCTGGCCTATTTCCTAATAAAGTTTTTAAGAATGTGTTTTGTTTGCTCATGAATGCAATTTCAAAATCACAGAAAATGCATGGGTTCAAAAAATGTGGCACAAAGACGAAGACTTTCCCTCCCTCTTTTTTGCAGCTAAAGTAAACATTTTGGTTACATGTTTATAGAAATACCACTATATCATGTTATATGCGGGGTCTATAGTGCTTTGAGATTCTATAGCAGCAGTGTTTTCAATCTCCTGGGATATCGGGTTGGCCCGATGTTGTGGTTAGAAAGACCATCCTTCAAGCTGATAACTCGCATCAAACCCCTGTGTTGGCAAGTATCTTCCCCGCCGTGCTGCTGATGGATACACACAGTGCGTGTCAGTGTAAGTCAGACAGGCAGCGAGTGAGTCATATTTTGGGTTGCAGGAGCGCTTGTCAAGAGAAGTTTGGGTACAGTAAAGGCCTAAGAGAAAAAGCTGATGGGCTAAAACAAGCAAAACCACATTAGAGTTCTGCACCCCTTATGGATCACCTAAGCGGCATCCCTGGCAGATCAAATCAAAGAAGAGATTAAAAAGGCTTCACAAAAAAAGTAAACATTCCTAATGTTCCAAGACATTCCTTGCATTCAGATCTCTCTGCTTGTTTATCTTTAGTTTAGTTTCTAAATGAAATTGATTCCTAATTCCAATGCAGAACACATGCTCCTCCCATTATCTACACCTCTGTCAGTTAACACCCACTAGCAAACATGTCTGAGACTGTAAAGGTGTCATTTCATAGCAATGCAAGTACATGCATACAGAAATGTATAGTTGCTGCAATTGGAATCATAACAACAGAGTGCTAGTTATACAATGACAATAGAGGGGATCAAATGAAGTTAAAGTAACTTAGTGCGGTGCAGATGTTTGCTTCAGTGAGCTGAAGTCTTACAATCCTCACAACTTTAGCTAAACTGTAACTGAGGGCAAAAAGTAGAAACTAGCTAACGTCAGCGTTCGTCCGTAGACGCTAGAATATCTGAAGGTAAGAAAGTAAAGTGTGTTAAACTAGCTAGAAATCTGCCTACGTACATTAACCTACAGTGTGTCAATTGGCGTGGGAGTATAGCCTTTAATGAGGATGTCAGCTACTGCGATGATGCCAGTGAGGCAGGAAAGAAGAAATGTTAAATGTCAAGCTTAAGAAATCACAAGGTCTACTTAATAAGGGGTGTCTGAAAGCATATTACAAGATCCTTCCAGGCATGAATATGGGAAACATACTGTAGTGTTTAATTACAATTACAGGTAAGGATGATTGAATATTTCGAGTCCCCCGACCTGTCATTCTTACTTCTTTTGGGGATGAGTATAAGTCTTAATTAGGGGGGTTAGACCCCCACCACCCCCCACCTCATTCATTTGAACCATGCGTACCAATTACTTTTATGGAGTTTAAATTCAAAGCTTGAATGCCTTAGAAAGGAACTTGAGTTGAGATACAGACATACACACAAGATTTTCACACACACACACACACACACATATTATGGAAATCTATGTAAGCAAAAGTATTAATAGAAAAAGGAAATGATACAAGTTAAGAGTTCTGCAGCGCTGCAAGTCCTGAAATTACTACCCATATATCTTTAGACAGTAACGCCTGTGTTATATAGGAAGCACATTGTAATTCAGCTGTGTGTTTTATGACCGAGTTTTTCATTGAAATGCATTGACACCATGACTGAACAGAGAGCTGCTCGGACCTTTATTTTTAATAAAGATTTTATGAATAACAGAATATTTCCATGTCTCACTGTCTCTCCAAGGTACACAGAAATACATCCACAAAGATACAATTCTGTAGCAGCTTTTAACTAGTAAACAAGGAAGTCAAAATTGAGAATAAAGTCATTTTCATTATTTAACAAATTATTTAACATTTGGCGGAAACCAAACACCTGGAGCAACAAGCTGGAGGAAGCAAATGTGTTTCTTCGCAGTCAAACGTCTGCACATCTGGAGGAGGGTCAAACTTCTTAATCTGTGTGTGTGTGTGTGTGTGTGTGTGTGTGTGTGTGTGTGTGTCCTTGGTTATAGATCAGTCTGCACACAATCCTGTGAGATGAAAGTCAGTTTATTCCTGGAACCGGCCTCAAGATTCCAATACATGAGACGAGTCAGCTTTTGTTTGTGTTTGTAAGGCTAACACAGATTGAGAGCTGCTGGGTGAAGATAACAATCTTTTTCTTTTTTTTTGCAGATGCATTTGACATATTATATTGTTCCATGCAGTTCTTTTTCTTAATCCTCAGAAACAACTCATACATGTTGTGCTGACTTTGTTTTCAGATGTCAAAAGTTTACACTGTCCTGTTAGCAAGTGGAACATATGAAAATGCAATATCGCTATGCACCAAAAATGAATGTATGATCTGCAAGGCTAATGTAGATCAATTTGAGATACATCATTAGATGGAATGGGATAACAGTAGCTTCTACATGTCAAAGTATCTATGACCATCGTATTTGCTAATCGTAATGTTTCACTCTGCATTACTTGCTTTCATCATCTTTGTGGATAAACAACCTCGCTATCCATACAGTAAGCTGCACAACTGGCAGAGAGAGCATCCCTTGGTGAAATGATTCAAAAGCGTAAAGCAGCGTTTTTGTTTTTTTTTATGACCGAGACGACGTCTCTCTTCAACTGTTTCGCATTCTGTGAGATCAAATGTAATGAAAAAATGAACTTCTCTAGAGTTTCCGATGCTTCGCAACGGACTAGTTTGCTTGTGAATCACTCACCTCCACAAACTGCATTTTAAATCAATGGTTTAAAGTAAACTTTTTTTTACTCTCTATGATCTATGCTGCGTATCAGAAAGTTTTTTATGGAAAACAGAGAGTGTAATGACAGGTATTAAAAGCAGCCGAGTACAGAGTAAATACTTACTTAGTGTTGAAGTTTATGTGCCCTTAATGATGGATCCTAGACGTTCAGAGTGTTTTCTAAATGTGACTCTGTGGAGCTTATTTACTCAGCTAAATGTTTACTGTTTCACTAACACTGATGATGTAAATGAGCACAGATGCAGTTAAGTGAATTTAAATGCACTGCCGTCTAACGACAGGCTGTTTGAGACACATCAGCAATGGAGCACAAAAGAAAGGGAAGTGCAAGTTCTCTGCTACCGAATGTGACCAACCGGTCCAAGAAACTGTTTCAGATATGCTCTCTGTGTACATTATGTACTCGGTTTAGGTGAATCATCATTTTTTTTATTTCTTCAGTGTCATAACATCTTCTTTATATAAATATATTTTTTAGATTATTACATTATGATACGATTACATGTAGCAGGAACGAGTTGCTGAGCACTGCCTTAGCACACCCGTCTGCATGAAATGTGCAATGCTGTTCAAAAGTTTGGAATCACTCTGGATTTTAATTTTTTTGTCTTGGAAGGAAATTCACTTTTTTTAAAATAAATAAAATAATATTATATTGATGACAAATACAGTCTCAACATTGCTAATGTATAGCTTATGACAATGACAATCATTGTTGGAAAAGGCTGATTTTTCAGGAACAATCACTCATGTGTTCTGGTAGCTGATCCTAAATCTCCTTGCTAAAAGACCTAATACGTCATTAGAAACCCTTGTGCAGTGTTTCTGTTATCAGCACCCAGTAAATCTGCACCATACTGTACCTCTGGATTTTCACAGTGGCGCTGGTAGCTTGCTGTTGTTGCGCATGAACCTAGCTGTTCAGCAGGGCCCTGAGGTTTCACTGTGGCGGCTGGGCTGGGGGCCCCTGCCATTGTTGCCGGCTCTGAATGAGCACGGCTTGGGTTGCAAACCTCTTTGAATCTGGGATCCAGCAAGGTAGCCACAGACGAGCCGGTTCCTTTTTTTTCCAGCGTTTGAAATTTGTCAGTCAAGTTGTCTTCAACGACTGCACAGCACCAATACCTTGAGGCATTTGGGCACATTGTCCTTGGAAGAATAGCCGTAGTACTTTTAAGCCTCTGGTGAGTTTCGTGATACTCTCATACTCCTCTACACTAAAGAAGCCCAATGTTTGTGCTCAGAGAAGCCAGAGCTCCCTGTGATCATATAGCTGTTGCGACAGAGCGAAGGATGAGGTTTAACTGTGCCATACCCATAATTGTCTGCATGGCACACAGCTCGTCTTTGGCAGTGGTGCTAGATGTGAAGCATGGATGTTGACGCTTTCCAGCTCCTGGGTTTGTCCTTCTGATTTTATTTTTTTTTAACCACTAAGTTCAAAACATGTGCCAAACAGTGAATTTGTTTCACATTCAGCCGGCGTACGCACGTTACCATGTTATGGGCCCCCTCTGTAATCACGCCAATTACTTTTTCAGTGATGTCCCACTTTGCCATGATATATTTAGTAGCTTCGGCTAGGTTAGCTGCAGTGTAGGTAAGAGGAAATGCCTGTACCCCCACAAGAACAGTGCTCAGCTTCAATGTTTCAGCAAATGAAGCGGCGTGCAACAGCAAAAAGCTATGGGAGGGAATAAATGAATACTCATTATCATAATTATGGAGATTGCCTTGATTTGGTCGGATGTTTTGTCGGCTATATTTATTATATGTATAATAAAAATAAATGTTTGTTTTATTATTAAAGAAAAAAAAACATCAAATATGCAGCATTGACAGGCTCATTGTTGTTTTTCATTATGAAAAGAACAACCTTGCGTGGACAGCAAAAAGGGAACCTTAAAATAATAGTAAACACAACCCTTATTATCATATACTGCTATGATACATAAGCTATTCATGTTATCAATGGCACATACAAAAGTTCTAAATCAGAACTAGTCTTTATTCAACCTTATTTGGTGGTATTAAGTCCAGTAACTCTTTTAATACTTGCCATATCTTTCCATTGATCTCCCTGCCATCATATGTACAGCAGTTCGGCGCCAAAACATTAAAAGCTGTCAAACCGATGAAACAGTCAGTGATGCTCCAGTGCCGTTTGAAGCGTTGGACATCAGTCACGTGTCTTTGACTAAAGCGCCCACACAACGTGTTGAAACAGTGCGCTTCACAGGGTTGACAGAGGCTCTGCAGTTTCAGTATCATCCAGCCATCTATCCTTTTACTATTTTTATTTCTTTGATTATCATCCGATTCAACTCATACTTTTTCATTTTCTCTCAGGTACAGACAAAATCCGCAAGTGGTCCAGACCTGTTGTATGAGCAATGTACAGAGTCTTTCTCCGTTCAGCACAGAAACTTCAATAATTCTCCCACTTTGACAGCTGAGGGTCTTTATGTGGGTCACTGTCAGGGTGAACATGCTCCATTATAACATCTGACAATTTAACATCACCTACTCCAGGCTGCAATATTCCCTCATCAATATCTCCGTGACATATCCCCTTGACCGCCTCTCTTATTACTCATGGACCATTTTCCTTTAGAAAAGACATTTTTAGCATCTAACTTTATGTCAGACCATTCCCGTTTTATTCCCGTCACGGTGCTGTGCTGATGTGATGACACATCGTTGGCAGTTGAGCTGTACTATGCTTTCTAATTGTTTTGGGGCCTTTAATACCACCACTGACACTGCTAAACTTGTTATCATTTTGTTTTGTCTGCTGATTTCTGACAGCAAGACTTGTAGCTCCTCAGTGTGAAAAGTATTCTTTTTACTCTTGGATAGCATTTTTGTCCTCAAAAAGTGAATGATGATATCTTACAAATGCGCACCTCAGATGACATTCATCACGCTGAAACAAACAATTTAGGACGTTTGTGGAACACTTGTGCAAGCAAACCTCAGAGAAAAAAGTATGAATGATTTAGGATAAGAATATTCTTTCATTTTCTTGACTTCTTCACTGCAACAAAACAAATAGTTTTATGCAACAATGTTGTAATCTCAGTAAAATATTTAACCATGTCATGAACCTAACTTCATATAGGATTTGACACTTGGACAAAGACAAATGTAAACCACAATTAACAATATTAATATGACAGTTATTCAACAAGACAAACTTCTAACTAGTGTTCACAAATTAAGCATTATAAGTGCATGGATAATTAATTCATTTGTGTTTAGGTAAAAAATAAAAAATAAATAAAAAACTTCTAACATTTTTTAAATCATGCTTGAGTTATATGGTCATGCCAGCACCTCAACACTCACCAATGTTGCATCATTTTGAGGCAGCTTCCTGCTTTATCTACATATGTTTATGACATGTCATGTATGTGTCATTCTCCAGTCCTCTAGTCTATGCATTATGTGTTTGTGTTGCATCTTCACTGCAAGTGGAGATCTTCCGCTGCGCTATTGCTCCAGCCTGATTTCTCTGTGTTTTTTTTTTCCTCGGGTGTGAATGTGTTTGTAGTTTGACTTTCACTCAATCATGAGAGCGAAGGGATTAGACCTCATAATAGAGTAATAAAGTCTAATGGTTCTCTAAAGTCTAATATCTTTTTACGACTCTCACGAAGACAAAGAAACATGGTGCGAAACAGAGAATCTGCATTTTGCGGCAGAGTAGACCAAACTCAAGAAAATGAAGGAGAAACAAACCTGATTTAGTTTGAACGTCGACTAATGTAGACGGCGTGGGACGGTTTCCAGGTATTTAGCTAAATCTTTAACCAAAATTAAAATCAAATTGGAAAGTATTCTTAGAGAAAAACACACACAAGAATGTTGAATCAATCCAATTACAGTTTGCTGCTGCCTCAAATTATGTTGCGGTTCACATGTAATGTAGATCAATTTAGGAGCTTTATGTCAAATGTAATATAATAGACTCCAGGTTGCAATTATACGACTGAGATTGGTCACTGCACTTTTTCCACTGTTGTTTCCCTCTGCACCGTCTGCCAGGCTCTCAGCATCATGATTCACTACAACATACATTCATGTTGGGATGGAGCGACATAGTTAGCCTTTAACTTTGTCACCTGGGTGTAAGCCCTCAAGCTCTACTGTTTTTCACTTGACCTCTAACCCTACCAGCCTGGCGTCTCTCTCGGAGCGTCAAAGACTGAGTGGAAGTGGTCCCTTAAGTTGCGCCGGACTCTTAATTGACTCCAGTATGAACCCATCCACGTCATTAGACGCTTAGAGCAACTGGCATAAGAGTGAGAAGTCCTCTAATGTTCAGGGAACAGCGTTCATGTCCTTTATGAAACCAAAAGGTGAAGTGATATTTATTGACGTCATTATGTCATGTGACGCTATGCCAAACAGTTACATGACGTATACATCCGCAGCTTATGTAAAGGATAGAGGATAAAGAGGTTTTTATTGTCATTGTAGTGATACAACGGAATTTCGTTTGGTAGCTCTCAGCAGCTGTTTTGTTCCAACCGTAGTTATTTTTAGCCAAACCGTGATTTTTTTTCCCTAACCTTACCTAATTGGTGGCACGGATCGATGGAAAAGATGCTTTTCGCTCTTCTCCCGACTGGCTTCGATCGACGGATCAAAGTTCATCGAATCACCGGACAAGTATTTTTTGAAAGAGCCTGCCCTTTTCCAATTTGTCCACAATTTGGCTTCTCAGATGGTTCTCTGTAACAAACCCTCTAGCTTCTGCACAAGCGGCAGAGTAGGCAAGGGATACTGTTAGCTCAATGCTCAACAGACTGGAGGAGAACATTATTTCATATCTACTTAACCATAATGTTTCATTAATAAATAAGGACCTACTGTAAATTAAACAACTTTTGGGGACAGAGGAACACATCTCTAAATGTGTGTCGTATTGAAGCTAGCGTTGCATTAGCCATATTCTAAATGCTCACAGATTGTGGTCACCGGTGGTCCTCCTGGGGACAGTACCTAAGAATAGATCGAGTCACTCTTCAACAGAGGGGCCAACATGAAACCCTTTTATCTGTCAGTCCTCCCAAAGCTTTTTCTTTTTTCGTACAATGCTCATTTCATCGTCGCATCTGGCTTTATTAAAGCTCTCGCTCACGAAATAAGAAAAAAAAATATATATATGTATCAGACATTATGACTGTAGGGAAAGAGAAACAAATACAAAAAAAAATTCAATGTATTTGAGAAAACTGTCTCAGACAAACTGTCTCAAATACATTGAAAGAACGTCGGTGGAAAAATAATTTAGACTGCAAATGTCTTTATCTTTATGATAAGACATCTCGACAATGTCATTCAACACCAACAATCATTCATTCAGCTTCTACACGAAATGTTACCTCTCACAATGTCTGAGTAGCAATGTGGGCAGTGAACATGTAGTGTAAGATGGACTTCACTGTGAATCAGTGG
>NW_027176951.1:0-15074 GCF_023349555.1 Cebidichthys violaceus | reverse complement strand
TCCTTTGGGAGAGGAGCAGTTGTGACGGGAAAGTTATTAGCCCATTCTTTTTGGCCATCTGTGTTGTAACCCCGACACACCGAATATTGAAATTTAAAAAAAGGTTTTATATTCTTTATTCCCTGCCACTATGTATACGTATATATACAGTATGTATAAGTAAGGAAAAATACCTTAACTAAGTGGCAGTTTATCTGTAATGATCTCATGAAAATGCGTTCCCTCCGAGCTGTTTCGCAGTAGTGCTTTGTTTATTCCGGAGCATCTCTAAAGCTTCCTCTCCCCCATACAGTCAGCGACTCTGACAAAGCTCCCGAGCTGCACAGTTAGTTGCAGGTATATGAATATTCAAGTACCTTATGAATAATGCTGGCTCTATATGATATCTCTCTCTCTCTCTCTCTCTCTCTCTCTCTCTCTCTCTCTCTCTCTCTCTCTCTCTCTCTCTCTCTCTCTCTCTCTCTCTCTCTCTCTCCTCCCTCCAGGGCAGATCCAGAGGACGGCTTCTTCAGGAAGAGAAGAGACAGATTTAAACACTGCTCACTGTGCTGGCTGAGTGCCCGAGCCCCGAGATGACTTCGAGGGCTGGAATCTTAAAATTCAAAGATAAAGACAAAGAGAGAAAGGGAGGGGAGGAGGAATTAATGTCAGGTGAGTTACGAGGTAATGGCGAAGACGAGACACACAGTAGCAAGACGGATGGCGAAGGGCGGAAATGAGGTAGAAAAGGGCTTAAAAGTGCTCTTAATGACACTGGTACTGTGAGAGTAGTTTTAGGGTCGGATTTAAATTAGAAATTTCGCTGCTCCGGAACAGTGATGCTAAACTTTATTTTGTGTAGAAGGAGATAATGCAATGCCTAAACTGACTTCTTTATCGTCTCCTTCCTCTCTCCTCAGTTAGCTTCCTCTTTCTCGTCCCCTCGTTTGGTAGCCATAAACACATGACCCTTTCGCCAAGTCGGTAGGTCTTTATTCACTGTTACGATACATTTAGTAAACCTTCGGTAGCTAGCGTTCGTAGCGTTCAATAGCTAACGCTAGATAATGATGTGCTAACGTCCTCCGGTCATGTTAGCTCGTCGCTAGGTGTTTACGTAGAAAAGTTTTTAGATACGTAAATCTCCTTCCAACATCTATCACTAATACGTAACTTTTAACCATGACTAGCTACAATTCTACGAAAAACAGCCTGGACGATAATTGTCCAGTCTGCGTTTGAGAGGCGGGACTTAGCGTAGGGTTGACTGCAGCCATCTTCCATCCTGAAGGCCTCTTTCTCTCCACTCCTCACTGCAGCACACCCCATCAAAATAAAGCTGAATGGATTTTTGTTTCAGTCAACAGCAGTATCTCTTTCCACACAGTTGTGTTACAATTCCATACTACACAATAGCTATATACAGTGTGTACTATAATCCTTATAGTATACTGTTTTTGCAGTTAATATCAAATAAATCAAACACTAGTGCACTGAACTGGTTCATACTACCAGAACATAATAAAAACACTTGACTTAGCAAACTTAATGGAGGGCTGCTGCCAATGAACACAGCAAAGTGTTTTCCAAAAAACCTTATGTTTATATTTTGTTTGTTGGCTGCGGCTTTCCTGAAAACGTATCGCCATCCAACTAGTTCTCATTTTCATCAGCTGTGAGCATCTCCTCCACTGTTTTAAGTACACATTATTTTGTTCCTTTTTCACTATGAACTCACGATAGACTCAAAAGCCTCTGAGAATCACAATGTAGTATTGCAGTATGTGGTGTTACTCCACTTTAACAGCACCCATGTTATTCTGGATGATCCTCAAAACACATTCATTTTTATTGGAACTACTTCTTCGCTGGAAAATAGTTCCAAGTAGTCTTTGGGAGAACAAACCCTTTTAATTTGCCCAGAGATGGAGTTTACGGCTCCATCAACAACTCCACTTTCACATACTGTACAAACACATGCACAGACATACTGTATACACTACATGTGCACACACGCACATATGATTTACTGGATTATACCACAAAGGTATACACAGACAAACAAGCTGACGTGCAAGTGGAACCAGAGTCTCAAGGGATATTTACCTTGCGCATAAAGTGATTACCGCTGTGCGATACTGTTTCCCTTTAGATTAATATGAAGCACATGTTCCTGTTGTGTTTGCAAGTGCAGATTCATATTCTCATCTCGATGGTTTAGCTGTGGGATGATAGTATTTACACTGTTTACTCACCTGCTGTACCAACTATATTACAGATTTTTTTGCAGTACCTCTGTTCACAAACGTTTCTATAGTGATTTGCATGCAGCCACAAGTAATTATCCATTGGGGGAATTATGTGTGCCCTTAATGAATGTTATTGTGTGTGTGTGTGTGTGTGTGTGTGTGTGTGTGTGTGTGTGTGTGTGTGTGTGTGTGTTGTCTCTAGGTAGACTTTTTGCTGCTAGTGGTCCCTTGCAGTCTCATTAAATGTGGTCTCTGGCAGGGAGTGTAGCGCTGCACATTCTCGGGGTGTGGTGGTGCTGGCTTCAATTTCACATTTCTATCAGTGTGTGTGTGTGTGTGTGTGTGTGTGTGTGTGTGTGTGTGTGTGTTTGACTGCTTATAAGCCGTAGATTCCATTTGTGCGCTCGGATTGATCCCATAACCGTCCACTCGTTGGCCTTCCACCAAACACAAACTCTGGTTTTAATCTCAGTTTTTTTTGTGTGTGTGTGTCTACATGAGTTTGTGTCCCACAATGTGTTTATATGTGCAGCAGTCTGTCCGCACACTGAAAAGGAGCCTGGACATCAACGTAAAGCAATGCTGCCACAAAGAAATTGAAAAAACAGCCAAGGTAATACGAGTCTGGACGCTTTGGGAAATATTGGCAAGTGTGGGAATAATTTAATACAATCCTCTTCCTGCTTTTGAGCCTCTATTGCTTTCCTCTTCTGTTATTTTGCCCTTTTGTGTATGTTGAAAACCTTTCCCTCATCTCCATCTCTTTGTGTCCCTCCCTCCCGACTCCTCTCTTCACCTCTCCCTCTCTGTCTGGTTCACCTCAGTAGAAGTTTGTGTTTTTCATATGTCGGTGTGGAGACTGCCACTCTGGCGCTACTTGTTGGGAGCATCTGACAAATTAGAGCCACAGCCGTGGGTGTCAAAGGCCTGCGATGTCTGAAGCGGCAGAGTATAAAGCTCTCGGAGAGCGACAAAGAGTGGCCCCGTGACAGTGAGACACACTTAGATGGGACAAAGAGACAACGCTCTTCCTGCTAAATGAAATTCCCTGACCATGCCCGGTTGTGAGAAAGTCAAAAAGTCACTTCTTTCAGCTCAGAGTTTCTCTGCAAAACGCTTGCAGCCATTCAGTCACTTTAGTCTGCAGTCGTGATGCAAGAGGAAGGTTGATGTGAGTGATACAACAGGCGGCAGGGCTTTGTTGTGATAAAGAACGACTGAACTTCCCTTCTTAAGTATCATCGAGCAAACTGTTGAATCCCCGCCAGCAGCCTGCGCTGTAACCTCAAGCAAGTACATGAATAATATGTTTTTCTCCCCTACAACAAAAGTATCACATATTGATCAGCATTATTATGTTATTTTTGTTAAGAGTTTAACATCAACCGATTGAAATCAGTGTTCCATAGCACAAGTCAGAATATGTTAGCAATTATATAATTACATAGAAAATATCAGAATTTAATATTAATGACAAAGTTGATACATTCCCTTACAGTATATTGCAAAATGTATGCCTATATTTTAAATATAATATATTGGTCTATTAGGACCATTGCATGTAAAAAAGATAATAATTGTGGAGCAAAGGGAAAGGGGTAACTCAGAATTTCTGAGATTAAAGTCATAAATTCATGAAAAAGAAATGTGGATATTCTCTGATATTTAAAGTCATAAATTTTGGAGAAAAAAATCTGCAATGAAGTTGCATCTTTGACCTAATATACACTTATCTTACATGCATACGATCCTTTTGTACTACTAAGAACTGTCTGTATCGAGTCCTGATGTGTTTTATTGAGGAATAGGTCGTTTGAATGACGTGCCTATGGCAGCCAATTAATAAAATACATTTGGACCTACAACTGAGCTGCGTTTGGTTCTGACCAATGGAACAGCTGACAGCGTAGGTCATACGTGACAAACAGATACAGATAGATGATGGACTGCAGAAGCACAGCAGTGGTTCCAGTAGTTACTATTGACGTTTATTCGAGGTGACGCCCATTCTCTTTGAAGAAGCAACTCGTCTTTGATGCTCACAAGACACATTTGTGGGGAGCATCACTTCTAAAGGATTCAAAGTCATGTGTATCACTTCTATCTTAAAGTGAGCCGCGTTGCCATTTTATTAGGTACACTTAGCTAAAAGTAATGCACTCTGATACAACCGCTCTCATTAAGTCTTTTCTCATTGATATAAATGTGGTGGACAAAACATTAGAACTCCCTCACATTATAACGCAATACATTTCAACAGCACCACAAACTACAGGCTCCACAAATGATCATAAAGTTGATTCATTACCTCTCGAAATTAAAAAACTGAAGGGTTGTTGTATTAAGACTCTTTTGCAGTGTGATCTTGAGGCTAACCGTGCTCCTGTGTAGGGCCAGCAAGCCCTAGACATAGACTGTATATAAGAAGTGGACATATTGATTGGTGGACTCTGGTTCTGAAGCCTCAAGTTTGACATTTTGGCCGTCGCCATCTTGCTTTTTTGCAACCATAAGTGACACTTGAGGATGAAGCTCAGGACAACCGAAAGCTGAGTAAGACATTTTTTCAAATTTTTTTTTTATTAGATTTCATGAACTAGAAACGCATTGTGAAAGGGTTTAAGTTGTAGGACGAAAACATGGAGAACTTGCAGACCGGACAATGCCGTGGTAGTGACCTGTCAATCACAAGGTAGCCCCGCCCTACCCTGCTTCATGGTCTATTTTACTCTTAATGGATCATAAATGAACATCATGCTGTGTTGAAGAAGACTTGAAACTAGATATTTAAACCATAAACTCATGTTTACAATGTTTACTGAGGTAATAAATAATTTTCTCATAGACTTCTATACTATCAGACTTCTTTTTGCAACCAGAGGAGTCGGCCACTGATGGCCATTAGAGAAAATGCAAGTTTAAGTCACTTCTACATCAGCTTCACTTTACAGACCCGGACGTTGCTGCTTGGCGCAAGGCTAAAGTCGGGGTTAGCCCTCTTTGGATTAGTCCAAGGCTAACTAGCAGCTGAGTTTATGTGGGTATACATAAATTTAGCACCTTTTTGTGTGCGTGTTTTTTTTTTCCTATTAGTCCTCACTATCTATGTGCATCTATGGCATTGTGACATTACGACTGATAAGAGTTGAGTGTCAGGAAGTGCAGCCCGGGAGAGTTGAGAGGTGCAGACAGTGTTCGTGTAAACAACCAGTGAGCAGCTGTGGCAAAAAGCTAACATGACCAAGAAGGTGAAGCAGTGAGCTAGTGAGGCAGTGAGGCGACAGCAACAGGGCACACACACACACACACACACACACACACACACACATACATATAATTGGACACTCTAACCCCTCACAACCACACATATGTAGGCATGCTTGTATTCGGGCATGCGCACACACACACACACACACCAGGTGTGCGTTTGACACATGGTGATAATGGCATGCAGGCATGACTAATACGCAGAGCCTCACTGGTGAGAATAGGGGTAAGCCCGGGCATATGGAGATCATCACTCACACCTAGAGAGCAAGCGATATAGCGATGGGACAAGATCTATGGTTTTAAATGAGGGCCTGGGCTCTGGCCTCTCAATGCCAGAGCACATTACGGGCAATCACTCACTCTAAATAAGCACACCAAGAGCTGATTAAAGAAGGGAGATTGAGAGAGGGAAAAAAGAAAAACTCGGATGGATGTCGACGAGCGAGAGAGAGAAAGACGGAGTCGAACTACATGAATCATTCTGAGGATTGTAACATCACACCTTCGTCAGCGGTCGCTCACTCATCTGAACGGGGGGATATATCGAAAAGTAGCAAGTAGCGTCTGATGGGACCCGAGAGGTGTCGTCCCAATTTATCTGACGGCGCCTCGGCTGAGTCACGGGCGTTTTAAACTCGCCTTTTATCTTAGGATCCGTCCTTCCCACGAAAGGGCCCCATCACTCAGCGACCTCCCTGAATAAGATAAGCTAAGGAAGATCAGAGTCAGATGAGGAGAGGAGAGGATGAAAGGATTGAAGGAAGGGAAGAGTTAGATCTATCGGTGCAGGAGAGGTGATGTCGTTACACGACGGCCCCTGTTAGGAATATCCAGGGTGAAGCTGCCGTACGGGTCTAGCTTTGATTTGAAGGTGTGAGGTGTAACACACATTGACAAGCACTCCGTATGAGAGACCATTTTTTGCATGCTCATCACACGCCGGCATTATCTCCCACAAGTTTTGCTCATATGTAAATATTTAGCTGAGGGTAAATATGCTTTGAGCGTCCCCAGCCGTGGAGGATTTTTTAATTATGTATTTATTTATAAGGGGGACTGACTGAGGGACAGATTAATATATATATATATACACTGAAATATCTCAAGAACTATTGGATGGATTACCATTTCATTTTGTGCAGACATTCATGGTCCCCAGAGGATTAAGCCCCCTGACTTTGATGATCACATGACTTTACCTCTAGCGCCACCATGAGGTTAACAATTGTGCCTAAAACTAAATTGTCTTGACAAGTGCTGTATGGGTTGTAGTGGAATAACGGACCGTTCTTGTTCAGTGAAAATGACCATTGGGTGAAGGTAGATTACAACGTACCATGATGTGTTGTAATCATTAAGTTTAGTGTAGTTGTAGAGGTGTGCACGCCAGAAAGTGTCGACATTGCAGCTTTTTTCGTCGAGCACGAAGGTTCCGCAAGTTATCGAGGCGCTTGGTCATGCTCCTCTGAATTTCTTTAACCAGGCTGAGCTTTACAGACATGTCACAAAAAGTTCACAGATTGAAGCAATTGTAACATGTATGATCATTTTACAAGGCGTTTTTTAATGCTTTAGAAACTAGTCTTAAAAATCTATATTTCAGCAATTATCTTCCCAGCCAAATCAAATTGTTTACAGGATATTCAACCTTTCAACCTTCTTTTCACTATAATACATTTAACACTTGACTTCTTACTTTTCAGGGATTGTATCAAGGCGATAAAGTATTTATAGGAATATGACCAGAGATATTAAAATTAGAATTCCTCCTCGGGAATTTGGTTGGTTTATGGTGTTTTGCTGGTAACTCTTGTTGACTTTTTGCATATACTTGAATATAAACAAAGCTTAGGTGATGAATATGGTAAACATTACAGCCTACCTGCTAAACATCTAAATGTTAGCATGCCTAAGTTAGCATTAATCAAGTACATCCTCACACAGAACAGCTCGCATGGCTGTAGACTCTTTGTCTTATTGTTTTGTTTTTATTCATTTTCCCCCTAAAAAGCTGCAGTGTGTGAAGCCTTCAGCAACATTAAAATTGTTAAGCACTACATTTTGGCAGCAGAATAGCCCTTTCATCACAGGTTTTCTTGAATATTTTGCATCATTCGCCATGATATTTCGGATGGCATCTGTGAAGAGGAATGTCACTGTCGATCTGATGTGGCAGGAGGGTTTGAAGAGGATTTAGACAGCCTCTCTTCATCTCGAGCATAAACAAAATGCTTAAGATAAATCTGCAAAACACCACAAATAACAACAAACAAGCGAAGCCACTGCAAACAATGTGTGAGGGTGGAGGGTATGCCTGAGCCCAGGAGCCTAATGGAATAGTATTTTTTCTGCAGACAGAACATTAACATTTAACATATCTGTAAAACAAAAGTTCAAAATGATGCGACATGTCAGGACACCTCGTGTCCTCACACTCAACTGTTGGAATCACATGCTTCACCCTAAACAGCTCGGTAAATTCTTGGATTATTTAGCGGTCTTGCTACAGAGGGTCATAATGTGGCTAATTTGTTGTTTCCTCATTATGCTTTTGGCATTCTGCCAGCGCTAATCGAATAGCACAGGCTTGTGAGTTTGTTCCCAACAAACTCCATTGCTTTGGTCCACATAACAAACATCATCTTTCCTTGTGTGTGACAAACTCTTGCATCTTGCCATTAGCCAGATTTGAATTTGTTGGGTAAACTTGAGGTTGTCATGGGAGCAGCAGACAAAAGCAGTCCTAATAGGGAACATCATTCTCCGACCCCGTGCTCAAGAGTACGGCCTTTGTAAGCGGCTCGGGTCTAATGGAGCTATTGCATTTGAACAATTCTCTCCGTGATCGAGGAGATGACATTCACAGCGCAAAACGACCGTGTCGTCGGCAGTTGTGATTAAATACCTCATAGTTCTAGAAAAAGCAGGCCTGTGCACTAATAGCTGCCGATTCCATCATTTGTATGGTGAGGCATTATTGATACGTCATTATCACGAGAAACAGACTTCAGAGCGAATAAAGGATATGATGTGCTCCGGTGTTGTTGTACTGTATGTTCGTATCTGCACTCTGCACTCTTACATGAGGATGCTGTGAATAGCATACTTGTGGTAATGATGTGCCTTGTGATAAGGGTAAACGGTGTTTTTCGTTTTCTACAGTACATCCACCTCCATGCAGTATACTTACACACAGAGAGATGCAGGATAATAGGCAAAAGAAGGGAAAATATAACAGCTGCATACCAGTTTTGTACCATGGCAGCTAGCTGCACATCTCTGGAGAGTCTGGGGCGTACTATCAGAAAACGTATATAGACTTTCTTTAGTGTTTAATATGAATAATTGATAACAGATAAAGACAAAACAGTAATTGAATTATGACAATTTGTTTTCATCTTGTGTGCAATGATGCTTTAAGATAATTGGCAGTAAAAGAAATAAATTGAATGTTTGTAGTTGGTTTTTTTCCTTTTTTAATCAGTAAAATATATATTTTTTATACAAATAATATTTGTAATCAGTAATTCAATTTTAAAATAGAATTCCAAAATGTATTTTAAAAGAGCTTTCAAATTCATACATTTGTTTTTACATAGGTTGGCCTAACATTTTCCATCTCACAATTCATTTTCCTACTTTAACATTTGCAGTTTTTTTTTTTATTTTAAGTCTAAATAAAAAACGGTGTGATTCCATCTTAAAATTTGATTCATTCATTTTTGAAAAAATACAACAAAGTTGAGGAATTAATAGGAAAAAATGATTGATATTTTTTATCATCCATTTCGTTTTTGAGTTTAAATTCAAATTGAAAGCATCAATAGACCGTGTTAATGCTTTTTGACCTGCTCTTGGAGCTTTCTGTTACATCATGTGGCCTTTATCAGCAGAGTATGTTAGTAGGAAGTTTTGGTCAAGTCATAACAGGTGGTCCATATAGAAATGTATGTAACAAAAGTATAAATTGAATAATTGAATAAAATTACACACTGCACAAGTCCATGATTATTTTGGTGTCACATTCTGGACTCCATACATCTGAACCTGCTTCCTCTCCAGTGTGTAAACTTCCACAACCTTCGGCCACAGCACTGAGTCGCCCTTCAGGATTAAGTGGCTGTTGCCCTTTAGGCAGGATTATCGGCGGGATTATGTCCGTTTCTCTGCTACAATAATTCAAATGTTAAAGAAGTCAAACCTCAGGAAGAAAATGTTGCAAAGGAGTCAGTGATCTGTACCAAACATCCTGCGATTAAATTCTAATTCCAGTAAGTGGCGGGGGGTCTGAGAGTTTCTACAGCTTTATCACTGCAAACAGGGAGAGCGGAGACTGGGTGGGGTGGGGCGGATTAATATGCTCATTATGGGGAGGATTCGGTTTATTACAGTTTTGACGCTGACACATGTAATCCAGCATTCTCCGTAATGAAGCAACAACCGTTGTTGGCTGTTTTTAATTGCTCTGACAGAACAGAGCAAATGAACAGTGCAGTGTTACAGTCCATATCCAGCCTCTATAAACATTTAGCTATGAATGCAATGTGTTTACTGCTGACAAAAAGTAAATGGGATTAGTGTCAGGAAATTCTGGGGTTGATGTATGGTTAGAGTTTTAGTTTTAAGAAAGAACATTATGATGGTTGGTTGTTGGTTGACAAGCTGCTATACTATCAGTCAAGACGAGTTGATCTCTTAAATTAAGTGTCGGAGTTACAAAACACTGGGAGTAGTTCTATTTGATTATTGGCAACATAATAAACAAGGACAATGGAAAATATACAGTAAACCCATGTAAGGCAGCCTGCTCTCTGCCAGGGTGTAAAATACAGACACTTATATATACTTTGCAGACCCACGTGGCAACCTCCAGGTCTGAAAAGTGAAGTGGCTAGGCGTGGCTACAGGAAATTTTGAATCTTTTTTTTATTTATTGCAAAATATCACTTTTATGAGATAATCACTATATCACCTAAAAAAACATTGACAGCTACACAACAAAAAAGAAATGGAAGAGAAAGTGCTGCTGCAGCATGTCACATCTGGTAATGCCCTGGTGTTGCAGTTTAACAGCAGGGGTGATAACAGGGGATAACAGGGGATAACAGGGGTGACTGTGGTGAAGGGGAGAGCAGGCAGTACTTTATCGAGGGTTGAGGGGGAACAGCGGCGGAGATACAGAGGTGGTGGTGAGATGCAGAGGACAGAGGAAACAGGAGGGGTAGACATACTGTGGGAGCATGAAGGCAGGAGGAGGAGGAGGTGGGGGGGGCGTGTTGAGATAAGAGCGGTGATGGTGGTACGGTGGGGAGCAGGAGAACAGTTTATCCGAGCCACTGAATGTCCTCCATTGTTGAGGTCCCGGCTTGCCGGCCTCCACGCAGATGTGCTTCAGAGGACAGAGGGGGGAATAGGGGAGGAATTTGACAATCTGAAACGCTATCTCTCCATCTTCACCCGCAGCTGCTACCAACTGACAATCCTCCTCCTTCTCCTCCTCCCTTCACTCTCTCGCAGTCTGGGAAGCCAATTGAAGTGTCACTCAATTGACAGAGTGAGAACAAAGTAAGAACTAGTGGTGCTTCTGTGTCTGATCCGTATTTTTGAGACAGCTAAATATTTCTTATAAGTCATCCTTTTATAAACGGTTCACAATGTCTTTTACGTCGGTCATTCATTCATTAAATCATTGATTACTGCTTTATATGTCCATTATTGGCCATTAATAAAAACACCTTTTGGGTTGCCAGGTTATGAAAAACTTCGGGATGGATGAGTGTAATAATGCATTTATAAATATTGTCAAATGATATAAATAAATCTGTTGGGCTTCTGTCTTGCTAACAGCCATAAATGCTGACGTTATAAATGCCAGTAAGTCATGAATAAAGAGGTTTCTCATTAATAAGTTCATAATAAATAGATGTTAGTCAACATTTTCAGTTATTCCAAATAACAATTGAAGGTAAAGCTGATACCACTCTCAAGCCTGCATTAGTGCCAATATTGTTCTTTTACATTTTTGTTTGTCTACGGATTAAACAGATAAGATAGTGTGTGTCACTCAGTGAGTTTTAATGGACTTTTGAACTTCCAGACTTGCTAAGCGAAGCTGATCGACAGGCCAATTCATTCTTTCCTAGGATGCCGAAAGTCATGAACTGCCCTACTCTGCCTCTGATTGGCTTCATTGGTTAGGTGTAGGCATGAGGAGTGAGATTATTTAATGCAAGGGTAAGAATATCACCTTAATCAGGGACAGAGTAAGGTGGGTCATGCCTTTGCCATCCTAGAAATAAAAACATCGTCAACAGTAGTGCCATACTTAACGCACTGACTTGAGAGAGAGAGAGAGAGAGAGAGAGAGAGAGAGAGAGAGAGAGAGAGAGAGAGAGAGATGTATTTTGTGTCTCCTCGGTGTGATTTTCTGACATCAGAAAACGATGCAGTTTGACAGCTAACGGTCATCAAATTTGTCATTTTTGCAACCTCTCATCAGCACATGAACACATCTCAAGTCAGCAGACTTTTCAAGCACTGCATTACCACACAACCTGACTGACAAAAATACAGTAGCGCTATGTGGTTTCTGTTCACAATTAGATAACCGTTGGATAGAAATTAAGCTTTCTCTTTAGGATTGAGCACCAGGAAACAAAACCATTGCGTAACAGAACAAAAGACAACTTTCATTTCCTAAAACTGACAGCCTCAACCTCTGACTTCCTCTGTCAACCTGCTTGGAAGAGGATATGACAAATCCCGTTGAGAACCACCTGCCAGCTGAGCCCCCGTCCTATAATGAGTAACTTATTTTGTCCAGTTGGACACAGATGGCACGGAGCGTGGCCGTGGTAATGGCCAGAGGAGGTTGTTGGGAATGTGAATCCGTATGTGGGGATAAAGGCCTGTTACTGCGACACTGCTCTGGTAATAGGCTGGCTGGCTGGCAGGTAACAGACAGCACACAACACAGTGTTGTATGTGACGAAAGCACATTGAAAAGAGGAACAAGAAAATTATACACTACAAAAAAAGGATATTACAGTTTCTTACAACCTGATGTTTGCTATCATGCATATAAGTAACAATGAGATTGTACTCACCACACTAATTGAACAACCCTGCTTTTTGACTCTTAATGGGACCATAATGAATTAAATGAACATCATGCTGTATTGAAGAAGCCTTGAAACTATCGATTGAGACCATAAACTCATGTTTACAGAGGAGCCCCGGCATCTGTATTGGCTTCACTTTTCAGAACCGGAGAGTCAACGCTACCACCTACGCACCTCTGGTAAACAAAAAGATATATAAAGGATCCACAGGCAATTGGGAGTATCCTGTGGGAAATCACTACATTGTATTATTACCTGTCATATAATACCCCCATCTCTTTAGGCCCTTGTCACCTGCAATATCTTACTTTTTTTTTTTATTATTACAGGCTAACTATGTGTGTCACCCTCTGGGAAATAATAGATTCACAGCCTATACATGAACAATTAATATTAAGAACAAATAGCACTTAATGCCCTTATGCCAGGAGATTTCATTATGTTGTATCAACTTCTGTTAAGTATTGCAGATGACTTGTGTTGCGAGTTGCATTCATCGTTATTGTGTTATGCCTATTGTTTTTACTTCTCTATATTCTCTGTTCATTCGCTCCACACAGGATACGGTGTGGTTACAGCTGCAGAGGAAGCATCCTGCTCACCATACCATGACGTAGTTATAAAACTGGAGGAAATGCTTGAAATAAATTGAGCATTGCAGAACCATCTAGAGTGTTGTACTGCAGGGACGATACTGCCGCTCCTCTCTATTATAGATAAGAAGTGCTGCTGAGGGGATGGAGAGAAATGAACAGGACCTAATGGCACAATGAGAGAGTACTTTTAACTATCAACCAGCTTGAACAAAAAAAAAAAGGAATATTCCGTTTTCCTTTTCTCATACATATGAACATTTTCACGGGTGGTCCATGTCATGAGACCAACTGCTCAAGAAGACAATTGAGCCCTTGTGTTAAAACTTGAGGCTTTGTTCCCGAACCATCCGCTCTGATTTTAATGTAAACCAGGAAGCGCTGGTGTTTCCTTGGTCCTGTGAGTGAGTCACATGGTGAGCACAGTTGTTCCGTTTACACGCTGTGGCCTCAGCGGAGGATTAGCTGTACAATAACAGACCCTGTGTTACGCACACACACACACATACACTAACATAGGCATATCCCATAATGAGAGGAAAGGACAGACGAAGTGCTACCACCTGTTAAAGATCATTTTCAGTCACAGCCTCGCTCTCCCATCAGCCCCCTTCTTCCTTCTCCCTTCTTCTCGTGGAGAAAAAAACCAACTCTTGATACTTTCATAGAGTGCCACCTCTTCTCCGCCGATGTTCACCGTGACCCCATGACGGCACGGCTACCGTCGAGCTAACCGCACGAGTGGGCGCGAGCGCGGCACACAGGACATATATACGCTGACGATTGGATAACATCCCCCAGCTGTCATGTCGCTTTCACCTTCACAGCTGCGAAACCTTGGTGTGTACATTACATCAAGCTCAGCCATGTGAAGCATTGTGCCCATGTGTGTGTGTGTGTGTGAGAGAAACATATATGCACAACCATATGTGTGTTGTGGCAGTGGCCCATGTTTTCCAGCCTTGTTGCCACAGCTATCCACAGCAGATTTAGCCTTTGACCCCTGCGGTCTTGGGGAAGCATGTGACAGAAGATAATTTGCAGCACACACACACACACACACACACACACACACACACACACACACACACACACACACACACACACACACGGTTAAAAAAAATAAAAAATAAAAGAAATAGAGGAAGACGTGGAACAAAGACAGGAGCAGATTGGGTGCCAGAGCAGAGTGGAACGGGGGGGGGGGGCCTCGCTAAGCCAGGCCGCTCTGCTCTTTAAGGTTCTGTGGGAATGAATATGAGTCTGCCACGTAATCAGCTTATCCCGGGACCTCGCTCGGCGCCTCGCTTACGCAACGCTCACACCATCTGAGAGCCTTTCATTTAGTTTTTCATTTAGCGGGCTGAGAGGCCGATGATGCCACATCCACTGGCTGGCTCACCGCAGCTGGGCTCAGCCACATGCATCCTGCTCTAATCACGCCTGCTGCCGCATTACTGTGCGTGTGGGTGGGTGGAATTGAGCCGGGGCAAGGGGGTTTATGAGAGGCTGTGTGCGAGTGAATTTTTGCTAGAGTGTTTTTATTGTTCATCTGCAGTGTGTGTGTGTGTGTGTGTGTGTGTGTGTGTGTGTGTGTGTGTGTGTGTGTGTGTGCGTCCTGCTGCTACACCGAGTGCATCGCTCCATCGTCTTGTAAGGACTGAAACACTACATGTTCCCTTGACTGCTTCGATGCGCCCCCGACTAGCTGTTTTAATAAATAACGAATCAGTCATGTTCGCGATGCTTCGGCCTCTGCATTAATTCACTTTAAACAGCGGCATCGTGTACCAAACTATGAATAGAACAGAAAACGGATCACGAGCATGCAAAAAAAATAAAATGTCAGCAGTCAGATGTTC
>NW_027176950.1:1029082-1106571 GCF_023349555.1 Cebidichthys violaceus | reverse complement strand
GTGCAAACAATGGCAACAGCGCTGACAGAGCTAACGGTGTTTAACCGGAGGAGAGGCTTCCACGTCAGCGCTGTCTGGTTCGGGCTGTAACCGTCGTATAGGTGCAGTACAGAGAGGCGGTGTGAGTAAACAACGCAGAGGAGCTCAGATAAACATGTTTGATGCTTTGTTAATGCTCTGAATCTCAGACAGAGATTATTCTTCATTGTACATTAACTGTAAAAAGTTTATTCCCCGTCCATGACATCCACTTTCAGCGGTCTAAGCCCTCCCCGTCCCGCTGTTGTTAGAGCCATATGTCTGGTCTGATCTCCGTCTGTCGTAATTATGAAGTGAAACATGTTAGCTTAGCTTAGAATAAACACTGTTATCAGGGGTGGGGGGTCGGGGGAGACAGCTAGCCTGTTTGACTGTATCCGAAGGCAAAGAATTAAATAACAAAATGAATTTACCATGCATGTCTAGACAGATGGAAGGATCTGCAGGATGTACTGTGAAGCACAGTGACGCTGCAGGGCTGATGTCTGAGTGGTTTGCATTATTACAAACGAGGTTTTTCTTACTTCTGCAACAGACCCCGGTCAAGGTCCCCACCGGTAGCGCACAGCACCAGGAGCCTACTCTCACAGTCACAGTCGGGCACTGAGAAGGTCTGCACTTGGAAACACGAGCGGGAAATACAAAGCAAACCAATCACGGTCTCTGTGGTGTCCGACTGGCCTTTGAGTGCAGCGTTTAGCGGAGACATTCTGCCAAAGGAGTGAGATTATTCCAACCTGTTGCCAAGACAAAGACGTGTTGCTCCAGAAGTTGTGCTGCAATCTGCCTCAACTAGTCTCGTTTCACTACGGTGACGTTTCATTTTTGGAAAATTCCCAAAACAACTGCCAAAGAGGTGAGATAAGTGTTATGCAGAATTATGGTCGACAGGGCTTGTGAAGTTGTATAGTGGCTGTGCAGTCTAGGGTTGGGCGATCGGACGATTTAATTAATAAACATTAAGGTATCACTTTGGGTTCTGAGAGACATTTTTCCCCCCCTTTTTTTTTGGCACCAAACAAAGAAAGAAAAAGTAATCTATATTGAAAACAATCATTATTTGCAGCCCCACTGCCCTAACATGGCCCTGCAGCTAAGCTCCACAAAAAGGTATAAATGAGCCAAGAGGAGAGCGAGAGACCGCAACATCATCAGAGCACGGCTGCTCAACAGCGTCGTTCCACCTTAAGAATCCCACCAAACACTCTCCATACGTGTGGACTCTAATAACATCTCACAGGGAACACCCTGCAGTATGTTAGAATAACACCGACTGCTTTGTCTGGTGATAAACCTTTTCATTCCACGTGTTATGAAAGATGAATTCTGCAGCACACACACCCTTATTTGCTCCAGCTCTTAATTCTACCCTGCTGTTCCTAGCACACCGTGTCTAAAGCTCGGTACATTATGTACTTGAACATGATAGTGCACTTTACTACAGTCGCAGGCTCAGTATTCTCTCTCTCTCTCTCTCTCTCTCTCTCTCTCTCTCTCTCTCTCTCTCTCTCTCTCTCTCTCTCTCTCTCTCTTCTCTCCTCTCTCTCTCTCTCTCTTAGACTCAGGACATAGATAAGAAAAGGTGTGTACCTCGCTGGCTGTTCGTCTGTGAACTGTGATGTGAGAGTGCATTGTGCCCGCTGGAGAGGCAACACCGGGGATCTATACCTCGCACACAGACAGAGAGAGAGAGAGACAGAGAGAGAGAGAGAGAGGGAGAGACACAGAGAGACAGAGATGTGCATCAAGTGAAACTACAGGCGGAGGTCTGAGTTACAGCCGACTGTGTCCTCTTTATGTCTAACTATAATGTGAAGGAGGTGGCAGCAGGTGAAATGGAGGATGATGAAAGTGACAGAATCCCGTTCGCTCACGTAAAATCAGTCACAGGGCCATCTCTGCTGTCAGTACTGGGGAAAAAGTATGAAAAGGTTTCCAGAGGCACGGCACGGGAAGAAAACGTCATTCTGAGCCATTTCAATTCAAGATACCAGAAGAGCGGCTCAACATTTTGAGAGTTACACTCATTTGGATTCTTTTCAGAGAGTGTGATGAGAAGATTGATGTCAATCTCATGAATGTGCGTAAAGTACGAAGCTGGAATCAGGACGTGTCATATCCCGTATACATTAATCATCAGATATATTAATTATATATACGACATAAAACTGATAGAGATAGATGGAGTAAACTCTATTGTCACGGAGGGGAAATTAGTCTTGAGCACAGACTGAGTCTGTGGATTTGCATTAAACATCACCAAAACAACATGAACAGATCTCAAACCATGAGACATTTGACACTGATGGCACATCAGCTTTAAAAAACTGTAAGAGCTGAAGTGCAAAAGATTGATGGAGGCTGGAAACAAACGATAGCTTCAAGCGGTCTGCTTTGCACTCTGGAGCAGAGAGTCTTCTCCCTGATGGTTAGGGGAAGACGGGATGTTGAATGTGTGAACTATGCAGCAATTATATATCTAATGAAGCTCTAGGATTCCCCCAGTAGTACAGCAGCGTGATCGCCTTAAGAAGTGAAGCCTCTGCTGCATCATCAACCTGTGTTTTCCAGCAAAGAAGGTTGTCCACATGGACACCTGAGTGTTTGTACGAGGACACCTGGATGATGGTCTGGTTCTTGGCGACACCTGTTCATCACGGTCGGGTTCGAGGACGTCTAAATGGTGATATCATCCCATCACAGATATTTATCGTAGCGGTATTGTTGTTAACCCTCTGAACCCAAAGCAGCCTCAGTTTTTACTGTCAGTGGCCTCGTTTTTTTACTGCAATATAAAAAGTCCATTCAAGTGTTTGTGACTGTTGGTCTCAGCTGCACTGAGGCAGAATATAATATTTAAGGTTTGTGCAAATGGTTCATTTGGGGCAAAACTGTAAATAAGACATTTAGAATAAAGTGTCTTTTGTGAAATATCACAATTAGAAGCTTCAATTTAGCGTCTTTTTTCTGATTGAAACGTTCGGCACCCGTGATGTGTTCAAGGACCGGCGGAAAGACGAACATCTGAAGATAATGTGGGTTTTTATAGCTTCTGCCTATGAATTTTATATTTGGCAATTGTTTAAAGAAAAACATTCTTTTCGCTCCCTCAGGCGGGTTTTGGGGTTGAGAACAGGTAGAGGCGTGAGAATCTCTGCTTGTTGACGACGGGAAATAAAATCACTGAGATTCTGGAGCATTTCCTGTCACATTTTTTCAACAGCACTATCTGACTTAGTATTAAATACCCTGCAAATTAAACATGAGTAGAGTAAATAAACTCTGTAGTACATACACAGCAGTATTGGTTTACACTTTTCCCAGAGGCCGCCCGCTGCTGAAAGACACGTCGGAGCTCAGTTGCAGCTTGATGGATGCTCAGCAGCCACATTTTCCCAGCTGATCTGGACTAACTTTAAACTCTGTTCCTCCTCCTCCTCACCAGATGAGCACAACAATAGTGGATTAGAGATCTGGCAGAGGGGGAACGGACGGGCGCCTGACAGGCAGCAGGAGAGAAAAAAAAAGTGTCAGTTCTGGCAGAGAGTCGCACTACGAGCGGTCGCTCTGCCAAAATTCTCAGATTGTGTACGCGACACCTGCCACTGTTGCTTTTTTTAAAGAAACAGAGCGTTCAGAGCGCTGTTGGCTGCAGGCGGCACCGACACAGTATTGATACAGTGAACGGTAACAGGCAGAGCAGCCTGTGAAGATCTCACTACTGTACACCTGCATTCTTCAAGTCTTCATAACATCCAAAATGTGAAATAAGCTCCACTAGCACTCTGGATCTTACGGAACACGCGATGCCATGACACCATACATAATAGATGGCTCAGCATATGAGCTACTTTTGTTTGGGCTGGTAGACGTATCTCCAACAGAGCGACACACCTCGTGTGAGTAACTATATGCTTTTTCCTTTTGTGCCCAGAGAACTGGAGATGTGACATCTCTATGATCAAGTGCAGCGATAAAGAGGAAGGACTCCGTGAGAACACTGCTCTGTTGGTACGCGTGTGACGGCAGACTGAAGCCTACCACAGGTTTAATAAATAGCTAATGTACATTCGCTGGAGAAGATTAAATAATTATATGGTTGCCAAGCTAAAAAAAAAAAGACCCTGTGGTGTCTTTCAGCGGATTTGAGATGTTCAAATAAAGCCTGTTAATCAAAAAGGCACAAGAAAACAACCCCAACAGCCCTGGAGGACTTTCTGTGGTAATTGGCATGAATGCATTACAGCAGAAATATAAGGTCGCAGATCAGCTTAAAGACTGACGGACCGAATGCCTGATGCTTCCACTGCAGCGTCAAAAGGCCTTTGTGTTGCCTCATGATAATCTCAACGGCAGTTTGTTTCATTTTGTTCGTGTTAGCCCATTAGTGCTTGGGGAGCGGAGTTATCTTTTCTAAGAAATCAGGAGGGAGTAGGGACGGGTATCGATAGGATTTCATCAATATTAGTACTCTTATCGATACTTTTATCAGTTCTTTTTGAGCAGCAACACAAAAAGAATCCAAGATATTTAAGATACATTCGCAGCTTAACAATTAGCTTAGCAATTAGCTTTTATTGATTAGCGGGGGACGGACAGCTGCTCGACAAACAGTAGAAACCTGATCACTTCTGCAGATTGATGTTCTGCTTGTTGGCCAGATGTTGTGATAAACTGCTGCTGTTTCCTCCCTTACTTTGGGGTGTTATTGTGTTTGAGACAACCAGAGTTCTCAGCATCTACTGGAGTCAAATGTAGCCACACTTTGGATCTATTTCGCTTCAAGATGTGGCAGCGGTTGCTATAAGTAGCTAACAGTTTTCTTGACAAATGAAGAAATATACGGATTGTTTCAGAGCTGCTGTTTCTGTAAATCAGATTCAAACATCCCTCACAGCTGTGTTGATCTCATCCACACCCGTCTCCACTTTGTGGTCGCCAATATTTTTGGTTGAAGACGATGTCCCCAGTCTTCATCCCAGGCTTGTTAATTGTGTCTCTAACTGGAGGGAAACAGCCGCCAATGAGCACAACACCAGACCTTTTTTGAACAGCTGAATTAATAGGAGATGTTCGGAGTTCTGGAAACAGACCGGCTCTGAGTCTGTGATGCTCGAGAACAAACACACCACTGCAAGCAGCGCTATGGGGCGAATGAACTCTAGACGGCAGATCAAACAGGACAACTTCTAATGCAATAATGATGGAAAAAATGTGATTCCTAAACAAGTTAGCAAAGGTCTGTTCCACATGTTTGGTTTTCCCGACAGACCACAATGGGCTTAGGCAGGGTGAACACACCGGAGTTTACATTCAGTGTAAATTGAGTGGGTAAAGAGGGGTCTGATGGACGGATTAGGACAGCTTTAGCAGCTGAAAACAGGAACCACGATCGCTTCACTGTAACAAAAGATGTGCTTTGACAGAACAAAAAACTTGTGATGTCCAAAGCCCTTCAAGCCAAACACACTTGTTTTTTCAATCCCTCTCAGTCTAAATATGTTTGATGCCTTTGAGAAACGATAAGTGAATGCACAGCCATAAAAAGCCATGTGCATCGCCAGGAGTCCCCATTGAAAATATGGTAATCATAAGCTCTGTGCGCTTGTCTTTCTTTGACTTCATTTTGGCGCCTGGGGATTAATTCCGATGTTCTTTTTAAATGCAGATAAGAATAAACGGTAAAGTGTTCACAGGTACCGACACAGCGGCGTTCTGCAGCGACATGACGCACAAAAGACGTGTAAAAAATGCCAACACGACGGCGAGACAGCTGAAGGGCTGTGAGAGGAGCACACGAGAGAGACAACACATCCGCTCTGCACATGTGGGGATCTGAACCAGACCGATGGACAACCAAACGGAGGGATGAAATGAACGAGCGAGGCGGGGGGGGGGGGGGGGGGGGGGGGGGGGAGCTCGGCGCCACAGCCAAACTCACTAAATCACCGGACTAATGTGCAGCAGGCCGGTTGTCATCCGAGCATCTCACACAAGAGCAAAAACACTTGAATGCTGTCCCGAGCAGCTCTACACACACTCATTTTTATGTACATGGACCCACATTAAAGCCGAGCGGAGGGGCCCTCGTGTTGACAGAGCTCAGCGGATCTTAGCAAAACACCACGTCAGTGCCGTAAATCAATTAAAAGCAGTTTGTTGATCGGCACGGGCAAGGCTAGACAGGAATGATGTATTGAATGGGAATAATAATCCCGGAAATTAATTAGCATGTTGGCACTTCCGGTTCCCTCAATGTGGCGTTTTTTTATGTGTTTTTGATCACATTGCTGAAATAAGCTCTTTGGTTAACACAAGAGATTAGAACGTTTAGTTCTCTGATATTTCAGTAAAAGCCCCTCTGGTGAATTTAGAAGCTTTTACGTGTCTTTAAAAAGAGGGTAAATGTAAGTGACCGTGGTGGAGTTCATTTATAGACTGACGTGAAGTCATGTGACCGTGGTGGAGTTCCTTTATAGACTGACGTGAAGTCATGTGACCGTGGTGGAGTTCCTTTATAGACTGACGTGAAGTCATGTGACCGTGGTGGAGTTCCTTTATAGACTGACGTGAAGTCATGTGACCGTGGTGGAGTTCCTTTATAGACTGACGTGAAGTCATGTGACCGTGGTGGAGTTCATTTATAGACTGACGTGAAGTCATGTGACCGTGGTGGAGTTCCTTTATAGACTGACGTGAAGTCATGTGACCGTGGTGGAGTTCCTTTATAGACTGACGTGAAGGCATGTGACCGTGGTGGAGTTCCTTTATAGACTGACATGAAGTCATGTGACCGTGGTGGAGTTCATTTATAGACTGACGTGAAGTCATGTGACCGTGGTGGAGTTCCTTTATAGACTGACGTGAAGTCATGTGACCGTGGTGGAGTTCCTTTATAGACTGACGTGAAGTCATGTGACCGTGGTGGAGTTCCTTTATAGACTGACGTGAAGTCATGTGACCGTGGTGGAGTTCCTTTATAGACTGACGTGAAGTCATGTGACCGTGGTGGAGTTCCTTTATAGACTGACGTGAAGTCATGTGACCGTGGTGGAGTTCATTTATAGACTAATGTGAAGTCATGTGACCGTGGTGGAGTTCCTTTATAGACTAACGTGAAGTCATGTGACCGTGGTGGAGTTCCTTTATAGACTAACGTGAAGTCATGTGACCGTGGTGGAGTTCATTTATAGACTAACGTGAAGTCATGTGACCGTGGTGGAGTTCCTTTATAGACTAACGTGAAGTCATGTGACCGTGGTGGAGTTCCTTTATAGACTGACGTGAAGTCATGTGACCGTGGTGGAGTTCCTTTATAGACTGACATGAAGTCATGTGACCGTGGTGGAGTTCCTTTATAGACTGACATGAAGTCATGTGACCGTGGTGGAGTTCCTTTATAGACTGACATGAAGGCATGTGACCGTGGTGGAGTTCCTTTATAGACTGACATGAAGTCATGTGACCGTGGTGGAGTTCATTTATAGACTGACGTGAAGTCATGTGACCGTGGTGGAGTTCCTTTATAGACTAACGTGAAGTCATGTGACCGTGGTGGAGTTCCTTTATAGACTAACGTGAAGTCATGTGACCGAGGTGGAGTTCCTTTATAGACTAACATTAGCTTTATACTTCTGCTGATGGTGTTCACGCTTCAAACATCATAAAAGAGGTGTTCATTTGTGAAGATTATATTGATGAACAAAACGTGTAAGTATCATAAACATTTGTGAAAAATCCAGAAATTCTGAATCCAATGAAGAACAAAGCCCACTGGCATTCTGTGGAGGGCATATGTGCGATGCTGGCTCCCGCGGTAGACCATCCCCGCAGCATTTTATTGGAGATAAATGAGCAAATGAGAACGGAGGGTCGGGCAGAGGTAAAAGAAAAAGGCGGTCGAGTCATGAGGGGGATAGAGGAGACAACGGTTTGAGCCTCAGGATAGACAACATCTGTAGAACAAATTTCTCTCCACTCGACTCTTTAAAAAAGGCGGAGCAGGGATCGGCTCTGGAGAAAATAGAGACAAAGTTAGAGTGAGGCTGACGAATGTAAAGTGATGTGCACATATGTACGACACAAAACCACAGCAAGCTGCTTTCTGAATAGTTTATGACCTCAGCATATTAAAGGTCTTCACATGACGTTTGCCTCTTAAACGCAAAACAATAGTACAGCTGTGGATGTCCGAGAGATGTCCCAACTTTAAACGCATTTGTCTATGGTTTTATTCCTTTAGAATGATGACTAATGAAGCACTGACCTCACAATATGCGGTATCTGACAGCACAGAGAGAACTGGAAGATTCTTTTATGATACGGTATCAGGGAGTAGGATGACTAATTGATCTTGGGCTGCCTTCTTCGGTATTATTACGTATAACTTGCACATGTCTCTGATATGCAGCTGCATGTAATACACAAAACTCTTAGTAGTGAGAGATAAAGAGATTTAAATGGGGGGAGGGGAGCTACAAAATCAATCATCCCTGTGGGAGATTGAGAGTAATGTGGGTCACAAAGGTTATTGAAACACTGTTGGGCAATACATCAGGTAGTGACAATAAGAAGACAAGAGGAGGTAACAGAGTGAGAGGATGACAGACAGGGAAGGGGGAGGAGAGAGAGAGAGGAGGATGGGGGGGGGGAGCTGTCGGACCGTCGGCTAAAACCTTCTTGGGACAGGTTGTCAGTGGCCTGATTGTCAGCCTCTTTGCCACACACACAAACACTCCCCGGGGTCAACATGTGGGGCGACAGATGCAGAGCGAGAGGGGCCCAGGGTGCTGCAGCAGCCTGCAGTTGATTTAGGATTGTTGAACGAGAGCCAAAATTCCTGAAGGAACACAGTGAGTGTGGGGGCGCAGCCATAAAAAAAAAAAACTGGGGTATAAAAAAAAAAATAAAAAGAGGCGGGAGGGGAAAAAAGGGAATGTGGTGGATATGAATTGTGTGTGTGTGTGTGTGTGTGTGTGTGTGTGTGTGTGTGTGTGTGTGTGTGTGTGTGTGTGTGTGCGTGAGCACAGACATGCTGGTGTTGCTATGGTGAAACAGGATTCTGGGAATGGGGGAACAGGAGTGTTCCAAACGGGAACATTGGGGGTGCAGCGTGTGCAGGGAGCCAAAATCATATCCCAGGATTCACATGTGCACACATGTGAATCCTGTGTGTGTTGCGGCATAGATGGATTAAAGGAGGGTTAAGGAGGTACAGCGCAAGATAGAATAAAGGGTTAAGAGGGCAGATCAGGGTTAAAGGATGAGCGTGAGAACAAAGCATGCGGGAAAAGACACGGAAAAGACAAGAAAAAAGAAGAAAAACAAGGTCATAAAAACGGCACCGTTGGCTGGGTGTCAGCGGAGTCCTGAAGCTCTGCTGGATGTGCAGGCGTTTGGAAAAGAGATGCACACCAACGCAGACTTGAACTTCCCACCTTTTCTGAGCCAGTCCACGCAGTATCAAGACCATAACATCGCACTTCCACAACAGCACTAACCCTGAAGTAGCCCGCATTCCGAATGCTTCACCGGTTGTGTAAACAGGCACATGCACTTTAACGCGTCACTTTAACAGCGTGAGCCATCTGGTCGCACCGTTGTATTTATTGTATGGAGGATGTGTCGTAGTTGTGGCAGTGCCTTTTCTGTTGTGTGTCCATTGAGCTTCCTTTTAGCGAAATACTCTTTATAATACGAAATACTGAATTTGAGTTCCCTCTGGAAACACAGTGTATACGTCTAGGGCTTTTATTGTGAAAGGTCAGAACGGAAGGAGTGGATCTGGTCTGCGTTGCCTTTGTAAAGGTTGAAAGAAGTAATAAAGGTTGCCGTCTTGGTTCGGACCGAGGAGCCTCCCGGTTATCCAACAATATAGTGTACGCACAAAGTATTTGGTTGGTGCAAAATATCAGAAAAAAATGCAATTTATATATCACTGGTTATCCAGGTCATTTAATAATGGTTATTTACTCCAGAATTGGCTGTTAGAATAAAAATCTGGCTATACTTACTTACTAATTACCACCTTAGAGGAGTTAATTCTGTTTAATAGGCACATAATAAGCACAAGAGGTTTTAAAAGATCCAGGACTTTACTGTACCGAAGGCCTTAAAAACCTCGCAGTGCTTTTTCGTGCTATAATAAGGAGAGGAAGGTTGCTGGTCTGCTAGCGAGGCGGCCGCGGTTCTCTCCTCCCATCCGTATGCATTTCACCTTTATCTGAGGCTAAGCAAACACCGCTGCCTGCCTCCATCCGTCCGTGTGAGCTCCATTATAAGCCGTCGGATCAGAGGGCAAACAATTTGTTTGAGAAACCTACAAAACTCCTCATCCTGAGAATGAGTCACCCACCGCGGGGTTAACGCACTTCTCTTTTATTTCCTTTCGCGGGCACCAGAAAAATATGTTTATGACGCAAGACATACCTTAAAAACCTTCAATCAGATTCACTGATCCTGTTTGTGATCACCCTAAATAAATCAATCATGATGTACAAGGTTCTTTAAAACCTAAGGAGAAAGGATGCATTTAAATATAGACGGTAACAATGTGTGATCTGAGGATATATAACAAACTTTACTCAACTTCTACAAGCCTGATGGTGATCATAGTGGTGGCCTGTGGTGAGAAACCACAAGGCAGGCGCAGCTTCAAAAAAATGATATCATCAGCTCTAATCACCAGAAGAGAACTGTGTGTTTGGAGGTGAGACTGTGTGAACTCTAAAGTACAGAAACACAACACATGTATTGCTGTTCTTGTCAACCACTGCTGCTAGCAAATTGACGGAGCATCATGCGGATGTTATCTGAATCTGTTTGGATTCGACCACATGTTTGGATGCGGTCTAATCATCCTCATGTTTTTGTTTAAAACGTCTTCATGCATGTTGGGTTCGGGAAGGTTTTCCACGGTCGATGGCTTCACACTGAACCACAGTCACCTTCAAACTTGTACTTTACTCGTTCTATCACTAATTCATTTCCCCCCCAGAAATCTTTAACACGTATTACTGTTGGTCCAGACACATCGACAAACTGAATTTGTAGACGCCATTAGATGTGGTTACAGCTATCGCATGTAACTTCCCTTTATGAAAATCATAAATGCATCGAGTCTCGACATGCAAAACCCCTCTCCCCCTCAATACAAAGGCATAGATCTGGGATTACTGCTCCTTTTAATTCTTGGTTTCTGTTCTGTACCTTAGTGGTGGTTTTTAGCTCAGCCTTGACTTGCAGTGATCCTTTCGCCGCTGGCTGAGTGTTCAAACAGGAACCGGCTCGGTGAGTCGGTTTCACACTGAGCCCCCTTTTTCTTTTTTTTTTTCTCTCTTTTTCTTCCTCTTTATCAGCACCTTCTATTTATAGCACCTTCACTGCTGCAGCGGCGCAGCTTAGTACAGGATGTTCCATAAAACACATGCCTCGCCTGACCACATCCCCAGGCATGCCTCTGCAGTCGTCTCCCACTGCTGCATGCATGAGTGTATGGAGACACACACACACACATATAGACATAAATGGACTCACACAGCCTTCGGCGTACACACACACACACACACACACACACACACACACACACACACACATAGACAGTGACAAACAGGGACACGTTGGGTGACACCACACAAGGACACAAACACATTAACGGGTTACAAACAGACAAGGACAAGCATATAGAGTCATAATATGGCGAGTGATTTACACACAGACTGGGACACACACAAACAGACTGGAATAAACAAGGACCTCACAAAGAAGACTATTTACAAAAGACTGTATGTATTACATTTAAGGGAGAACTACATTATTCCAATGATTCTGGACAGTTAAGTCACTGGTCTCAGTCTCTTAAATGAGAATATTTGATGAGTTTCTGAGCCCTTTATGAAAGTTTAAACTGAAACTCTTAGAGTGCTGGACAAGAAAAAAAGTCGCCTGTAGAAAGTCACGGATACGTTGAACATTAGTTTTTGCATTTGGTGAGAGCAAGTGACGAAGTACAACCCAGCGGCAACCTCGGGTGCTAAAAAATGAAGCAAACGCAGAAGTGTCAACAAGTGCAGTTCCTCAAACGACCACTTGAGGCTCCAAAAGTGAGTCAATCCCCATAGACTTCTATGTTAAAATGTGCAACTTTAACACAGCATTATAACATGTTTATGGCCTGATACAAAACTTTACAGCTGTTCTTGTCTTATGTGAAACCAAAAGTAAACGTTGGCTCAACGCTTGTTACATCACGTTGTTTGCTTGTTATGTAACATTTTGTTAGAAAGTCCACTAAGGTTGGTTGTTATTTATTCACGGTAGCTACGTCGTTGCGCTACGCCTTTGTGCTAAGCCGTTATGCTACGTTGCTACGTTACAATGCCTAAAATTCTGAACCTCACAATTACAGGACGACTGGCTTTACCACCTGACCTACCCACATATTTTTTAAGATATCACAAATAAGTTTCATTCGCCCAGCTGTTGAACAGAAACTGTCTTTATTCCCCAGTGAAAGCAGGCTGCTGTCAAAAGTCAGGAGCTCACCTCACCGCTTGAGATTTGTCTCTGGATTACATCAAAACTGGTCTTCCCTCTCCGTTCTTCAGTTTAAAGACAAACTTGTTCACATTCAAGAGACAACACTGAGCTGTACAGCCAAAAAAAAAAGAAAAAGGAAAACGGCCAAATGTCAATTCAATCAGCTAGAACCACACAGACAAGGGTAAGGTGACAGGAACATTACGGACACTGGATTGATATGAACTCAGCAGCCCTGCTCAGAATGAGGAAGTACATTGATCGATCAAAAGATCAAAGCTGAGTCTGCATGTTCTGTAGAGCGCTATGACCGAACAGCACAAGTCATTTTAAAGCACTATGTCAGAGAAGACCACCCGTTAGTTGAATGGATCTAAATCCAGTAATATAACTGTAAAGTGTAACGTTTAACAATGCAAAATAACTTCAATATATAATAACTTAAAAAGTAATTTCAGTATTTTTTTCAACTGCGTGGAGCTACGGCAGCTACGAGAGTGGGTTGGTTGGTTGAAGCTGCATTAGCTTCAGTTAAATCAGAACTGGAGAGTTGTTTTGACACTGAAGGCTTTTTCTAGATGAGAAAGACGTTTTCTTCACTCTTCTCCCGAGCGGCTTCTGCAAGAGTTTGATTGACAGATGGTTCGTCCAATTATCTGCCAATTATTTTTTTGAAAGTCGCTTACGCAAAAAAAGATGGCTTCTCAAACAGTTCTGTGTAAACGTGCCATCTGGTGTGTGAGGTTAGCTCAATACTGGACCCATTAGTCACAAATGGGGAAAATAAGAGTCCGAGACCGAGAAAAGTGTGTCAAACCACACTGGCACAAACTTCAGCGAAAGTAACTTTGACAGACTTGGCTGAGGCTCCACACACACACACACACACACACACACACACACACACACACACACACACACACACACACACTCGGTGCTTTGCCAAAAGGCACACGGGCAATTTAGTAATAGAGACAACACTTCAGCTGGCAGTGTAGAGCGAGATCAAACGCCGACAACAAAAAGAAAAGAACATCAAGGCACAAATTAATGCCAGTGAGTAGAAGCAGAGAGAATCATTAAAATGAGAGTGGAACGTCTCCAGTCATTTGGGACTAATATGTACGACGATGTGAGTCATCTCGTCTGGCATCTGTATCGCTCGGATATTATTAATCACTCATGCTGTCAACCCCTCCTCCCCAAAAAGGTGTGCATATGATGGAACTTTATTACACAATATATTAAAGGCTACTAGTCCACAGGGGTGGAGGGAAAACTTCCCAATTTGGCTCCTGCTGTGGCAAGTTGAAACCGGCCCGATACCTTATAGAATCGCGTCTTTTAATGAGAAGGTGCAGAACGCGGATAACTGATCTGGAACTCATCCAAATACTGTACAAAAGGTGGGCTGATGCATTCCTGTGCCTCTCCCCCTCTGTACCCAACAGCTGGAAAACGTTACATATTGTACATGCTTGTGCATGCGCTCACCTGTCTGCACGGAGACGTGGTTTCAGTGCGAGCGCATACATCTAAAAAAAAAAAAAAAAAACTTTAATAAATCCTCGACGTTTAAAACGACCCCCTTTCTTCCCTTGTGCGTCTTTAATAGCGTTGCATGTAAAGCGGTCCGAGCCCCCCCCCCCGGCACCCTTCCACATGCCTGCGTAAAACTCAAACCAGACCGCACTCAGTGTCGTAGTGGAACTAACAGTTGAGACCACGTGGAGAGCCGAAGAGAGCGTCCACTGTGTGTAGCGAGGCAAACGTTCCTAACCCCGGGCGCTTTTCATGCTCTCGCCTCTTCTCTTGCCTTTATTGGAGTCCTCCAAAGTTCACTTCGTTTGTGTGGCAAAAAGAGAGTAGGAGGACTGGAATATTTGTGGCCCGACAACAAAGGAGCTGGAATGCCCTTCTCTAAACTGGTTAACGCTGCCCACCAGTCTCCGGCCATTTCTGCCCAGCTTTCCCCCCCTCGCTAGTTGTTCTCAGATGTCTCTGTGTCTTTTCTATTTCTGTGTCTTGGACCGTCTAGGAAAAGCTCTTAATTATGGAAATGTTCAGTGGATGAAATAAACACGCTGCCTAAAGACACACTGGCTTTAGTTTGGAGCCTCAGAGAGCTGCACGTGGCCACAAAGAGACCCTTTCTTGGACTGAAGGGAGATTTGAAATGAACACCTCTGCTTTGAGATATTGCCTGACAGAGGGCACATCAGATCCAACTCAACACAGATACATATGTGCCGCTATATGCCCAGTTTGGAACTACGTGAGCCAGCATGTTCCTGCATGCTCCCCCTCAGAGCAAACAAAATGTACCACTTTTTACTCCCCCACCGAGATATACTGTTACTGTACAGCGTGTCTTATCCGCACCGATGCGTTACTCATTAAACCTGTAAACCAGTCAGACGCTCAGCCTGTTCTGTCCTTAGCGAGAGGTAAAAGACCCCGTGAGGTCTTAAGTCTGGGCCATACATGGTATCTTTATCTCTAATCCCATACGGCTGAGGCCCTGATAGGGCGAGAACGAGAGCAAACACAGCCAGGGCATTATTGAAACAAGAAAAGACGGTCGCCGTGGTCGAGTACTTTGAACCTGTGTTCTCTTTCTACTTGAATGGCGGCGCAGTGGGAGACCGGGCTGTATATAACATATACAGTATATGTATATATATATATATACAGTATATATATATATGTGTGTGTGTGTTCATATCACTCCCTGCTGCACCTGTTCTGCGCCTCAACTGACACCGCCTTGGGGAAAGATTAGGCATAGGGGAGGGAATGAGGGACAAAATGTAATGCAAGAATGTGGCCCTTTTAACTACAAGATCTTCAGCGCGTTGAGCGTAAACACAGCTGGGATGAACATACACAGAACTGCTCCACATCAGCGTGACTTACTGAAGTGTGACCGTATTAATGCATTCAGCATTAAATCTTGCAGAGAGAGAAAAGAGGGATTCATGTGGCTCGTTCACATGACCGGGCACCACGAAGCGACTCGCGATACGACGCGCTGCCATCCGGGGAATGTCAACAGTTTGGGTTCTCCAGCAACTATAGTTCAATGCCTTGTTTGTTCGCCATTAAAGTGCAAATGTTATTGATTCTTTTTCATCTGCAACTGCATGTTTAATAATCCGGAGCGGGAGGACGCGTCACAAATAATGTATCAAATAGATTTGGTTGACTGTCGGATGAAAGCGCTCACCCACTTCAGTGCTTTGGTTAATGGTAATCAGGTTCACAACAAAGGGAGGCCGTCCTCACCAGGAAGTTTGTTTAAAACTACAACAAAGCATCTGACCCGATACCCACGTCCCGTCTGTCACCAACAGTCAGCGCCACTTTCTTTGAGCCTTGATCAGGATTTACCTGTTTGCTAATTCATGTGTGTTGTTCTTATCTCCCCTTTTTATTTTGACTGGTTGTGTATTTCCTAAGCTAATATATCGGCAATCGGTGGGCCACCCGACCCCAGCGAATAAACTGCAAGAAAAGTGAAACTTCAACCACCGCAAGTTTAAAATTTCCCAAAGAGACGCATTCAAACTGTCTAAATCCTGCAGATCTGAGACAGATGAACGTTAACCCCCCCCCCCCCCCCCCAGAACAGAACTCAGAACAATGTGTCCTGTCTGGTTTGCTCAATGAAGTTATTCATTGCTAGTGTGAAACTGGATAGCACTCGATACAATCATATCTGTTTCACACCACGATACCCGGCTGGACGTCTGACAGCAGCGATTCAGAGGGAGAGACGTGGAACATGAAGTTACATTCACGTTGCATAAAGCTGAGCTGTGATCACAGGTTATGGAGCACGATGTCCAGACACTCAGACAGAAAATTGCTTTTCTTTTTTTCTTTTTTGTCCCCGACAATTTTTCTTGTGAACATTTCCGCCGGACCCTGTAAACGATACGTCAATCTTCGCCTCTGACGTCTGAACTCGGCCTGAAGTCCACGTGAAGCTCACAGCACGAGAGATATGCTTCAGGAGAAGAAAGCCGGCTCTGTGGAACAGAAGTACAGCCTGCTGCACATTTAAAATCAAACACAGGGTTGGAAGGGAACAGGACTTCTGATTTCTGCTGTGTGCACTGAGACCCGTGAATTCATGACGGCTTGAACACATCAATGGTTTTAGAGGGGGGGGGGGGGGGGGTTCTGCTTGGCAACCAAACTAACAAGCGCCGTTAGCTTAACACAAACATAGAACTGTACGCTTCCTCAGATATTATCAACCGAGTGTGGTTTACAACAGACAAATTAGCGCCGATGCATCACGCTGTCAAATAAGTAACAAGAAGTGTCAGTACAGACGTGCTAATGATGTGAATTCACAAGCTAATAAATATCCTGCCGAGGTCCAACATTGGTCCAGTTCTATTTTTGACCACACGTCTGCTGGAGTAGGGCTGCTCAATCGTGGCAAAAGTCATAATTACTATTGAGATCACGTGTATGTGGATAATTGATTCTGGAAACATTGTGCATTTATTCTTGCACTTTAAACATAATCCTTACGCTAAATCAATGCTCTATTTTGTACAGTTCAAAGTTTAACTTATTGATCTGGTGCACTTTGAGAAGAAATAAAAGAGTCTAAATCTACGGAGTCCACGTCCCACGAGGAGCTCCTCCCACAGAGAGCGTCCCCAGGCAGACTGTGTGGACCCATTTTTGTAATAATATAGGGAGGTAATTGAAAATAAAATCTACATCAGCAGGCCTTTTCTGTATCTTGTACTCTACTTGCAAAATGCACAAGGACGCACTTGAACTTGCATGTTCTTTATCAATTATAGAACCAGCCGATCAACTGAGCATTATTCATAATAAGTTGTGGATGTGGATTACCCGCCGTACACACAAATAAAAGCTTGAAATTGACAGACTTTGGAAACATCACAATACTTCAGCTTTTACTTTTGCACTCTGCAGCACCAATCAGCTCCAATTAAAAGAGGAACACGGCTCTGAGGGGTAGGCGGTCGCTACCCAGGAACACTTTCTGCTGCTCACTGACAGCCGTGCTGGTTTACATTTTCTAAACCCCCAAAACAGAGAGCCTGAGTGAAATCGCAGAGTATCAACAGAGAGATGCGGAAGAGGAGGCAAAAAAAACGAAAACCACTTCCTCTCAGTGAATGAGAGAGCTGTCCAAGAAACCGCACGGGGTTCATAAAATACCACCCACACTATCTGTGCAACGCTGCATCCTGACATCACAGCTGCACCTTGTTGAACCTGCACAACGCTTACAAACACAGCGCAGCGCCTCCGGCCCGGCCGAGCCTCCCGACCACCGCGCAGGTAGAGCCGCCTGTCGCAGCTTTAACACAAATTAAGCCGCAGACGCACAAACTAATTCAACCTGCTATTTTTTTTTCCCAGAGTCGTTTTGTAGTTATTGTTTCCTCCGTTCCTGGAAATGTCATTTAGCGGCATGCTGGGTAATTGTCTTTCTAAATTAATCCCTGGCTTCTTTGCAGAGTGAAAAAAAACAATATTCTGTCTAGACATGCAAGAGCCTGAAGGCAGGTTATTAAGTTAGTTCATTGATTACCAAGAAAAAAAAAATGCTTATTTAAATGTCGCTGACAGGAAAGGAGGCCGCATTAATACGGCGACAGCTTGCGCGCACATCCGTCTGACTGTAATGGTTTCATTTTAAATGTCACGGTGTCTCTCTTCTGCTCAGCATTAACGGCCATAAAGCTTACTTCCACCGGTTAGTGCCGGGCAGGGCTCGAATGGCCATCTGAGAAATTCAATTCACTCGAAAATGAAATTGAGGTTTAGTACGGGGGCTGTCCAAAAGCGTGCGCTGGGATTACCCGACCAGGTGGCGAGTCAGACCCGTCGGAAAAATAAAAAAGTAATTCAACCGCTGGCTCCGAGCCCACTCACAGTCTGCCCGTCCAGCTTTACAGCGCTCCCTGCTCGGAGATAAATGTCAGCAGATTATCTGTGTATGAATTCAAATGCATTTAGACTGTGTGTGTGTGTGTGTGTGTGTGTGTGTGTGTGTGTGTGTGTGTGTGTGTGTGTGTGTGTGTGTGTGTGTTTGTCTGCGTGCACGTGGATGTATGTACATATTTGTCCGTTTGATTACGTGTGTGCATGTTTGTGAATGTGTGCCCAGGTGTGTACTCGTCTGTGTATACGAGTGAGTGTGTGTGTGTGTGTGTGTGTGTGTGTGTGTGTGTGTGTGTGCGACAGAGTGGGAACAGTGATTCCCCTGATGGGCCATGACAGATGGGCAGGGAGTGGCTCGGCTCGTTCTCTGTACCACCTGAGAAGCACGAGGGCGGGACGTGCAGCATCGGCGCTCGCCTCTCATTCCTCCCGACAGGAGCCACTTTGTTCTGATTCACGTACCAGCCCCCGTAAAAAGGAAGGCTAATTGCTAATGCTAAAGCTGTTTTAGCACGCCACAACAACAACAACAACAAAAAGTAAGTGGACTATATATCTGGAGCGAGGCTCTGTTTCGGGATCTCGAAAGAACAACTTACAAAACAGTCGTTTTTAGCACTTTCACTGGTTAAACTCAGATTCTATCAGATTGATTATGTGAATGCCGTGAGGCTGCAACCGCCGCTCTGTGACGATACACGCAAGCTTCCCTGCACAGAGGAGGGATCCAACTTCCTGTAAGGAGGCAGGTTTTAAACAGCAAACGGTGACAGCTCAACGGTACGGCACATTTGCATTTGCGCAACACGGACACTGACATGTTCAAGCCCTAAGTCAGTTGCCAAAGGCCTAAAGTGAAACCCCACTCGACCAAAGAGAGAGCAAAGCAATATCGAGGATTTTTTGCGACTCCTGGTTCTGAATTCGCCAGAATTCGGAGCAAGTAGTTCATAAAGACAAGGTGACTTTAATGCGTCTACCTACAGCTGTTGTCGATGCATCAGATACATATTTAATCAACACTTCACATGTTGCTCGTCTCACTTTCAGGTTGTAGAAGCAGGTTGTGAACATGAATCACTGTCAGCACTTGCTTTGAAAAGGTGCAATATAAAGGAAGTTCATTCTGATTACATTGTTAGCGGCTTCTTCCTTCTCGGCCAACAAAAGCTGGTTTCAGATTTGAACTAATACTACAACACTAACAATAACCGCTTCTTCCTGCTGCACATCGGTCGACGCACAGTGCAGCGCTACAGTACACGTGAAAATCATGAAAATGCAACACGGAAAAGGGTCATAAGTGAACGTGAGCTGTCACAGCGCGATTCTGCTTCTGGATAGAGGCGACGACGAGACGGATAAAAGTGCACGTTCGACACTCTTCAAGAAAAACGCTGCTGAGGAGGAGGAGGAGAAGGAGCGCTGACTGCGGCAGATCGCCGTCTGCGAACTGTGCGATGCTACACTGCGCTGGCCCCCCGCCAGCGGACATAAAGAACCCCCAAAAGTCTGTCCCAGCCCCAGTAATTCCAGTGTGTCCATTTACTGCCCTGTCAGCCCCCCGAGTGATTTCTCAGCACTCTACATGAGAGTGCGAGGACTTGTTTATTATCACCCGCTGCACAGACGTGACGGCGGGTTCAGAGAACATATCATACAGGTTGTTATTCTACAGAGTATTCAAAGTGAGATGGGTTCGATGACCCGTATTCAAAAAGGGTTTTGTAGTTATAGGCCTCAAAATTGACGCCGTGTGAGAAGAATGCAAAGTTTTCTGACGTGCAATTTGATTTGTAAATGAAGGCCGGTGCAGCACATGAAGCCAGCTGTCCACGTATGACACCTCACACATCTGGAAAGAAGAGGAAGAGCTCTCACAATAGAAAAGCTGCAGCCGTTTTTTGGCGTTTGGCTCATTAAGAAGCATGCGAGTCTGATAAACATGTGAGCGAGCTGAACATACGTGCTGTACAGCTCGGATGTTCTATACATACAGGATCTGATGTCTGCACCTGTGGAAATGAGACACGGTGTCCCAGCATGGAAAAATAAAACCCAACCCCACCTCCAGTCTTTTGACTTGGTGACCCTGTATCGAGGCATCAACGTAACTACACACTCCCTGATCCCCACTGGTTCACAGTTAATTAAGTTCACGGCAATAATGAGTGACTGAGCAGAAAAGCACGCCAAAAAGTGCACAAAGCCGCAGACACGTCTCTTACCTCTGTGGTCAGATGTCTTCACTTCAGTGTCGTCTCTTTGCATTTCATCCTGGCTTTCATCCCCCACGCAGCTCTCAGGGAACTCTGTAAACAGAACAGACAATCTGTGATTCCCTCATATCTCCGCCAAACAAAAAAGGGAAACAAAACAAATCCACCGGGGCCAACACACTGCGGAGAGTGAGATGGCTTACAGAAAGATCCTGCGAGACAGGAGTTCGCCAAAATCCTGCAGATAGCCACAGCCCTGCACGGGAAAATCCACATGGCCACTGATGCATGCGTGCGCTGCCAAGTCAGGAATGACATGGGAGGAGTCTCAAGAGTTCAGGAAAGGAAAATCCCCGAAGGAGGTGCAAGGTTTTGTTGTCTATGCAAAACCCCAAGTTAGATTTTCATGTGACCAGCTTACCACTAAAAGGCTTAGTAGTCTAATCCTTTAGGCAAATGAAGTGTCTAATTTAAGGCTTAGGCTGGCCAGAGGAATCAAAGGGAGTTTATAGTAAGATGAACGTTGCCGGGCTTTCAGAAGGCCAGGAGTGCACATGTATCTGCTCAGGAATGCATCGATGGGAGAGAGATTTCTGCTGCATGCGGTTCAGGTATTAATCATCTCTTTGGCTACTTTTCACCCTTCGTCCGACAAGGTCCACGTTTTCCACCTACTTAAAGAAAAGGCTTCAGGTGACGTTAACCAGACAGGTTTCATTAGCACTTGTACTCCCATTCCAAGTGTCACAATACCGACGGCGAATGTGAATAATTAGCAGTCACGCCTCGACGCGCATCATCGAGACGAAGGTGTGAAATACCCTGGTTGAATGTTTCGTAGCTGTTGGGACCGTCGAGTGGATCGTTGCTGAGAAAAAAAAGAGCAGAAACCTTAACTTAGAAAATAACACAGTGACTCCCATGAAGCTTTGATGTTTGACTATTAAACTAAACTGTATTCCACTGGGCATCACGTCCAATCATCTCAAACTGAACAGGACAACAACGGCCTCTTTGCATCGGATCACATAAAGTGACTGGCAGATCAAAGTATAGTTGAATAATGCTTCACATCTGTATTCACACACACACACGAGACATTTTCACACAGCTGGATGAACACACCAGCATGCTGTTTACACACATTGACATGAAAACATGCACCGACAAAAAGGGACAAAAACACAGAGCTCAGCGCTGCAACTTAAGATGTCTTTCAGTCCGATTTTTTCATTTGTCAATTAATCATCGAGGAAAGGCGTGTAGATGAACCGATACAAGAGTGAGAGATTCAGCTACGCCGACACGCAGTTACAGATCTGACTCAGATTCTGCATGAAATCAGGAAATAAATCGATGCAGCTGTAAAAAAAAAGAATCTTTCCGAACATTTCCCAGTGTGCTCCTCTCCTGCTGGCTCACTACAGTGTGCTCCCTGATCAAAAACATTCCCACGCTGAATGAAATGTGAGATGACCGTTTCAAAACGTTGCCCGAAGTCTTCAAAAAGCACAACGGACCCTTCTTAGGTCCCGCCCCTCTTTGCTCTGTGCTCCAATAACAGTTGAGCGAGCTTGAAACCCAACTTTCCCCCTTTCCTGTTGCATTTAAAGCACCAGACTCCCTTCAGAAAACCTCTGATTTCACTGCAGCAGGGGTCTGACAGTCCGCTCCGCTCAGTCCTGGTTCTGGTTCTCCCGTGCCTCTCTTCCTTCCATCGCATACTGCAAGCCCTTTGCTGTCGGCTTCTTGATGCTTTGTTGCCTGGCGCACCACGGCACCAAGCTAAACAGAACCGCCGTCGCCATGTTTCTTTTTGGTCAAGCTTGTCTGACCTATCAACAAACAAACTAAGAAGGACGATACTGACCCGGCAACAGAGGTAAACAACATCAAATCTGCAGATTTTTTTGCTAAAAGCTGTCCATTGCATCACTGCCCATGTTGACGAAGGCGCTTGAGGCGGAAGACATAACTTTCCGTGACTCATTTTACTCAAATGAATCATCATAAACATATCTTTACAGATGTAGAGCTGTAGGTTTTGCATCTGATCTTGGCTCGTGAAGGAGATATACACAGCCGTACATGTAGTTCATAAAATCTGAACACCAATAACAAATGCCTGTGAAGTACAAGCAAACCTGAAATGTTTACAAAAAAGTCTATTTAACTTCCTGGCATTCAACAAGTCCATTTCTTTCAGCTCTGATTGACACACACACACACACACACACAATATAATTACATAATATTAGTATGCGTCTTTGGCACACTGGCTACATTTTTCACGGTTGAATCACTATCTGGTGACATTCAGCCAAGTAGTACAACGCACGTTCTCACCTTTCCACCTGACTTGGCAGGCGGCGCACACTGGGCCACTCCCATCCTGCATTGAGAAGATAATGAACTAATTCTTCTTGGATGCACACCGACGCTTGTTGGCGGCGTTATCAAAAAGAAGCAGGAACAGAGTTGGAGGCCTTTTCGGTATCAACGTTTGTCTCACAACTGCTGCTGCCTCACAAATCAAAGTCAGTGGATAGAAACTGTCCTCAGCTGTAGCCTTCATTAGGATTATATAGAATTATATATATATGATTTGAGCATCATTACCAAGAGACGGAGACACAGCCTCTTCCATAACTCAGATCTATGACAAAGTACTAATTTGTCTTTAAGCCACAGCACTAGTTTGTTATCAGTACTGGCTATGGTGATTCAGTGTGGCCGTGCATCTCATTCTCCGGCTAATCCATATGCTAAGACGACTCCGGGCCACTCAGTAAATAATGCATCAGCACAGGCGGAGCAGATAAGAGGTCCAGCTGCTAGGAGTCGGGGTTAAACCTGACAGCACTCAAGCTCATCTACTGTATGTACTCTGTTGCATTTTAATCAGACACACACACACACACACACACAGAGAGAGAGAGAGACACAGACAGACACACACACACACACACACACACACACAGAGAGAGAGAGAGAGACACAGACAGACACACACACACACACACACACACACAGAGAGAGAGAGAGAGAGAGAGAGAGAGAAACACAGACAGACAGACAGACAGACAGACAGACAGAGAGAGAGAGAGAGAGACAGACAGACAGACAGACAGACAGAGAGAGAGACACACAGACAGACAGACAGACATAGAGAGAGAGAGATTAGTGTTGCAAGTAGGAAACGTGCGGCGATGATTCAGTTCTGTTCAGAGGCCAATTGTACCACAACATCTGAAAAGCATGTACAGGCAGAAATGTGTGTTGTGCTGACATTGATCGTCTGGCCAGAATCGTGATCTTTATTTATTTTATGATCAGATTGATCCAGATTTCATAAACAGTTTTAGACTATTTCGTTCAGGTAAAGTTAAGTGTCCTTCTGCTTGTATTTAGACAACATTTAAGATGAAATAACTTTGAGAAAACTGCCTAAAGAAAGGTGTCAAAATCTCTTTTGTACAGGTATCATACCTCGGTATTGTATCTGCACTAGTGTGAAAACAGCCCTGTTCTGCCCCTCACCTTTATTGAAGCGACACTGATAGGTGTGTAAGATAATACCACGAGTAAACGTCATTATTTTAGTAATTTGTTAGAGCAAATATAAGATGAGCTGAGGAATAGAATATGAGCCGTTCTCATCAATATTCCTGCCTTTAAGTAATGATGATGTGGGACCACCGACAAGGAAGTACAGACAGAAAACACAGGAAGAGGACTGATGGATACGCAGGATAGATGTTGCTCTCTGGCAAGTTAAAGAGGAGAGAGACGGGACTATTTCGTCCACAACATAACATGTCTATACATTAGCGCTCGTCTTGTGACGCGCTTTAGTGCACATCTACACAAAGAAGAGATATTAGCTGCTCCTTGGAGCCCATTTGCCTCTTTGAACCGAACCACAACATTAGAAGAGTAGAACATGAACCCAGACATCTAATGCATTAATTGTATTAGACTGACTATAAATACAATGACTGTCTTTCTGTCTACTTCATCGTGGAAGAAAAACACATTGTTAGCTTGTTAGCTGCATTAAGGCTACAAACATCCCAAAATACAACATTCTTTTTGCAGGAACAGCAAGACATTTCTATCAAAATACGTTCATTTGCTTTCTGTTCAAGACAGAGATCATAGCATTGATATCAATGTCATGTCTCAGTGTTAGCTACGTTGCTTGAGTTAGGACATAGTTAGCCTAGCTTAGCATACAGACTGGAAGCAGGCAGAGACAGCTAGCCTGGCTATGACCAATGAATATATTTTATCTTGTTTGTTTAATCTGCAGACGTTTTCTTACATCTCTTAAACAAATGAGATATATTGTTTTAATAAGTATTCTTTAGAGGTATTGGTATGCGTATTTTGGAAACTGTTTTCCCTACCTTTAGTCTTTATGCTAAGCTAAGCTAGGCTAACCATACCTTGACTCCAGCCCTGTATTCAACACACATCTTTTCACTCTGAAGGACTTTAACTGTGATGAATTTCTATGAACTGTATATTTTGTCACGAGTACTTTCACTCCGAACGTGAATGTTGCCTGGCGAAAAAGTCTGCTTTCACATCACAAATAAAGGCATCAATCAATCCCGTTGTGTGGACCTGAATTATTCAAAGTGAACACTATATTATACAACACGGAGGCATCCGAGTTGGAGGTCGTCCGAACCAAGACGGCAAACTTTATTACTCCTTTAAACCTTGACAAAGGCAGAGCTGCAGGTATAAATAGTTTTGATATGTTTTCGTGTTGTTTATTCGTCACGCCCTCCGCTGTGTAAAGGCCTTAAAAAGAAAACAAATGAGTGGAAGCGAGTGTAAAAAGCGTTTATGGATCTTTACTGCAGAAACTGTCCGGGGACAAAATCCAACCAACTATTAACAGCGTCTCAAAATGTCCTGTTACAAGACGGCGAAGCCCTCGAGGACACTCTTAAAGCAGTCTTGAGAACATCTTTCCAATCACAGAGCAGCGAGATGGTGACTGAAGAACAGAATGAAGGAATGCCCATTACCAGCCGCGCTCCGAACATTCCTTTATTCCTAGATTTATGGTGTACTGGGCGAACCGTGCGTTTTCATTTTCTCAGGAAGAAGAGAGTTCACAGACGAGGACAAAAACAGCTGAATTCACACGTGATGCTGATTCTCTTTGAAACAGCTGGAACTGAGTTCGGAAAACCACGAGGCTCATTTTCTCACTACTAGATTTCATTAAAAAGGTTGACGATGCAGTCTTCACCTTGTCACATCAGTGCGTCTCTTATTTCCAGTTACGTCTAAATAAGGTTGTCTCATATTCAGGCCAATACGGTATTTATATAAGCTTCATCTGCTCCACAATCCTCCTCTTTAAAGTGAGAGACAGCATATTTTCTGTAAATACCCATCAAGCCAAGAAGAAATAAACATCTTCTACCTTCTATGTTTTCATACAAAACCGTTTCATACTTAATGAAGTATTGTCCCTCTGTGAGTTTGACAGAGTATGTCGAACTCATCGGTACGCCCGTCCCGACCGTGACGCTTAATCTTCACAATAAAAGAAAGAAAAAAAAATCTCTCTTGTAAGATGACAGCGTCTCCCAAAACTAGACCGCAACCGGTCGTTAATCTTTTGGGACAAATCTGACGTTTGGGACAGAGCTGTTCGTCAGAAGCTTCATATTATAAACGAATGTCAAGCTTCTTCATTTAAATATGGAACTGGACCCTTTATTGAGGCTTTTCGGGGTGTTTCCGTCGTGAGCTGCCTCACCCTAGTTCAGTTTAGTAGGTTTTTCTGCCTTAAAACTGCAACAATTTGTCAATTCACCTGTTAGTCAAGGAATCAGCAAGTATTATGTATCATTTGAGACATTTTTTAGCGCTAAAATGCTCATAAATATACCGGTTTCAGCCTCTCCAATGTTCTGATGTTCTGTTTCCTATCATTTTAAACTGAATATCTTTGGGTTTTCACTATATTCTAACATTTTAAAAGACAAACCTATTAATTAATTCATTGAGGAAAATACCGACCCCAGCGTCTTGACAGCAAAAAGTGTGAATTTGAAAGTATTTTCTCCCCTCAGTAAATGATGTCGTTGCTGTGGGGGTGTCACTGCTGCATGACTTCTGGGAGACGGCTGGTGTCGGTCTGTTTCTGAGAGCTGCTGTCGTGTCCACCAGGAGGACCTCCCAACATAAGTGGGCTGAGTGCTCCAAAGGCCTCAAACAGAAAACGCTGCCGGCTCACTTCGCCAAACTGCATTCATGTATTTGCATATTATGCAAATGACTTAAGTGTAAATCAGAGCACATATGTGTGTGTGTGTGTGTGTGTGTGTGTGTGTGTGTGTGTGTGTGTGTGTGTGTGTGAGAGTGCTCCTTTCCAAATCAGCCTAGCATCTACGGCGACACATTAACATCACTCATGTCACATGAGATGAGAGACCTGCAGGACCTGAGGCTCCTCTGCAGACCGCCTCGTACATACAGAACAAACTGTCCCTTTATTTTTGACTTTGTTAGCGATGCATTCCATTAACGCTCATTCCAGGTTTAATCCAATTCATTGTTCCTCCACGGCTCTGTGTATAGAATAAGTCATTTCCACACAGGATTAATCCAGAGTGTGCTTTACTTTCAGAGCAATCTGCTGGTTTGCATAGTTTAAAAGCTTAGCTGTTACACGCGGACTCACCACACACACACACACACACACACACAGTCTTGTAACGGAGCCAATGTGGAGATTGATCGGTTGGGCCGTGTCCAAATTAAAGCCCGTCCTCTGCAGACATGCCAAGCATAATAACTCTCTCCTCTCTTTGCACTTTTTCTTGGCCGGGGAAAGTGGGGAGAGAGAAAAAAACACAAATGCATGAGAGAAAGAGAAAGCAAGAAAAAAGAAGAAGGAAAAAGAGGTGCAATTGGATAATGTCTTGACACCAATTGCAGAAAAAAAAAAAAAAGAGCCTGGCTCTCAGATGTCTGACCCATTTTCTGCTCTCGCTCTCTCTCTCTTCTGCTTCTTTCTCTAATTTCCTTCCTGCCTCTAATCTACAGTAAAGGAGCTCTCTGACTCAACTGGATTCACTGGAGCTGCACAGCGAGGGGTGCATCGCTGTCACAGGACCTACACACTGAAACACACACACACACACACACACACACACACACACACACACACACACACGCCCATCCTGATGTACAGTTTTGGAGGAACTGGAAGGAGAGAAACAGAGCGCCGCTACGCCTCGACTGACAACGATTTTATATTCTCTGTGTGGGCTTTTATGGAAATGTGTGTGTTAGTGTGAGACGGGCCTGTGTACTGTACGTGTTCGACAGCATAATGAGAGGCCTGTGCTCCAACAGAGACACTCCGATAATCAATTATTCACTCGCTGGAAACACACTGGTGCTCCTTTCTAATAATAAATAATCCGTTCACAGCTGTAACATGCAAAGACGCAAAATATACATTTATGGCATTTCTGAAGGCTCAAATTGAGTCCCATTAGTCCGTGATGAAGGGTTAACTTAAGTCTAATTACATGCTTTAGGAGGATGAGTCGACATTTCCCCTGATAGCATTAATACATTAGCATTTTCACATTATATGGTAATCTATGGCTTTCTATATCTGAGCGTATGTGGTGCAACAGACAGTATGGTTGCAGCATAACTGTGTATCTGCATGTTTTAGCTCAGTCTTCACAGTGAAAGGTTGATTTTAAGGTCTTTGTAAGGGAATTTTTAAATGGACATTTCACCCAAATTATTTGGGCTTGAGATATGATTTGCAGAATTAAAGGAAATTATGGTTTTCACATCATATTTGTGGGTTTTGTGTACCAAATAAAAATGTTTTCTTCCGTCTGTAGCGTTTCATGTGTAGGCCATTCAGTTCAAATGTGTATTAAATATTGATTTAAATGTGCAGCCCTACAACTTACGAAAACAACTTATTTTACAGGTTAACAGGCAATTTTTCAACGCTTTGAGAATCACAAACTACATTCCATTCACCTCCATTGTTTTAGCTTTGAGGCAGATATCTTAAAAACCTCAAAGAAATCCTTATAATTTAACATATAAAACGTATTATCCGTACAATTTCAATTTGGTAACGTTTGATAACAACATGTGCTTTCTCCTCAGACTTCTGTTTCACAATAAAAGCCTCCGTGTTTCGCCAGCTGAAGACTTTTAATGTGAAGCAGAAGCCTGAAATGTCCTGTTTGCGTCAGCAGTGAATACAGCTCAGTGAGGTTGATATCAATGAGATCAAATTACAGTAATGCTGGATTACATACTGCATCGTTTACTGGGACTCCCTTGTGCAATATGAAGACTGACAACTGTTATTTGGAAGGCAATTAATGAATGTAAATGGGTACTGCTTAAAATATTGTTCAAAACAGTAAGATTGCATGAAAATCTTCAGGATTATGACTTTAATGACAAAACTGCATGGCTAGAAAGCCCTTAAGTAAGTGAGAAAATATGTTTTCTTTGTCATATAGGTGAACAGACCCTTTAATATCGTACTATAATATAAATTAAAGGACTCAGACGGCTGTTGGGAAGCTCCTAAATCACTCTGAAATCTGAATGTCTGCTTAAGGAAATGATAAACATGAATATGTTTGTATTGAACGGGGTAAGCCGGGCAGATTAATGTACAGTAGACCAGTGCAGAGTCTGTTCTCCAGCAGCAGAGCAGACATGCTTAAGAGACAAGCTGTGATGAAAACAAGGGGAAGGACTCCAGGCAGACAGAGGGTAGAGGGTAGAGGAGGCAAAGGGTCACCTACGGTCAGCTAATCCCCCCCCGTCAGATAAGGGTCTGCCAACACACTCCAGTTTAACACACACACACACACACACACACACACACACACACACAGAGGAATAACAAAGGAAAGCACTGGACTGTAAACTATGTACTTTTTTACACGATACACACAGAATACAATACGTCACAGTATCTCTCTCTCTCTCTCTCTCTCTCTCTCTCTCTCTCTCTCTCTCTCTCTCTCTCTTACAGATGTGGAAGTAGGGAGAGCTCTCTCTCTCTCTCTCTCTCTCTCTCTCTCTCTCTCTCTCTCTCTCTCTCTCTCTCTCTCTCTCTCTCTCTCTCGACCAGCTGGAGCCCGTCCAACCTGGACAAGGGTCAGGGACACGACAGAGCGAACACAAGCAGCGTTTGGAGCCTCTTCTCGGGGGCCGGTCAGTCCGGACCGGCATGCAGCCAAATCCTCTGAGAATGCTCCGCGAGGTCAATTTGATTATTTTCACTGTTCATTTTCACACCATTTAATTATCTTAGTCGGCGACAAAAGTGTTTAGTTTCTAGTCCGATCAAACGCACTTTGCAACACTTTCTGTTTTAATCTTGTTTAGTGGAAAAAGGTTTATGAAAAGATTAAGATTCTTTGCAATCAAGTAACAAACAACTGCCCTGGGTGGAACAAAACACTGTGTTCAATTTTAACAAAACATTAGTTTGCTACAATTACAATCATCTGCAGCAGCACAAAATCATATTTTTTCATTATTAAAACACACAATTTCCGCACGTCAAAGTCAAAGTGAAAAGTATATTGTTGTAATAAATGACTAAACTTGACAAACAGTGGTTTTTGATATGGAAGTTGTTCCAGTTACACAGGACTGTCGGCAGCCCATTGCTCCCCTGAGCACCGTCCTGCATTGAACAAAGTCAAACAGTTGTTGGGTTCGGCATTAAACACTCACTCCAGACAGTTTAGACAGAGCTGTACAAACACAGAGCTGGCTCGGGATAAAAATGAACTGTAAGTGCCTTTGTGTATATCCCTCCGTACGATGCTGTGCAAACACAGAACATAACGCAACATGTGTTCTTCAGGAGTAGTGATCCGTACCAGCCTGATTGATAACATCTTCACTAAGAACAGCCGCCTGCGTGTGAACATGCATGTGTGTGTGCGCATGTGCCTCTGCGGGTGCGAGTTTGTAAGTGCATGCATATCAGCTGTATTATTGGCAGCTGTGCAGAGCTTGCGTGCAACTTCCCCCGAGTTTGTGTGCCCAGCGTCGCCCCGCTAAAGCAACTGCACTGTGATACTGTAACACTAATCACAGGGTGATTGCTTCACACTTTGCTTATTGGGTTTCCTGCTCTCCGAGCCAGCTATGCAGGAGGTAACATGAGCTCGTCCTCTAACACCAAACACATTGCAGAGGTGCATTGCTCTCACACCGGCCTTGCATGCACATGCACGCAGAAAAATTAACACGCAACACGCGCTCGCGCCACATGCCAACACATGCGAGTGTGTAAAAGAAGCGATGTTCCTAAATAATCTAAGACTATGTTAGTGTCTCCTGTGGGGCAGAGATTGTTGATTGGCTGCAGTTGAGACAACTCAGATGGGGAATGTGTTCTCCTGCCAGATCAGCAAGTCTCTCGATACTTTTGCAAAGACAAACGCATGCACGCACGCACACACACACACGCACACACACACACACACACACACACACACACACACACACACACACATACAGCCTCGGGGCGCTTGGCATTAAGTTGGCATTCTGGACCTCCCAGTGCATAGCTCGCCATCCCTTCACTTGGCTGGTAGCAACACTAACAGGTAGAGATGAAACACACTGCCTGGCTCAGGTAAACTGCAGAGCAAATCCCCGTATTAATGATGCATTCAAGTTGGACAATAATATCTAGGTTATGTGTAGGATAGGGGACTTTTTATAGAGAGACGTTAATGATTGTTTACATGCTCCACATTGCTCCCTAACTAGTACATCTAGTACTTTCAGAGTGTTCATGAGCGACACAATGTCCTCGTACAGTAGCCGTCTTCATGGGGATTCAATTGTTTCTATTTTCATTGTATTTTTATTGTGGGCAGAGTGCCAACACAAGAGCGGTCACACTGTCTTTTGTTTGATTATTTGCTAAAGCGCAACAATTTTCCCTTTCAACAATCCAGTTAACACCTTTCACATGAATCATACCTATATAGCTGACATATCCCCCCCCAAAAAAAGCCCCAAAGATATTTAGTCTGCTATGGCTGCACAGCAATTTATAAAAGCAGGTTTCAGAGGTTAAATCCATACGAACAGCAAGCATCAGCGTGTGAAGCCTGCAGAGTTGCTTAGGATTAAATTAAAGGTCACTTTGCTCCTTCTTAGCATCAGTTGAAGGTGGAACATGCCTCTAAAGTGCTGCTGTTTATGGTGAGGCTGCTGCATCTGTCCATCAAGCCACAAGGACACAGAGATATGGACAAACAGATATGTTTCAACATCAAATGAAGTAATCAAAATCACAAGCTAAAAGTGAACATGTATGTTAACCACAGTGATCACCTCTTTTTTTTTTTTTTTTAGATAACTGAGAAAACGGTCTCAAATGACAAGTGCATACGTGTGAAAGTGTGCAGGAACTTGAAGTAGTAAACAACAGAAGGTGACAGATAAATAGAAATTTATCACACGCTGGCTCCTTTAGCATAACGGCCTCATCCAACTGTTGAAAAGGTTTCCTGTTACCAACATGCCCCTTCGCAAACCACAACGTGTCACCTGCAGCTGTAATGCAATGGCAAACAACTTCCACCACCATCATTATTCGATCACACAGTGAACGCCTGACTATTCTCCACTCTGACGTCCACACGTCCACACAAAGCAGGGACAGAGTGTGAACAAAATGCACTGACCCTGACTCAACGAGTGGCCCGGCTACTTTCTCTGAAAAGCGATGCACTCAAAATAATCAGAGGAAGGAAAACAGAGACCAGCTTGGATGTGATGTCAGAAAAAGAAGTTTCCTCAAACAGAAAAGTGCATGGTAGGCAGTAACGGAGAGGCCCGGTGGAGATTGGGTCACTTTCAGTCACACTTCAAAGAAGCCCAACTAAACTCTGAAGTAATCTTTAACCTCACAGACAGTCATAATATAAACCAAAGTCTAATTCTTCTGCCAGGGGAATATCTCACACATGCATTCACACTTGTTGCCCCAGTCAGACGGAGTTGTGACTCGACCGCTGTGGAAACCAGACATGTGACCCAAATCTAGGCCATTCTCCAACTGAGGAAGCAGCTTGCAGTAAATTAATAGGAGAGCTGTGCGAGAAAGAAATGACCTGTCGTATCTTAACATATTGAAACCTTAATAAGGCCGAAAGCACAATCCCAAAGCTTTAATGAGTTTTTCCAATGTGTAATAGTAATAATATTACCATTACCAGATACAGCTATATTATTAAGACATATCCGTACCCATCTTGAGAAACAGACCCCATTACATTTACCATGCTTTGTGAGTGTGACTTTTTTGCTGTGTCATCACCTTCCATATACAATGATTGTGTTTATGATTGATGGCTACTAGACAAAGAATTGTTTATAAGCGCACAACACTGTTTACAAGGGCACAAAGTCATTCATAGATCCAGCCTCTTAATTCTGCTCTCAAAATGCACCAGATCGATGCCTTTTACTTTAAAATGAAAAAATGTTCTTCCAGGAGACCAGTTAGCTAAAACTATTGGATAAACCGTTTAAACAGTTAGCTAAAACTATTGGATAAACCGTTTAAACAGTTAGCTAAAACTATTGGATAAACCGTTGAAACAGTTAGCTAAAACTATTGGGTAAACTGTTGAAACAGCTAAAACTATTGGATAAACCATTGAAACAGTTAGCTATTATTATACAATCGAGGTAGTTAGCTAGTATTAGTGGATAAACAGCTTCAACAGTTAGCTAAAACTAATGGATAAACAATTGACAAAGTTAGATAGTATACAGTTGAAGTAGTTAGCTAGCATTAGTGGTTATAAACAGTTTGTTATACTGCATATTAATAATAGTTTCATTATGTCGCGTTTTAAATGAATGAACTTGACGGGTGGTGTTGCTGTATAGCTGCATGTAGCATACCACAGCCTCACTCACTCCCGACACAATTCTACACTGTCTAATGAAAACCAACATGTTTCTATTCTGAAAGCCAAATGTATAACCAAAGGTCTTCATTTTGGTCTTCAATTATGCAGCTAATTCATAGCAAAATGACTCTAGGTGTAGCTAGCATGTGTGGTGCCCAATTTAAAAGAAAACACAATGATGAAGTGGAGTTTTGTAGAAACTTGCCAAACCATCAGACATTGGAACAAGTCCATCCAAATTTCCTGAAACATGACTCCAGTTTGAGAGATGTGATCATCTCAAACCCTTGTTTCCAAAAAAAGAAAACCTATTAAACATTGCAACAGCAGCAAGCAAAGAGCATTATATCGTTTATGGATTTTCTCCCCCACAGTTATGAATTTTGACCTATATACAGAACTCATTGGAAGAGCTGAGTGGCCATGCATAGCGGGACTTGGGTCTCTGCCAAATTTGTAATTGTGCGGTTTTATAAGCATCTCTTTGCTCAGAGTTATTCATTACCTCAGCAGATAGTATGTTGAAGCATGGGAAATTTTCAAGTAGAAGCGGTATAACATATTTATTCTTTTGCCTCTTATCAGATGTGATTTACCACTATCGACTAAATCATTAAAGCCATTAAGCGTGCTTACCTTTACCTTTAGGAGGTGGCTGATAGTGGTAAAACGGTGTTCTGTGCATACACACAATACAGCAAAGTACAACACTGTAAAGAACTTTAGAGCTAAAACAATTATCAAATTAGTCTGTTATATCAAATTTGTCAAACAAAAAGCTCAAACATTCTGTTTCAAGCTTCTTAATTAAATGTGTAAATGGATTATTGAAGGATTTTTTACTTTTGATTGCGAAAAACAACCAATTTGAAGATGTCACCTTAGGCTCTGGGAACTTGTTTTGGCTGTTTTTCAAACAATTAATCAGTCAATTGAGTAAAAAAATCAATGATTTTGATAATGAAATGAATCATTACAACTAGTACTACTGACATATAGATATATGATGCATGTACAGGTGCATATACTACAAAGATAATCCTGCATCTACCAAAACAAAAGAGCAAATCTTTAATTATTTTCTATTACTTTTATTTTAAATTCTCTTGTCACTAACGCCCACATACAGACTAACTCATAATCACACACATTAATTCCTCTTGGGAACTCTCTGATTATAAACTGATTATCTTCTGCCCCCAGGGGCACAGATGCTGAAATTGTTATTGCCAGTTTAATCTCAAATCCACATGAAGGGAATCCCTCAATACGACACAACGCCTCAGTGTTTATGACAGAGTAGAAAAAAAGTAGCCACTTTATTGTCTTGGGAACTGGTTGTTTAATACGTCTGCAAATGCGTAATGGCTTAATTTCTATTCCACCGCATAAATTGAGACAGAGAGAGAGTGAGAGAGAGAGAGAGCGAGAGATTCAATGCCAGCTAAAGTCGGATGTCCTCGTAAAGTGCTCCGCTTCACCCTGGCAGAAATAAACCTCTCGGGCCTCGGTGCCAAGTGTTCCTGTTGATGAAAAGCCAGTTGTGAGTGGCTCCAATTGAATGCAGGCAGAGCCAAGCCGACTGGGGTTAATAAGAAAGAAGTGTAAAACAGCCTCGATACTCTCTCTCTCTGGCCAATGAAGGCTATTTCACAAATTATTATTTTTCCCTGGTAATCTGGAAGCTGGCTGAGAGAGCAGCAGAGAGAGACAACCGTCCAATGCTACTGAGGAACAGAAAAAGGAAACCACCGACTAAAGAGTAAAACGAAACCAAACCTACTGAGAGAAAAACGAAAGGGTTGAGCCTAAAAAAAAACAAAAAAAACACTGAGAAACAGTCACAAACTTGGAGCATGCCGGCTAACATGTGACGTCATGTGTTTTTGTGTTCCACCCCGAGTGGTCTTGTGTGAAGACCGGTGCAGAGTGCACTGATAATCGCTTGTCATGTTCACCATGACGGCGTGCTTATCAGCGGTGGAGCTCAACGGGCCTCCGCGTGCAACACAAAACCCGCCGCGACGTCACACTGAAAGGTTAGCCTCATTCTCAGATAATGAGGCTGCAGTTGCCGGTGAGGACACAACTCATTACTCTGCGTGCCAGATGTTAGCAGCAGGAAAACGGCAGTGAACTTCCCTCCAGTCCTTCCTCCTCCCCAATACATTGATCAAATGTATTGGGGAGGAGGAAAGAATTAAATTATTACTATTAGTTCTGCGTGTGGTTTGTCCAAGTGGTGTTGCCGTACCACAGCAGAAACCATTCCTCACCTCTTGTTATTACAGTAATATATAAATGTTACTTTATTCTCATTAAAATTACGATTTCTTTCCCATAATATTACAAATTCTTCCTCAAAATATTACTCTTTCTTGGAGGACACAGATATGAGGGATATGAGCTATTTAAGTCCAGGGGTTTATCAATGAATTCAAATGAATGAATGTACCATTGACAAGGTGCCACATGAATACTGACTGTTACTTCCTCAAACAAAAAGACACAAACGAGGGGGGAAGAGTAAATCACGCCCACATGTGCTGACTCGGCAGAAATAACAATGAATGAGAAAAGTTGATCTGCAGGAGAGTAAATGTTTGAAAGCGGTACAGAATGCCTGAGAGCCCTGCTGCAGTATATTCCATTATGTTTGGAATTGTCGCCTGGGACTTCCAATTTGTGTTTTCCTTCCCATAAATAAAAGACATTTCCACCATAAATTCACCAGAATGCAGGAAATGAAGTTTTTGATGCTCAAAAATTGTCGAGGGGGAAGGACCCCAAGAGTCCCTGCTTAATATGCTGCTGACTTGGCCTACTTTTTGAAGAATTTAATAACTTTTACCTCAATAGATGTCATGCGATTGCACGTGCTGAAACAAAATATGAAGATGAGGCTCTTAGAACTTGTTATGGACATTTGATTTTATACATTCTATAGACCAACCATAAATTGATCCATAACGAAAATATGAATTAGTGCACTGAGTTGTTTAAAACATAGTTATTAATAATGGGAGCAGCTGTGAACTTTATTGAGCACTTTTTGTTGTTGACATGTAAATGTAAAGTCTACAATAGTGAATTATACAAGCATTGCTACTGTTGCTGCTCAAGAAAGACTATTTGTTTACATACGAATAATAAAGCAATGTTGATTCTTTTCTAATTAATTGTCTTTTTTTTCCTCACAAAATAATCTAAAAGAACCAATAACAGCCGTAATATTTAACTTTTATCACCGGAATCAGAACCAAAAACTGGGTTTATTATTCTGTGGACAATATGACATTTGACCTGTTATGCTGACAGATACACCGATACCAATATAAATAATATAATAATGCAAAAAAAAGCTAATATGTGCCGACCTATTGGGTCTATATCTAGTTGAGTGTCAGTTGAAGTGTAGGTGATAGAATAAACAGTGAAAGTTTAAGTCCTGAGAGAAATCAGCACCGGTTCAAGTTAAAGTGTCGACTGAGGAGTAAACACTGAAAGCAACAAGTTGCACATACTGCATATTGCTCTTCAGCACTGGATTTGGTGGAAACAAGAGGATGTCTGTGAGAAGAATGACTCTATTAATTGGTATGCACAAAGATATATAGGCATCTACAAAGACGCCTGATGTTTATCTGATTGTTGGTCATCAGATGTATTTGCTGAAATAAAAATAAACTGAATCAAACACTTCTATACAAGTGGCCTTTGATGATAAAAGATGGCTTTGTGTGTCTAAACGCAGTATGTTTCTAACACAAGCTATACTCTGCCACAAAATCTATTAGCCAGTGCAGAAACCCGTGATGATCAGATGACTTCTTGTGGTCGGCTGCATTCACCCCGGCTGAACAGATCCCATGAAACAACCTACAAGTCTATATCATATGGGTGTGTGCTGTAATCTAATTAGTCATAGGCGAAAACACAGATGACGCGGTGAAGCGCCTTCGGGCCCCGCGGCTTCCACTGGATGAGCAACGGTCAACTGAGGTCAAGCGGAAAGAAAAAAGGTAAGACAATAACAGGCGTGTTATTGGGGGATGTGAATTTATGGAGGAAAAGGCAACATTGAAGAAGTCCGACTGTGACGCTAACGTCCGATAATCAGCTACAGATGTGTCCCGTTGCTTGCCTTTGGTCTAAGGAGCTTGTTTGAAACATGTGAAACCGGGGTAATGACGTCTGGAGGTATTCGGCTTGACATATGGGCAAACAATGAAGCCGCTCCCTCGGGACAATAACTGCCATGCCGAGGACATTCCTCATTCCTCGAGTCATTCACACACGTTTCATTAAAACTGACACACAAAACAAACATCTAATCAACTGCATCTCCATTTAGCTTCCAAGAGCATCCTGAGAAAGAGAGAGAGAGAGAGAAAAAAAGAGAGAGGAGGATACAGGGGAGGAAAATCCCCGGATCACCCCGCTCACCAGACTCGGTTCAGGAATAGCTCTTGACATATTGGCCTACCCAGCATGCCCTCTGTCTCTCCAGACAGCTCTGACATCATTATACAGCACATACAGGGCCAGGACATCAGCTGCACAGCCTAAGTTATATAAGGGAACGCCGTACGTGTCTGAGCATTAAGCGCCGCTGCCCCGCAGGGGAACAGGACGGGGATGATGGAAGTAGAAGAGGAAGGAGAGAGAGAGAGGAAGGGAGAGAGAGAGGGGTGGGACAGGGGAGGGAGAAAGGGAGAAAGGGAGAAAGGGAGAAAGGGAGAAAGGGAGAAGGAGCGAGGAGGCCAGGAAGAAAGACAGGGTCACAAAAAGAGAGGCCCGATGGGGTGCTCTGCTGCTGGGACTGAAGGGGGTCACCTCTGGCCCCCTGAAGGAGCCCCAGCCAACAGTTAGAGGGGAGAAAAGAAGGAGAGGAGGGGAGAAAAAAAAGGGAAGACCGGGTCACATGGGGCTACACCCATCCACCGTCTGTGCGTCCTCGCATGTACAAACCCTGTTACATCACTCATTATGTCCTATGTGCTTTCACCTCTATGCACAGAGAACAAACTATTTGCTATAAATAAGAAGAACGAAAAGAAGGGGAGAACAAAGTGCGTGAGAGAAACAATAATAAAAACACTAGCTCAGTGTTTCTCTGAGTTATTTTGTTTCTGATGGGAGACCTTTGTTTGCACAGGTTTCTGCCCTCTCCGGAGCCCACACTTGGTCTATTTAAAATCCTCTCCGTGGAGAAAATGTTTATACTCCACTGCTGGATTTGTCCAAGGCTAATAATCAACCCGGGAGAGAGAACACTGGGATTTAAACGGAGGGCTAATGATTAATGAACAGTGGGCACCTGGGGCCACACCAGCTGATCCGACATAAATTAGCTTTGTTTCAGTGAGAAACCCTGAGACTCCATAAGGGTTTAGCACCACCTACATTTACATAATAAAGACAGAAACACTATTTATGAATAAAGGTGTATTCACTCTACTCTAAGGAATAAATGAGCCGATATCCTTCTATACCCACACCTGCAAAAGACATCTCAAGTCTAATAATTTAGACATCTAAGAGTCAAAAACGAATTAGTTGTCACCGGTTACCACGTTGATGAGGAAATCCATACTCTGCGCCTTTTGAAATAAGCCTTGGAGTGCCAGAGGAGACGCTTCTGTTGCCATGCTTGATGGATTCAAACTGCGAGAGCATACGGCTTTTTAGACTGTCACTTACTATCAGCACGGTGCAAGACGCCACTGTGAAAGTGAGCGCGACTGAGAAAGGAGACCCTGAAAAGGCTCTGGGCAGAGCGGTTACGTTGAGTGATTTAATTATTACAGCGCCGCAATGTTGTGACGAGGGACTTCGCACACAAACTGTCAACATTATACTCCAGATCTGCTGCACTGAGATGATTTTTCTCACATGGTCTGAGTGAATGATTACGTGTGAGTACTGCCTGTCAGCGGTCAGCAGGGGCTATGGGACCATCAGGCTGTAGTAGGAAAGTGATTCTTGGCAACATCAGGAATTTTAGTTCCTTCGTAATCAGCACGGTCATGGCAAGGCAACTTCCTGAGCAATGTTGTCTTTGTTGCAGAAAGCCCACCCTATTGTACTGTATTTTGAGGGCATGTTTATCTAAAACACACACAGTTGTACAACGGAGTCAGAGCGTCTGTGGTAATTCAATACCAGACCCAGACAGTCCTAATGCAGTGCACATTGTGCCTCTCCAGAACACTTTGTTCCGATATTGGTAATTTGTGATACGCATCGACTGTTGAGCTCCAGCAATGATGATCTGGGGGATGCACACATTCGTCGTGGGTGTCACCATGAAGCAAACACACAACAACAACAACAACTAAAATGACTCTAAACGCCGGTCTGTGAGCCTCACGTGGACCATCATACACAAAACTATTACGAATGCTGATGAGCCAATTTTTTTCAAAACACTGACTTTGATGAAGAGGGACTTTTTTTTAAGATGAGCAGATGCAAATTGACTTACAGGGGGTGTGTTTCGCTCTCATTGCACCCTTACATTAGATTGCATTACATCTGGATCAATGCCATTATAAACACAAATATTGCTGCTGTTATAAAAACAAGAATGCACGCATGCATCCACTCGTGCGCCTCAAGGAGAAAATGAGGACAACCGAATCAGGGTCAAGTAGCTGAACTGAAAGGCCCCCTATACATCGCGCTCCCTATGCATCACGGGTGTATCATAGCTGGTGATCTTGTATCGATCCTGCCTCTGTGGGTGTGCACGTATGCAGGCGTAATATGGACCGTGCACGCGCGCGCCAAGAGTGCAGCTGCAGGCAACAACCCAAGTTCGGGCCTGTGTGCAGCACATAGTACAAGCATCATACACTAATACAAATAATAATAATAATAAATAGAGGCAGCATGGCCGCTGTACAGTTCACGTTACGCCCCGGCAGCGTTACCGCTTCAATGACAACTAACCTGAGGCGAACGTCAACAGTTATGGCGGAATGGCTGCAGCCCAACACGGTCAGACCCTGTGCCTCCTGTACTGTACACCGTGTGCAGCGTTACCTTGGCTGCCGATTCCGATCTGTCAAAACCAGCCCGGGCTACTGATGCTAGCACCGACTGCGCGCGCACGCACACACACACACACACACACACACACACACACACGCACGCACGCACGCACGCACACAGACACAGAGCACGCTGTGGTAGCGACACTTACCGTCGGTTAACCCCCTCCACGCTCACGCGGTCTCGGACACCAGTTCGGGGGTTTGGATATTTTAGAGCATTTGGTGTGGAAACGAAGCGGGTGAAGAAAGTCAGCGTGGCTCCTCCGGGTTTTCTGCTGAAGTGTAGCGGCTTGCGCGTGTGTGTGTGTGTGTGTGTGTGTGTGTAGGGCTCCACGTCTCCCCCCCAAAAAAACCTCTCTCACTCCGAAGCTCCGGGTCCTCCGCTAAAGCTTGCTGCTGCGCCTCGCACTGCCACAATTACGCCTCCCTCCTCTCACAGCTCCTTCCTACAAAAGCCTCTTTTTTGTTGTTGTTGTTGTTGTTGTTGTTGCGTTAAAATGAGCAGTTTGTTCCCCCTGTTTTTGTGTTGCCTTCCAGTAGCGTTTAGCTGGGCTGCAACGACAGGAGGGAGAGGAGAAGAAGAAGCACGCACACACACACACATTTAAAAAAAAAAAAAAGAAATACTACACGGTCGCTCCTCCCTCCGCTTATGTGCTGTACAGTAAAGGGGAGCCTCGTATTCAAACTATCTACCGCTCTCTGCAGGACCACCACTGTAAAGCACAGACTGTACACACCGACACATGTCCGGGTGAGGAATGCGGAACATCTCCTGCCTTGAACCTCTCTGCTTTCCTTATTTATGGTCTTCATCACCGCTGCGCTCAAGCTCAAGCTCATTCCTCCTCCTCTCCTCCTCCTCCTCCTCCCTGAGGGAAGGTTAGATTAGTCCACCTTAATAGGTAACGACAGAGAGACTTTACAGATTTTGTGAAAAGGACACGACTGGTGTTAGTTATCTGTCACGTAAATAGGAGTTTATATATTATATTATGTTAATGTTTTTATTTTTATTTTATCAAAAAGCATGATTTTTTATTAAATAAGATAATTTACGGTTATTGACCAAATACAAATTATCATATAATATAATCATATTATTGGATTAGAATAATATATATGTTTTATTTATTTAATCAAACATTATTTTTAATCAAATTAAAATAATTCATGATTTTTCATCAAATAAACAATGATTAGTATTGAAATGAGCCAATTAATAATAATGTTAACGCCCTCATCGCCTCTCTCCCCACAGAGTCCATCGGTTTTACCTTTTCAGTCTCCACTGTGTAGCATTACAATCACAGCACAGCTCATTTAGCGGCTAGCTGGTTAGCTTGCTAACGTTAGCTTGCTAATCTCACCTTGTTAACAGTTTTTGCTTTATAAATGCCTTAAATAGTTTATCAATTACCAAAATTGTTGACAATTAATTTTGTGACAGCGAACCAATTTTTATTGCAGGTTTTTTGACGACATTACAATTTTGTAGACCAAACGATTAATAATAATACAAAAATCGAAATAGCCTTTACTTTAAGTCCCAATAGTGATACATTTCACACTGTATTTTCACTACTTCCACTACTTTCACTATTGTATTTTCTAACAGAATTTGCGAGAGTTGGCATATAGTATTGACTTTGGAGGACAATCTTTGCAACATGTTAGTTGTTTTTGCAGAACAAACACAAGTTGAGCGAATCAGGGCTCAGGATGATCGCTCGCTCTTTTTTTTGCAATAATCCCAGGCTTTCTGTACATCATTCCACTCATTTAATATTCTACGGATGTACAGAGAGAAGTGAAGACAGAAGATAATGCACTCCAATTATTTTGATCAACATAACAGCTGGACAAACAGAACCTTTAAAATCACCATAACTGCTTCAAATAGGCCGCACGCTGTCAGCGGCATCCTGAGAAGATACTGACGTCAATGCAGCGACTCTTTACGCATACACACTGTCACATCTTTTCTCAAGTCCAAAAAAAAAAAAACACAGTGCAGGCCGGGCTTGTGAAATACAGTTCAATGAGAAGACCTCAGCTGTGTTTCAAAGGATTTCTCCATCCTTTCTTCAGTCTAAGGAGGAAACTGTGTGCTGAGCGAATGTATGCCGACTGCAGCCTTCAAACAGTCAGATATGTCTGTCCCACTAATCTGGCAGACACATATTCAGGAAATCACCAGCTGTGAGTGTGGAACAATCTCGCACTGCATGGCCAGAAGTGAGAAGTGTGACATTTACATTTGATGGGTTTTAAATTGCACACTGTGCAACGCACACATAAAAGATTCCTGCTTTTTCTCTGTGTGTGTGTGTGTGTGTGTGTGTGTGTGTGTGTGTGTGTGTGTGGGACTGCACAAGAGTCACAATACAGGAAGTTGATGACATGGTGTTAAACTCTCTTCTGTAGATCAAAGCAGATAAACCAAATAAGTTCCATCCGAGACCCGTCACATGCTGATGACTTAACTCTGCGTTTGGTCGCGTTAGTTTCTGTCCCTCTTTTAAAGTGGACGTTGCGTGACAACAGTACAGGGTTTGTGTGCAAATGTTAACTGTTTCTATTGTTGTGACAATACCAACTATTAAGGGACATTGATTACCAGTTTCCCCACTGGTTGTTATGTTGCAAGAATACATTGCAAATGTTTTTCAGGTCAGATTCAGAACAGGCTGAAAGGGACTACATCTCCCAGCATGCATGCATGAATTTCAACATTGTACTGCTAACATCTGTCTATAAATTGCCCCCATGTGTGGGTGTGTGTATGATGAAGTTTAGATTATTGTATGTTTTAGAGTAATTATAATGTTTGGATTATTAAATTAGTGGGCTAAAGAAATACTCCTGGACCATTGATCCCAATAAAGACAATAAATCCCTTCGATACTTTTTGATTTCCCTGTAACACCAGTACTGATGCTCTGGAAAAATCACATGTTTACTTTGTTTAAGTTTATTTCACAGTTTTTTGGTGGCATAGCTCCAATCTTTGGGCATGTGCCAGAGTATTTGCACACGGCCCCTGCCCTTATATAGTGTTTAGGGGTCGTTAGCTATGCTAATAACGAACAATCTTCCACATGCTTCCGATGTATGATCAAATGGGATTCATTATTCTGCACACGTGGGTAAGAGCAGATTGGTATCATTCAGTGCTTCTGGAGTTGACTTCGCTTATTTTTTTTCTCTTAAGAGGAAATATCGGAGCAATTTAAGGGAACGTTGCTGCATGAGGCCCATTGTCTGAAAACCATGAATTTCTGGCCAACATTGCCGCCCCACAGTTGGGTAACTAGAACGTGGTTAGGACGACATTATGGTTACATATTAAAAAAACAAGCCAACACTTGGTGCCGCACAATCGAGCCTCATGAGTCCAATCAAGTGTGTAAATTCAACGCCCATCCCCCACCCCAACCTCACTTTTGGCTGCGTTTTACAAATGGTGGTCTACACTTCCCACATTGGCATTGTGCGTTGGCACTCGGACGCAAGAATCGTCCAAATGAACGTTATTCCTCCAGAGATTGGGCAGTAGAGTAGATGGTTAAATTAATGAGTGCACGGACGGACAGATGGATAATAGTGCTTCTTTATAAATGTATTCCCACCACAGGCTGCAGAAAAATATGTACGTAGCATCTGGGATCTCTGAAGCCTTAATTTACAGTGCAATTACCATACCATTCACTGGCATTACTGAAGCCACAGCATTCTAATTTGGTCAAAGGGGACTATTTGCGAAGAGGCAAAATCTGTCCCCACAGTTTTCTGCAAAGTGTCCTGATTTCTTGATTTGGTATTTATTATGTTAGATTAAAATTATATTTTGTAGGTAAAAAAAAAAAAGATGTCCTAAAGAAAATAAATTAGTATCTTGCAATCCGGTAAAAAAGACCACAAAGATTTTTTTTTCTCCTGTGCGTTCAATAAGTCATGTGTCATTGTGGTTGTGCATTTATTATGCATGTGATTGTTTAATTGTTTGTTAGTGCACCATGTGTGCGAGTGTATGCAGTTCCTACCGTTAATGTTCTTTGCGCCTTTCTGTGGAGCGGCGCATTACCCTTGGAATGAAACGTGTAATATACTGTAAATAAACTTTTGCTCTAATGGGAGGGTTGTAAATCATCGTCAGGCTGTAGAAACACTCACAAACACACTAACATCAGAACAAAACACTGAACGCATACAAGCCCACACATGGAACGCTTTAAATCTTCAATATCTTACGGCCATTTACATTTGAGTTCACTGTAACCCTTCTTTTGTCATTGTTTTTCAGTGGTTGCACTCAATACCACAGTATGTGAGTTGTAAGACATTTGCTTCCAATTGATAGCATGATTTACACATTGGATTAAAACACAGTGAAAAACACTGTGTGTGTGTGTGTGTGTGTGTGATGAACTGGATTAACCGCTATATTTCCATGAGCTCTGATCCTACAGCAGCACTGTCTTTTGGTTCGTTAGCTCACCGTCAAGGAATTAATTCCTGCACAGCCTCGTTTACATTCATCCACAGCGCTGTGCGTCGTTAGTTTAGATTATACTTAGATTATAAATGTTTTATTAGTTAATGAGCATTCTTTGATGCACACAGTTAAGCTTGTAAATTACACTGATGGACCACAGCAACGTGCGGGACCATTCTCAATCGTTGGTATTCATCATTACAGCGGAAAGAATAATTACTACTTTGTCATCACATAGTTTAAAATTACAGATGGGAGAATTGAACAGGATTCAAAACTGTCTGCTAAAGTGCAATTTACAATATTCAAGGTGTCGTGCTGAAATTACTATACATGTTTTATCCATAAAAGAGTCAAAGTGTTTGGTACCACTTTCAAATTAAATGACAATAAACGTTCTTTGTCCACGCCTTTTAGAACAACACGTAGAATCCTTTTTATGATATAAAGGCGCTATTAGCAGGAGGACACCTATTCTCTGTGCCTGGATAAGGTTTGGTTAGGTTAAAGTATTTTGTTATGGTTATAGAGTTATTACTTCATAAGGGGACCTTCATCATTATGGTTAAATGAACAGCTGTTGTGGTAAAGTCATTGTTTTGCTGTCCCATCCACACTGAACTCCTCCCTACGTGGACTTTGTCGCTCTTTAATAACTTAACGGAGTCCCTCCTTTGCCATAATTACAACAAGGGTTAGAGATGATTGATGTTGCTATTCTCCTTCTCCTTTCTTTTCTTTCTTTAGCCAAAACTAAATAGGATTTTTGTAGCCCATCTGCTAATAGTTCTGTCCTCCAAATGGGAAACAATTATGTAAATATGGTTGTCATACGCCGCTGAGTAGATGTAATGTATTTCCTTGCTTAGGAGACTCTTGATTTCCAAGCATGGCTAATATATTTGCTAGTTTGCACGCTCAGGAAAGGCATTTTCCCAAAACACGAGCAATAAATAAATCATCCAGAGTGTGCAAGCGGAGCCAAGTGAGCTTATTCATTATCATTTTACTTCCTAATCAGAAATGTAGTGTAAAGACTTCTGAAAACCAGTCACTGACAGGTAGGTGAAATCAAATCCCCTGTTGAAGCCAGAAATAGTCACACTTCAGACATGTTGAAAGGGTCATTACCTGCACCTTTGCACTTGTATTCTTGACCATTTCACTGATTGCGCGCTACTTTCTTGGCATAACAACAAAAAAGGAAACCCGAAGCTCTTTTGAATATGGAGCCCCAGCAGCATCAACCATTTAACTAAATCTCTAAAGGAGCTTTATGTGTACTGTTCGACATGTAACATTTTCCAATTAGCCCATACGTCTTTCAGCATGATACCCCCTTTGTCCAAATGCAAACAAGTGAGAGTTAATCTAACAAATGGCTGTCAAAGCCTGGATACTGGAAGAGGTTCTGCTCTGAATAATGGATCCCTCCATCTGCAGCTTGTCCTCTGCCTCAATGGCACCAGGACCTAATCTGGCCCATGATTAAGTTCTGTGTTGATTGAAGTTAACATGTCGTCCTGTGGATTATACAAACACCACTGGGTTAAAGGTTATGTGGCAATTCATTGTTTATCGACTGCAACGCTAACTTAGTTGACATTTTCTTTCCAAAGTTGTCGAGACATAATCTTGTTTTTGTAAAGCGCCAATTCATTAAGTCTAAGTGAGGCAATGTTACGGCGGCTCTGAGAGGTCAATGCACTGCAATTTGAGAAAACTTTGTGATAATAGACAAAACACAAGCAAATTATGAGAAGAGCGACCCGTCAATCACAGTAAGCCCCGCCCTAAAGCACACCCTGCTTTATGGTCTGTTTGACTCTAAATGGACCATAATGTACTAAATGAACATCATGCTGTACTGAAGAAGACTTGAAACTACAGATTGAGACCATAAACTCATGTTTACAATGTTTACTGAGGGAATAAATCAAGAGAGAAGTAGAGTCATTTTCTCATAGACTTCTATACAATCTGACTTCTTTTTGCTTGTTTGCAGTTCGAGGTGTGCTGTCGACAGTTTTACAGGTGTCTCTTTTATAATGGTGGTTCATGAGGAAAAGAGATTTTTGGGTCTTTGTGACTCATTAAGTTATTAAAGTCAGATATCACTAAGTGAAAATAAAAATGAGCTAAATTATAAGTTTGGTGAGACAACAAGAGTGGCTTTTATTGTGAAGCAGTCACAGGAAACGCAATGTATTTGACGTGGAGATTAGCGCTTAACTGCAATCGTTCATCAAAAGTACATCTAGACAAAACAAGACAACAATAACTTCCTGCATATTGTTTTGACAGCGGGTGAAATTTAAATATTGCAGATAAAGAATTGCATCTCCAACTCTCCAGCAAGGTAACAAACTTTGTGCCGGGAGTGAAGTGAAATCAAATCGCAGGATGAAGACATTTGTGTTTGTCAATTTCAACACACATCCGCACACAACATTCAGGAGCACTTTACTCACCACGACAAAACAGGTTTCTGATGCGACGCACAGCGGGCTTTATAAAAGAGGTAAGTATGGATCTCAGCACAGTTTGCTTTGTTAAAATATATATTTTTTTATTAAAGTTCCATTTATTTCAACAGCAGTGATTTCAGATGATTAAGCACAAACACTGGCGGGTAGAGACCTGTTTTTTTTTTTTCTTTCTTGTTCTCAACAAACAGGAGGAAATGACACTTGATGTAAACAGACACAAACTGTAACGTGTAACTGAAACACCCGTTACTGTTCAGGTAGCTTGACTACTGTTTTCAAATTGCAATAGGCACTCATATGAACGTGTCATTGTGTATTCAATTGTTGTGGAACAATATTCAAACATGACCTCATGTATATTTCTGTGATTTTATAACGAGCTGCTAAATTGCCCTGAAGGGCTGGTCATTTAAAATCATGACCCATTATGGATTCTTCCATCTCCTACATGTTTTCAATGGCTGATTGTATTTATGTTATCGTCGCCACCCGACGAGTAACGAGTAAGCTTTGAAATAAATGCATCTACGGCATCATTCAGCTGTACAATATTGCTCTTTGTCGTCTCCACTGTTTTCCAGAGAAATGTTTGTTTTCACCATTCCCTTGGCATTTTCATCTCGCCGATACAATCGGTTATTGTTTCTGTGCCCTTCCTTTATCATTGTTGCTTTTGGTGGTTTGAGGGTGGGGGGGGGGGGGATCGAAACATTCTTTCAGATACTGAGAGCTTCCAGGGAAAAGAATAAGAGTTTGCTGAGACCAGGAGTCCAGATGATTTAACCCCAGACTCGCCTCCAGGCTGCTTTCATTTGCCTCATACTGTATGATACTCACACTCGGAATATTTACTTCTCATACTGCAAAAAGGGCCCAACAGATTTGAGTGAAAACAGTTTATTCAAGAACATCAAGAGTGACTTCCCCTCGGGGTGACCCAGAATAGTCGACAAGTCAATCTAAATAGCCTCATTCGACTGCCAATCTCACAGTCGAATCTCCACAGTGAGGGGAAAAGGTGGTAGTAATAAAATAAAGAATCATTCATAAACAACATGTGTATTTCAAAATCAAAGAATGCCTTATACATCTTTTAATCAGAGCTCTAATAGAGATCTATCTAGATGTATTTTGAATTTATGAACGATTTGGTAAAAGATCTAATAAGTATGAGGCAAGATGAAGAAGAAGTACTTAAAATGAGCGCTTCTCCTCTCTCTAGGAGGTCTAGTTCTAGTGATCCCATTGGTTTGTGGACTGCTGTTTTGAAGTCTTGAGTTCTGGTATTTTTGCCTTTGCCATTTTGAACTTTTGGAACCAGGAGTGACACAGGTGGGTGGAGTTAAGTAACAACCAAATGCTGAAAAAGACCTTTTTTAGGCGACCATGTTAACCATGGCCATTAGAAAGAATGAAAGTTTAAGGTACTTCTACATTGGTATCACTTTTCATCATCGGAATGCTAATCATTGAGCAACCATGCCAACTGAGCACTGGTCATGTGACTGTAAACATGATTCAACTGAATCAGCTTTGGTCCAGTCTGAAATATTTATAACTATCCATAAATATTGGACTGCATTGAAATGTTGTACAGACATGCTTGCTCCCCAGAGGATGTCCCCCAATAGCTCTACTTTTTCACCGGCTCTTCCACCATGAGGTTAACATTTGTTGTTTTGAGGTAAATGTGTCAACAATTATTGGTTGGATTGGCATGAAATTTGGTGCAGATATTCAAGGTCCCCAGAGGACCGATCCTAATGACTTTCCCCTCACTTTTCACGCAGTGCAACCAACAGTCCAAACCTTCCACTTGTGCAGTGACATTTCTTGACGTTTGTCAGATACAATTGCACAGAATTTAGCACCAGTATTCATGGTTGGATATTCATGGTTCCTATAGGTGATCAACAACTACACCTCTGATGGGGGTCAAAAGCTTGACGAATAGAGGCTGCCTTATTGAGTTCAAACATCTATTGTGTCTGTGATATAATAAATATTATACCTGATTATCATGAAAAGCAAAGTATTCCTTGTCCCCACTAACACTATTATTCGTAACAATATGCCCCCAACGATATTCCTCTGTTAACATGGCAACAGAGCTCAGGTTGAAGAGGAGTCCCATTATGAGTCTGAAAAGCTCGCTGATGAGCCCTCTAATCCAGCTGGAAGAGAAAGTGAGGTCAGTTATCAGAAGCCATTCAGGACGCTGCATGTGACACCACTGTGCTCGCTCGTTTAATGCATTTGGTTTTATGCCGGTTTGATTTTATGTTCACCAACAGATTCATAGTTGTACCTGTGGGCGTCACTTTTTGGACTGGAGCCCCCGCGCAGCCTTTCATCACGACATGATTTATGTATGGATTTAGACAAAAACAGCTTATCATTGAAACACATCCACTAACTCACTCTCCAAACGTCTCAGCTGTCCAAACTTGCCTCAGTCCTTTGTGCCACGCTCCCGAGGAAGCTGACTCATGTTCATCATCGCAGCGGGACATTTGCATTTCGGGCCTATTTTTCATCCGATCTAATTTTCCTCCTCAAGAGAGAGGCACTTTGATGTCCCTCAAATCTCATTATGGCTGGGGCTCAGCACCGGCAAAGACTGATTTCCTCTGGTTTTGCAGTGGCGGGGAAGAACTGAGGGAGGCAAAATCCCTGTGGAGCAAAACCCAAATGGATATGGCCGGTCGCGAGGGGAACTCTTTGAAACGCACAGCGCCAAGAGCCCCATTCCACCATGGAGGCGTACCTTGTTTAGTGTTGATTAGCAAGGCCCAGTGTGACAGGGAGATGTAGAAGTTAGCTCAAATCAATTACAGGACACGTGCAAAAGCACACACACACACACACACACACACACACACACACACACACACACACATATACTGAGAGGCATAATCCCCATACGGTCACCCTGTTCTATACCATAGTATAACTTTAAAGCTGCAATAACCTATTTCATATTGACAATGGATCAAATTGAAAAGGGTTGCTTGTAGTGTCAAGACCCCTGAAAATGATCACACTGACATCATTTTCTCTGGAAATGGTGAAGATCAAAACAGTAAATATTGAACTTTGTTTGTCTAGTAAACGTAAATCCAAATAACTATAACCATAACCGCTTTATAAAAGTTTTTGGGGACATTTACCAAAATTCTCGTTTTCCCATATTTATTTATTATTATTATTATTTACAAGTTAATCAAAAATATTTTAACATAAAAATGCTGCTGCAATGTACTTTTTAAATTCATAATTATTATAATTCATAATTATTATAATTCATAATTATTAAATTGATATTTATTTCCTGTGTTTCTGTAATCAGCGTTGGTTGATTAGGATGGAAGAACTGTAAGTTATGCAATTATTTGCTATTGTGGATGAATCAACTGAAGATGAATTAATCAAAGTATTTTGGCACTAAAACCAGATCCTAAGTGTGCGGGACGCTCGAGGCATTCCAGTCAAAAAGACTTGCTCACAATCACACGGCTGCTGCAGGTACTGAGCCTCATCGCGTTTGTGTTTTGGAGAAACATCACAAAGAGCTCCTGAAAAAAGTATTGGTTCATTTGGGAGGGTATTTTGACGGCAGGGGAGTTAAAAAAAGACCCAAATTGGCTCAGAAACAAATCAAAACAATCCAACAAAACTCTTTGCTCCAGGGCCCCTTGAAAAAAACATGCATCTTGTTGTTTTTCATGTTTGCCCGATGATGAGCCCGATGGGGTCGAAACATTCCATTTTTTTTTGTCTATTCCTTAGTAAACGTTGCTCTTAATAGCTTTGAGAAGAAACACTTAGCTAAGAACTTTAAGTGTCATTTAGAAGGACTCCCAGTGGTCAGATAAGCCAGAGGTGTGAGGTGTGAACCCATGAGAAATCATTATTGTATGAGCTCTTCACCGGCTGTAGATGGAACCCATCAATAATCAACCAGCGTATTCCTTCCACTTAAATCCACTCATAAATTAGCTGGGCGGTACAATCTAAAATGATATATAAATATATACACCACGGAATCATACATACACTAAGTACACCAAGTATCATTACATTCAATTTTCATTCATCAGTCCATTATTCACAGCAATCAGCCTGCATCTGACGGCAGCAGCAGTTGCACAGCGTGTGTCAGATGGAGAAATGAGAATCCATTTGTGTTCAAATGTTTGCAACTGTACGGCGTGTTTACATCCACCCAGCTGCCCAACCCGCCGGTTGACCCGCCAAGTTCAACGAATCACGTCGGGAACATCCACCTGGTGTGAAAGTCAGTTTCAACAAGCAACACGTAAAAATATGAGAGCGAGCGAGCGAGCGTGGTTGGACCGCAAGGTTCGGAGACGCAGTCAAGCTGCTTCTCTCGGCCCGGCTCGTCCAGAGACGTACAGTCAGGAGAACAAATATTTATTCAGCGCTGCCACACTAATGGTGAGAACTCAAGAGTCAGGGTTGATGGGAGAGGGCTGGCTCGCTTCATCTCTCCCCCCCTGAGTAGGAAATCTCTCCATCATGGATCTTCTAGTAAAGTGACATTTATTAAAAGCCGCTCCTCCACATGTGGCACATGGCTGGAAAGGATCCGCCTTGTGTAAATACGACGTCAAGTTCTCGCTGTAATCAGAGCAACTCGAGGAAAAACTGTTGTATTAATGTTGTATGTTGATTTTTCACTTACTTTCAACTGGTTATGAACCAGTCTCAGTTTAGTCCTGATCCTCTATATGACCTCCATCAGTAAACACGACCATCAGAGAGAAGATGGTCTGTTTCTATAGAGTCATTCTTAATGCTTCTTAGACACCACGCTGCTGGAGTTTTGAATTTTGGAAATGATTAAATCTGAATTTTACTATAATTTGAGCATTGACTGACACACACAGGCGCTGGCAGTAATGTACGTGTTTTTTTAATCATGAATATACAGAACAAGCTTATAGATTGTGTATTTATAACACAATGGAGAGAAGAGACAGAGAATGGTGGACAGAGACACAACATCGACCCTGCTGTCACTTTTCATGTCAACACACTCGAAGCAGATGAATGCTTTTTTTTTTTTTTTCTGTATTTGGCTCAGACAGACGACTTCATATGGCCGTTTTAAGAAACCCCACATCATGCGTTCCTTCTGCACCAGCACCGCTCTCTGACACGTAGTGGTCACCGAGGCCACTTTTCACATTTACTTTCCGTCATTGTTTAAAAAAATCCATCAACGACTGGAAAATATTCGGTTGAGGACAAGACGCGAGTGAGGGAAGAGAGGAGACATGTTAGCGTAATGAAAAGCACCCAAATTTGTAGCTGAGCTCCAACGGCTGCCAAATAATGGGCCTCGGCTCTTATACCCCCCCCCCCCGTGAATCCTCTGCTCACAGAATATCCATTTATGTGTGCTGTCGTTCTTTCTCCATTTCACACAAACACTGAGCCTTAATGTGTGTGTGCTCCACGTGTCCCTATTCTATCTATTGTACAGCACCCAATCTCAGACACACACACACACACACAGTTTGCATTGGACAGATTCTGGTCTGGACACAATCCCAGTGTCGATCGACCCCTTTCCTTCTGACTGACGGAATGATTTGCACCGAGGCTCTCTGGTGGGTTTTCAGTAAGCAACGTCAACATGTGCACCAAGGTTACATGGCCGTGCACTCACCGCGCATTGAGACAACACACACACACACACACACACACACACACACACACACACACACACACACACACACACAAACACACACACGCGAGCAACTCAGGGACTACAGAGGAAGATGAGAAGCGAGGGGAGACAATCGGAAACAAAGGGATAGAAAAGATGTGTAGGAAACACTAAACAGAGTGGATGGGGCTTATGGGAAAATAATCAAACAAAGGAATGAAACGACTTGTTTCTGGGGATGAAGTAAAAGCACACAGAGAGGGTCTTCTACAGTGTAATGTTTCAAAAGGAATGTGTTATTTTAGAATGCTGTTGGCATTGATACTGAACAGAAGTCCTTGTCTGTGCATTTAATTGATATTCCTGAACCGTAGTGAGCTTTGTTTTTTTTGTTGTAGAAGAACCTCTGGGTGGAGGACACATGTGCATTGTTGTTCTTTCAGTGTCTGCTCCGATAAATAGAGGGAAAAAAAACCCATCACTCAATTATTAAATGCAGCTTAAGAGGAAAAAGAGGCCGACATTTTTTTACTGACTCACTCGCCTTTTGTCAAAACCCTCGCTTGACAGATGAGTGTGCTTTAAAGTGAGAATTAAACATGTGACCAATTATTCCTGACCTGATGCTGCAGTGGAAAGAGCTTTTGGAGGGATCTTGACCCTTTTCTTCAGCTTTCCCTCTGGAAAAAGATAATAATGCACTAATGCATGAACGTGCACTTTTCTCTGGGTGGACTGATCGATAACAGTGTTTTCTTATATTTTTAAAATCAGTTTTCTCTGCATGGAGGTCACTACAGTATTTTTTTGTTTTGTTACAGTGTTTTGTGAAGAAGATCAATACCACTCTCATATCTGAGTGTTAAAAGACAAAAAATTGCCACATTGAATGTGGACGTCCAGACAGTGTTGAAGATAAATGTAGTCCATTGACCCAGAAAGCTGTAGAATCGGTTGTTCTTCCTGCATCCAGAGACTTCTTCTGGCGTGCAAAGAACTACAGGCTGACATTTCAGGGTGTCACCGGTGTAACGTTTAGCTAAGACGTGGATTTTTTGCAACACCGTATTTAACGTGAGAAACACACACAATGGGGGGAGATACAACACCTGATGTACAGGATACATTACATTACAGTCATTTAGCAGACGCTTTTATCCAAAGCGACTTACAGTAAGTGTATTCAACATTGGTATTCAAGAGAACTACTAGTCACCAGAAGTCATAAGTGCATCTCCTTTTTTAAACAAGCATCTAAGAGCATGAAGCAGAGCAAAAGTGCAGCGCAGAAACAAACTAATACGAATACAATAAGTGAAACAAACTAATATGAATACGATAAGTCAAACAAACCAATACGAATACAATAAGTGAAACAAACTAATACGAATACAATAAGTGAAACAAACTAATATGAATACAATAAATGCTAATACAACGGAAGTTGTATTAGCATTTACGTTACGTTGTGTTTTTAGTATTCGGCGCCCTTGATAACAGGTTAGAGCGGCCCATGTGGAGTCCACACAGACAGCATTGCTGCTATCAATTTGTCTATTTTTGCTATAAAAAAAAGAAAAGGGCAAATCTCCACATGCCAGCTTTTGTGATGTAAATTATTTTGAGTGTAACATAATTCCCATTTGGGCTGAAATGGGTAAATAATAAAATAAGAGTAAGTCATTTGAAACATAAAAATGTAAATTTTCTCAGGATTATACAGTTCACTCACACCTCAAATCAACAACCTGGCTGTGAATACTAACTCTGAATGAATCACATCACATTTACATTATTCGTCAGCTTTTAACCTTCAACCATTTCACTTGTGTATAGAAGTGTCTCTGTTGTCTATTGCTGTGATCTACGTTTTTAAATATTTCTCTCTATTTGATCTCCTATTATTATAATTATTATCATTATGGGGCAGACTGCTCCTCCCACAACACATGTATGTCTACACCTAATTTGTATTCATATTACTAGCAGTATTGGGTGATCTTTGTAATAAAGGGGCTTCTGACGGTGGAATATGTTCTTGTTTCCTGCCAATAAATAACAGTCTCATCTCTTAATTTTAATACTTAATATACAACGTTGTTTAGAATAGTTAAATAAATAAAGCTACACGATGAGGCTTTAAACAGACCTCTTTATATTTAGCAGTATTAGCAGCTTGGATGTAGGGATGTAAATGTCAGTCAGTCGGTCCACAACATTTTGTGAACACATGATGTCTTCTCAGCTGCTTGAAAAAAAAAAGTCTACATTATCCATATCTGCATATTGTAATAAGCAGCTCTCTCACACATAGGAGCATGTGTTTCTCCACGGAGACGTTATTGTTGCAAACAAAAATAAAAGTGTGATAACTGTGCTTGCAGACGCGAGGCCTGTAGCCGCTAGTCATCCCATATTCCTCCTAGACAGGAGAGAGGAAAAGTCCGCCTCGGATTTCTCTGAACATGTTTCAGTAACCTCTCCCAGTGCAATCGCAGTAATTCATGTGTTGACACAGAGCATGTAAGGGAACCATAATTGAAAAGTTGAAAAGAATTGCAGCTCTGAAGATAATATTTCAGTCTGCATCTGTCTATAATCAAGGTCCCTGTCTGAGAGAGAGCAAGAGAGAGAGAGAGAGAGAGAGAGAGAGAGAGAGAGAGAGAGAGAGAGAGAGAGAGAGAGAGAGAGGGAGAGAGAGGGAAAAAATTGCAGCAGGAACAAAAGATTTCAACGCCTGATATTAAAGAATCCCGCTGCATTGTTTGCTCCTACCACTTAGCGATGCAGTCACGTGAAGCTATGCATACAAATAACTAGTCCGTCATTTATCCTCGCCTCACTGAGGAGCAAGCAGAGCGCATAATTCTTCTTCTGTAGAACCAATCACCCGAAAATACCTCCACGCCAGATGTAAACATGTTGTCCTTCTTCAGGGACGCCATTGTTGGCCGATGGAGTTACAGTAAACACTTCAGAATAATAGCATGCTATTTTTTTCGTTTTTTTCTCCCAGCAATGTTGTTGTGAGAAGTTTGTTTGAGTTTCGGGGGATGTAACACAACACATTAGGTCTGCAGAAGGTCGTCTGAACAACAGCGGATGAAATAACAATTCGGACCAAGAGTAAAGAAAAGATACACGCTTTTCAGATTTGTAGATCCGGGGGAGCGGTTATTGCTAAAAGTTTATTTTTTTGAAAGTTGATGAACGAGTTGGCACCGACAGTGACAGCTGAGTTATTTTTGATATATTGTCACTCCTCCGTCTGTAGAGCCTGATAACTCGTGTGGAAATAGATTTGAAGGAGGTAATTTGGGACCGTGGAGACACCCCCGATAAGAGCGTTTGAAAAGGTTACAATCTCAAAAACAAAAGACACCAAAATTAAATGTTTCTTAATATTTGGATTGTGGAAAATGTTTCCAGCAAACGCTTCCGTTCTAAAGCCTCTCTGAAGCCGAGCTTTTTGAATCGTGACAACGAGTGACCCGATGCGTAGGCTGCAATCAAACACTCTGTTGGCAACCAAGAGTTAAGTGCCAACAGGAGGCTTTCCATAGCATTTGTATGTGTCCTCGGCGACAGAGATCATGGCAAGCGGAGCGAAAAAAAACAATCACAAACACTTCAAACCGTGTCTTTGTGTTGAGGGCGAGAGGACGGGGATACACTGAAAACTGCGCCGAAATTAAAATGGACCCGATCGTCTGAGCACTGAGCCGTCAACAGTTCCTCCTCACTGTACTGTTGTACATTTTACTTTTTTTATTCACAGCTGTTCTGGGATGGTAGCTCCGTCCAAACTTGACTTAATGTGTCAAACATCTGTCCGACGTGAAACTCCGGTTTGTTGCCACTGAAATGCCTCAAAAGTTGAATACATTACATGTGAATGTGCTAAACCGGCCCAAAGGACACTCGGGGTCGCATCCCTTTAAACCTTTAAGTGGCCCTCATCTGTTTTCAAGCAGCCATAGAGGCGTCTTGATGGCCTGTGTTTTGGCTCCCGGGCTCCTCTGCATACTAATGCTGCTGTTTGACAGAACGTACAGCCTCCGGAATCCCTCTGCTATCACCTTTCTTCAGAGGCGCCATCTAATACATGGGCTGAGTGTGTGACTGACATGTGGAGGGGGGGGGGGGGGCGATAACACGACGATCGGGAGCGTGCCTGCGTCTGCGTAGTTTTCTGTGTAACTACAGTGTGTGTGTGTGTGTGTGTGTGTGTGTGTGTGTGTGCGAGCACAGAGGCATGTCCAAGACTGCAATGCGTCAGGATGCCACATGCAAAACCCAGCTGCTGGCAGCACTTACAAGGCCTGTATGTTCTGCAAAAAAAGAAAAGAAAGAGTGCCTCCAACACATGCCAGCCATTCTGCCTGGGAGCTGGCATGGATGTGAAGACAATTCAGAATATTTTTGGTCCATGCGGGTGTGTGTATGTGTGTGTGTGTGTGTGTGTGTGTGTGTGTGAGAGCGAGAGAAAGAGAGACAAAGAGCGTTGGCTTGGTAGCTGTTTCCTATAGGGAGATCTTTTCACTGAGTAGCTGTGCTGTGCCCACAAGGGAATGCACATACAGACATGCAGCCTGGAAAACACACTGCATTGTTTACAGGACGCTTATTAGAAGGAGCATGAGCACCGGCTGTCTGTGCAGGAAGTGATTCAACGATCAGTCAAGAGAGAATTACATGCATTGGACGATGGATCTATAGTGGTTATACAATTTTTCTGCAAAGCTCTTTTTTAGAAGCAGGAATTAAAAAACGCCATCGCACTGTTTTTTATAAACGATTAAAGTTACTACTGTGAACCTGTATTTTGTGGTTTTGGCGGCCCCTGTGGACAAAAGCGGTAGTGTTTCTGTGAGCAACACGCCTCGTGTGGTTGAGATCTCCTAAAAAAAAAAAAAACACTGCTGAAGGTTAAACTCTACTCAAGCTGCCAGAGTTCGCCAAGAGTCCTTTAAAGACAGGAGACTCTTCCATCACATGAAAGCAAACGAAGCAGAAAAGGCTTTGAAACATTTTCTTGACTTCAGTTTTGATCGAGGCATTTGTTCAGTGAGCTTCTCCTTTTTGAAATGCAAACGCGTACGATATAGAACAAATGAAATGTTTTGACTTTAAACATTTCACAGGTTGATACTGAACATTACTCTTAGTCTCTGACCTTAAACTTCACGACACACGTGTTTGTGATTTCTCCATCTGAACACATACTGTTTGTAGAAACAGCCGGCACGCTATTCTAAAGCCCGCAGCTCTCCGTGGTGAGTGTTTACTGTTTTCATATTCATGGTACAAACAGAACAAAAACACAAGGGTGCCCCCTCACATACGCAGCCTATGCGGTAAATGTAAGTCGCTCATTATATTCACACCAGCAGAATTAAAAACAAGGTCGCTGGCTGCGCTGATTCGATGGCACAGAGGATCAAAGCGCTGCTCCATCAGAGTCTCTCGGAGACCGGCGCTGCAGGTGCAGAGGATTTACCGCAGCGAGGAGGCCGATAAGTCCTGCTCAGTATTCATGCAGAAGGAGAACAAAATGAGTACATGTCCTCCAAAAAAAAGACTTACTGCCTCCGTGTTCACAGCGGCCGCGAAATGAGTCAGAAAAAATCCTGCCATTTTGCCCACTAAGCCACCCTGGTGCTCATGTTTATGCACTACAGGCTAATGGGCTCACTCCAGTGGGGAATCCATAAGAAGTTTGTCTTCATGACAAAAAAAAAAATCTCATTATGCAAAAGTTGTTGAAGATTTTTTTGAGGATGACGAGTTTGAAGTTCTGGTTATAATGATGGCTCAGCTTGTTAATATGCTAGTTGAACCCATTGGGTTAGGGCAAAAAAATTGAAAGATGAAATAGTTTGAGCAAAAAAGTCATAATATCAAGACTATAAAGTATATATATATATATATATATATATATATATATATATATATATATATATATATATATATATACACAGTATATATGGTGGAAACATAATTTGCATCTTTTAACATGAAGTTATTGAATTTATGGTCAACAGTTCTCTTTTCACTGTGATAAATAACATGTCTCTGTGTTTTTTTTTTTACCAGGTCAGCAGGTAAGTAGATTATACACATCTCAGTATAGAGAGGTGGAAAAAGTCCAGTATTCATATTCTACAGTAAAACAGCATTAAAATACCCAAATACAGATTAGAGTCCTGTATGGTGAAGTGTAGTACACTGTAGTAAAAGTGGCCTAAAATGCAAATAATCTACTACTACTAGAACGTGAAAGTATCATGTAGTAGCAATAAACACATATCAAGTACAAATGATACACTGATGATCACAATAAATATTGTTGTGAGGAGCACTTTCACTCGAAAAGACTTAAAAGAACATTCAGAGAGGAACCAGATGTTTTCTAACAGAACTATTGTGAAAATCATTCCAGTTGACTGTGTGACTTATGAGACAGCTGCTTGAAAAACAACAAAACAATACGATTTGTTCATTCACGTTTCCATCAAAAAACCTATCAGGACGCTTTATGTAAATAAATATGATAATTTTTCTTGTTTTAAGTAGAGAGTTTTTCAACTAATATTCAACAACGCAACACTGAAAAACATAAAGACGCCGACGCTACACAGTAAATATAGTATGCATACATAATATGCATTATGAATGAATATGTTGTATATATGATATGCAGAAGTGAAGGAGAAACATGAATGGGGAAAAAAAAATCTGAATCCCACTTTAGTAGAATACTATAATAGTAGAAGCTCTCAGGGATATTAGAGAATAATTCACAGCCTGCAGAGCCGCTCTGATGCACAGGTGTTACCAGCAACACTAGAGAACACAAACGGATGTACCTTTCCTTCTACACACGGGTGATTTAGATAAACATTTCCTGTACTTTGTGCGAGGTGAAATGTGTGGATTTCTGCTTGTTACGGAGTCTAATCATAGTCAGAGTGCCAATGAACAATGGCCGTCCTGCAGCATCACATTATATTAATTTGCCGCATGCTTTTATCCCAAAAAAACTGGATTCTTTTTTTCTCCCATTATGCATTTAGGGCAATTTGGGGTTTTGTGCGTCTCCTACTTTTTTCGGCATGAGGGCCGATCGACCAACCTCTACCAACTGACTACCAGCCAACCTAACTACAACCCCCCCCCCCCCCCCCCCCCCCCCCCCCTGTCTTTTCACCTTAAATGATCTGAAGAGAAGGAAGCACAGAAATCTTGCAAAAAGCTGTGAGCTCCAAACATCACTTTGCACATCTTTTCTTTTAATCTCTCCCTCCACAAATGCTACAACAACAACAACAACGACAACAACAACAACAACGACAACACCAACACGCGATCGCCTCATTTCTCAGAGAAAAGCCGGAGCTTTCAACAAATGGATGAAGCTGTTGAGCTGAGGCCTTTGTGTTGAGGTTAATGGAAGCTCTGCTGGCTTGGTGATTGCTGAGGACCTGAGAGTCAGACATAAAAGAGGCCCCGGGAGAAGATGGGATAGCGGAGCGGCCTTGATTGAAAAGCGTTTTTTTTTCTGCAGCTGAAAGCATTATTCCACGTTCGGTCCAAAGAGTAATTCATCTATCAATGTTGACAGTCGACGAGGCAGGTCGAGCAACTCTGCTTTTGGTTAGTCTGCTCACGGAGGAGTGGGACCTTATCAAAAGTAAAGACAAAAAAAACATGTGTGCATCTGCTGTCCCAAAACTTTTGGGACAGCAGATCGTCCTCCAGCAAAAATGAATCATGCAATTAGTGGATTTGCTCAGAGTCAAAGTTAATTGTTTTAAATAGAGTAGAAAATATATATATAATCAGTCAAATTCATCTTTAACGGTCTTCTTTTTTGCAAACGGAATTACACTTAAAATATTAAACATGATATCAAGTTTTTATTTATGTATATAACAAGAAAAACGATGTGTTGTGCTCTCTAGCTACCGTTTACAGTCGGTAGTGAAACAGGAGTCGGTGGTACAAAACTATGTCCCATCAGTAAACTTTTTATTACAGTCAGCACTAAAAGGGCTGCACGATTAATCAAATATTTATCGCAATCACAATTTGTTGCTTCCCACAAATAAATGAACGTGACCACTTGATATTGAGGTTTAAAAAAAATGTGTTGCTCCACTCACATCCAATCAAGCGCTTCGTAACTAACAGCCGGCCACCAGGGGGCGATGGAGATGTTTGTTGTAATTTATTCCCTTGCGTGGACTCTCGTCTGCCGACATCAGCGAGGAGCACGGTCCGGCTTATAACAGCCGTTAACGGAGGTTGCATTGAGTTACATTATGGTGAGTTCAAGCTCCAAACAGTTTGTACGAATATGATGTATTCAAACTGTTTTTGGCGAGAGTCCTGGTTCTCTCTACGTGAAACCTTGAGGTAGTCTGCTATCAACCTGAGGTGAAATGGTTTTGTAACGTTGCACAATTTCCTCTAAAATCCCATCTGAAATTAGACAAATTGTCTCATGAATGTGATTTGAAGTTAGCTCATGCCTGCGATTTTGAAGGGCTTTCATTTTGAAATGCTACATCAGAATGTTCTGGTTCTCTCTGAGTAACACCTTGAGATGGTCTGCTATCAACCTGAGGTGAAATGATTTTGTAACTACGCACCTTTTTTCCTCTAAAATCACATCTGAAATTAGACAAATTGTCTCATGAATGAGATTGTGAATAAATACAGTACAATACAATATAAAATAGATGTTGGATTTCCTAACACTAGCTCTGAGCAGCTTATAATACATAATTGAAAATATTAATGTCTCCCCAAAATATGTTAAATCAAATTGAAACGTCCAAGCTACTTGCCCGAGTAGCAAATAGAGTGTCAAACGATGGCAAGCGTGTTCCTTGATAGACCACCTTATAGCAGAGGAAGTAAGTAGAAACACTTACTTTGTTCTTTTACTTTGCTGAAAATGTTTCATTTACTCTTTCAAATATTGTTCTTGCTCTGAGACGTGTACTCATATACTGTAACTTCAAATGTCGCCGCTTGTAATCGAGCAGGGAACTTCTATCACATGTCATTTCCATTTTCTTCCAACAGGTTTCATGTCTATGTCAAATGAAGCTAACATGCCTTCAAATATAATCCTGTGTAGAGTCGGGAGATGTTATCCCACTTACAAACTCACAACACAACCGAGACACTAAGCAAACCTAACCCACTCATTCGCTCCTCGTCATCTTTTCTTCGTCTGCCTTGGAACTCATACGATTCCTTACCGTGCCTTTGAGCACAGCTGTCACAAAGCTCATCTAGACGACCTGAAGCCAAAGCCAACGCTGCTCCATGGCTAGGTGTGCCGTGGCACCCTCTTCTGCCCCAGACGTCTGTTATTCTCCACACGGGCCTGAGAAAACAAAGACACTGAAGGCAGAGGAGGAAAAAAAGCAGCGGAGGTATGCGAGCAGGAAGAACCAAAGCTCTAATTTCTCATGTGTGCTGTTGCCAAAGCAAATGTCTTTGTAGTTGGGAAGTGTTCCCTTGTTTTCGCTCTCAGCGATTCCAACTGAGATTTCGTTTATTATCATCACATATACCATGTAATGAACACTATGGGCGAAAATAAACATACAGAAGGGAGAACGGCAAAACGCAAGAGCTCAACTCCAGAAAGGCACGCAATACTCGCCGGGATGACGCACAGATGTATTTTTATTAATGTACAAAGAACGAGGACATCGTAGCAGCTTCTAATGCGGCTTCATTGTTTCCATATTTGCACACGATTCTTGGCATATTGATTATTAAAGAAACCCCAGAGAGTAAACATGAAATTGTTGTTGCGCTGATTAAATCCCTACGTTTGCTACGTGTGATCTGCATGCTAAGAAACAGTGTATAGTCTTCACTGACACTTTCCTTGTTTGGTGACATTGATCCGTCCCCGGTCTGCGCTGCCCCCCCCCCCGACAACTTAAGGGTCAGCGGCTCGGAGCAGATAAGAGAGGCCCGGTGTGTTAACGGGTCACGCATGTGCACACTGTGAAACAGTCTTGTTGAGCTCATCTAACAGCCTTTTGCTCACTCAAGCGTTTCCCTTTCTTCTTCCGATCCAAAACCTGCGGTCGACTTACTTCCTCTTCTTCATGCCCTGCTCTTTCTAACCCTTTCCTTAATCTGAAAACTTTTCCCTCTCCAAAAAAAAATCAAAAATCCTTGATATCGTATCGTTTCAGACTAAACTGCATTTTTTTGCTGTGGTTACAGTTGTCTCTTTAATGCACTTTTTGTGATCGTATGCTCCAGATCGGAACTGTTCGCAGATGTGCGTCGACACTTCAAAGAGACCTGCCTGATCCGATATTGATCGGACATGTTTCGTGGTCGTAGTTGCAGCTGCACAACTGTGGATAAACACGCCTCCATTCTTTTTGCTGCTAACTCTTCCTTCCTGCAGTTATTAGTGGACTTGGTTTATTGAAGGATAGCTGCTAACAAAGCTCCGCTAAACCGGTGATGAAAAACATTTTCCTATACATTGTTCACAACAAATGCTTTCATTATTTTGAAGCAGAAACATCAGGAAATCTTGGGTTTTCATCAGCCGTAACACGACTCAGACAGCAGGACTCCAGCCCTGGTTTTCCTCCTCTCTTCAGGAGGGGAACTCCCGTGTGTGTGTGTGTGTGTGTGTGTGTGTGTGTGTGTGTGTGTGTGTGTGTGTGTGTGGGGGGGGGGGGGGGGGGGGGGGGGGGATGATGGAGGCGTACGTTTGATAAACTGTCTGGACTGTGCCCACACACTGGCCACACCTCACTGACATCCAAAGTTAATTTGAGCCAGGCCACCTCGGCATGGGGTCTTACTGATCAGCACTCAATGCGAAAAAAAGATCTCAGAGCGTAACGACTTGACAGTTTAATGCATCCTGGCATGAAAGGATGACAAAAGGAGCACTGAGAAGAGAGGCGGAACCACGGCCTATAACAGAGGAATTGTTGTATTTTTCAAAAATTAGGTTCTAGGATAAGAAATAATCAATTTCTTGTCTGGTGATAAACTCTGAGGTGGACATTATTATGCATCATAATATCGACATATATCAGATATAGTGTTACTTGTAGGTTTTATGTGAATTTATAGATTATATAACCAAATTTGAATATCTTTTTTTTTCTGCATTGCATTAATGCAACAAAATCATGTAAATCCAATAAAGCTGTCCTGCTCATTAATGTGTGACACTGACCACAATAACTTAGTAGCACTAGAGATATTAAAAATGGATTTCTAAGACTGGAAAACTCTGACGTCTCACAAATTCCGTTGTATATATTATCTCAGGTAAGATTCTTTCCACTCTCTGTGTCTGTTGGATGAATATACACACATATATATATATATATATATATATATATATATATATATATATATATATATACAGTAAGCTGCATGCTGCTGCAGACTCTTGGCTCAGTTTAAACCCTCATCACACTGTCTAAAGCTCCTATTCTTGGCATCTTCCCCAACCCTTGCTGCTGCATCTGTCTCCAATCACAGCAATTAAACGTCAGTCTGCCAAAGGAAAAGAAAAGAAAAAAGCTTTTTCCGCTCACACATACTGTAAATTCACTTTCCTCACATCTCTCCATTTCTCTCTTCCACCAGTTTCTCCAGGAATGCAGACCTTTTTAAAAGAAGGCTGGCAGCATGCGGCTCGTTGATCTGGAGCAGGTCCAGCGAGTGATTAGAGGGGGGACCGGGAGCGTCCCTGTGGCTGACTAATGTCCGAGTGTAAATCAACTCGAGGAGAAAGAGAGAAAAAACAGCTCAAACAGAAAAGAGCAGATGAGGGTGCATGGTTAGGGAATAAGGAAAGGTAGATGTTTACAGCAGATTAGGTTACAATCAGAGGGGCAAGATTTTGTAAGACTACACATGTAAATGAGCCCTGCAGAAGTTCATCTGATTTGCATGAAAACCTCATGTTGGACTGCTAAAGACCTGCGTTGGAAAACAATGAGGTGCAAAATACAGTATTCTCTGCTCCCGAATGTGAAATATTGGAATATTGTTCAAGGAAAAGAGACTACAATAGTGCATTATTCCTGCAAGGCTTTATTGTACACGTAAGGAGAACAAATATATATTTTACTAAACTAAAAGTTCAGTGACAACCTGCTGTTATGAAAAAAAAAATTCAATCTATAAGCTTGTTCTCTATCCTAATGATTTTAAAAAACACAAACACACACTCACGTACAGAATCGAGAGCGCTACCGCCGCCTGTGTGTCCGTCAAAAACTCAACTTACATTACAACACAGATGTAATAATTTGCAGACAGCTATGTGTGATAAGACACCATAATTAATCAATCTGTGGTTAATTGTACTAATTCCCATTCCCTCCTCACACATGAACAAATATTTAATCAACTGCCATTAAAATTTTATCCACCGACTTGTCCTCATGCTCCACCACAGGGACGATTTGTGGTTTTGAGTCAAATGTCTCCACAACTATTGGATGGATCGTCATACAATTTGGTTCAGACATTCATGTCCCCCTCAGGATGTCTTCTGTACTTAAAAAAAGAACATTTTAAAATACATGTATGAGCCACAACACACAGCTCTACTTCAATTGTACTGCTGCAAACACAGAAAACATTATTTAACAGTTTAGAGCCTTGAAAAGGGGAACAAATCCTCAATAAATATTCCCTTCATTTTTGCTGCAGCGTCCTGGTCTACAGTGTTTCTTGTGTCTGTTTTCACAAATGAACGGCATGCCTGCGCATGTGCTTTTTGTGTGCGTTTAGTTAAGAAAATGGACATTTGTATGCATGCTCACTGAAATAAAGCCCCTCACACACCAAATACCAGCAAACCCCAAACCAGACACAGTGATAGAAAAATGCCAGCTGGTCCAAAATCAAAGACATGTTGCTCCTAAGCTTCAACACTGCCGCTACAGCAGAAACAATCTGACAATTCATTAAAAAGCGGTGTTATTCGCCCTCCGTCTTCAATATCTCTCTCCAAAGCCCACACTGATATTTCCAGCTGACTTTTATTGGTTTTGTTGGCTCTACGGATGACTCCAGGAAGGGCAACGTGAGAAAATAAAAGCCTCACTGATCTGCAGTTCCACACAGAGGATTTTTTTTTTTTATTGCCTGATATCACACAGTGACCCTCGTCAGATGTCGGGTCAGCTTATGTCTACAGGTAGTCTGAGTGTATGCAAAGGCAGTGAGGAAGGATCTCAGAGAGAAGCAGCGGAACAACAAGACTGGAGGATTTTTTAGAAATAAAAGTCTTTTTAGAAGCAACCGTCTGTGTGACGTGTGCAGTGTGTAATTACTATAGAGAATCATATACCATGAAGCAACACGGCAGGTGTGCGTTGCACCTAAAGCAGTTACTCATCGATTCAACAAGGAGAGTTTATTGTCCATCCAGCTGCCAGTGACCTCACGTCACCCATGCAGAAAATGAGATGGGACTTTTAGTCCTTGATGCCTGAAATTACTTCTCCCACTCTGTAACGCTCTCGCCAAGGAGAGGTTGTGAGGTCAACAATATCACAACCTTATTTCATGTGTTTTCATTCATGTGCATTTTGAAATATCGCATTAGATGAGGCTGTCTGGAAACAGCAAAATGAAATAAAACGTTCTCAATTGCGCAAAAACAATTTTTGCGTTCACTTGAGGAGGATTTAGATTTTACTGAAAAATAGTTGATGCGCAAAATGGATTAATGGAAATGCCTTTGCTGAATATTGGTGACGAAGCCAACATTTAACTCACATGGCTGATGAGATTCCTGAACATTTTTCTCTCGTAGATGGTTAGACGGCCAAGGCGACTTGTTCTGCTTCCAGTTCACAACCTCTACTTCCTTTCCTCTGTTTACTGGCTGATTACAGCCGTGCAGCAAACTACGCTGTACCCGAGTTCAACCGCTCCAAACGCACCTAATAGGTTTTTTTGCGACAACACAAACGGTTGCTTGAGAGTTGCTTGAAATCGGAATGGAGATTAAACTGTTTATCACCAAAGATGTCTCATTAAAGAATAAAGCAAAAATGAAAGAGGTGCATGGAAATGTGTTGCTTTATCTGCTGGTGTACTTCAGTGTTGAGCAAGGCTGCAGTGGAGAGATTGGTTAAAGTACACCAATGTGTTTCATCTGTCCAATGTCTAGTGTGTACTATGTACATATGTGATTTTGACCGCTGCGTTTGTGTGCATCCCTTCAAAGAAGTGGGCCTTCGATGGCTGTTTAGTGGTAATTGAATGGCTGAGTGGCTGAGGACATCCTGCCAAGTCAGCAGCAGCACAGGAAAGAGGAAAGAGGTTTGGCTCTGGGGGCCAGCAGCTACATTACCCCCCCTTCCCCTCCTGTATATTAAATATTAAACATCCATCCACATTATTGTCAACCGAGGACAAAAATGTGGACAAATTACAGGACGACTGCCGATACGATCCATCCTTCCTGTGTGTTAGATAGCAGAGGTTATGTATTGTGAAAGGTGTCAATGCTCAATTAAAAAAGAATCATTTGATCAACTCATTGAAGCGGATATGGAGATTTCATGACATCTGTTAACCTATTGGAGTTATGACACAAACAAGGCGGTCAGGTGTGTTGAAGTACCATCAGGCACTGATCACATCCATTTGGGAATCCCCAGGAACAGCTATAATGTCCGCGCCTTATAGTTTCCTGTTTGTAGGCATCCATTTTAATGTGGCATTAGATGCATCTCTTTCTCATGAATATCTAATATCACATTAAAGTGAGGGAAATCCCTCAACAGTTTTACAACCAGAGCCTCCGACCGAACGCTGTGTTCAGCATTCTAAGTGAGCATCGATTGGACGGCTGATGTATACTTATGTAGTGCATCATTTATGTCCGCCTACTCGGTCTGAAATTCAGCATTTAAAAGGTCACACAGATAATGGCTTAGATTCCTGACAACAGACATGCAGTCAATGCTAAACAGCACAAAAACCAACAAAAGGTGGAAGTGAAGGAAGGTAAACTTCTTGGAGGAGATATGATCAAACTTCTCTCCACACAATGCATTGTTCACGTCAGGAATTTGTAAATTACGGCAATAGTAATGGAAACAAATGTGCCTACATTTGGTGGTACTAGTGCAGTGTCCTGCTCTGGACGGGGCGATTGCTCGCAATAAATTTTGTGTATAATTGCCATATTAGCTTCCAACGATTATGAAAACAAGATTACTGAGATAATTTTTTTTTGCAATTTTGCAATGATGCTCATGTTTTGTCATGTGTTATAAATAAATAAATATGTATCCCGTAGATCTGAAGAGCTCACACTCGATACTACACTTCCTCGGGTCCTCAGCAACACTCCCGGCAAGTATGAAGTCGATCGGATGAAAGGACATACGGACACATTTCAGTGGGATGTTATAATCTGCAAAAGTTGCAATCAAATACAAAAGGTGCACTGACTGAGTCATGGTTTTATTCAAGTCAATGTATTTCCATAGTAGGTTGTTAAATTGAACAAGTCTTATATAAAACCACTGTAAAACTTGGATTTAATTGGTTCCGGTGTATGACTCTGTCATTCTGATGATTGTCGGGCGAAGGTCTATTGACTGTAACTTATTGTTAAAATGTCAATCAACCTGTGCTGAATACCGCTGGGCCCACCGACATAAAGGTAGAGCTGCCAGGAAGAAAATAAACACCTTCAGATTATTATTAAAAAGCTACATTGAAAATGTTCAGAAATTGACTTAGTGAAAGTACGTTTTGCCGCCACATGCAGAGAAGGTTAATGGATTTCATTCTGTTCGATGAAGCATGGTGTTTGAGGCGACTGATGTGGAAGTATTACAAACTGTGAGGAATAAAATGAACTGTAACTATATGCTAAATATAATATAGGGCATTTACATAATGGTTTATCACAGCTTGGGTCTTATCTTTTATACCTTTGGCCATAATTTCTACCACTATATTTCTATTTATATTCATCATTTGTTTCCATCGAGTACAGTATGTCGAATTATGACAAGGAGGTTTGTATGTAAACCATCATGGCTGTACTGTATGGAGACATGGGTGATATTACTGTGTACCTTTGTTTGAAACCTGTCTGATCTCTACTGTCACTATCAAATCAAGGCAACATGCCATAAAAAAAAAAACAGCACTTTAAAAATACATATTGTTTGACTGTTTTTGTGTTCCTAAATCCCAGCAGTTAACTTATTATTACTGATTGGAATAATGGACAACACTAAGAGAACACAAATTGTAATAAGTCTAACTGAGCCTTTCATTTTCTTACAGTTAAATTCAAAGAGATGTTCTTGTGCTTCTATGTGAATGTCATGAACATGTACCGTGATCCTGGATGTTGAGGCCAGGCTGCAGTAATTGCTGCTCTTTTCGGCAGCTACTTAAATGAGCTCCGCTGTGTTGTGCTGTGTTGTGCTGCGTTGTTTTTTTTTCCCTTAAATTGGGCTGTGCACCAGGAGATTTGTGTGTGTTTGTGCTAAAGCACCTGTGTGTGGGCGTATGTGTTAGGAGACAATGAACACAATGTACAGCACTGTACTGTATATTCCAATTAACATTCACAGCAGCTGACTGTGCAGATGATTTCTTTTTTTAATTGTTTTCACAGAAAAGTCTTATCAGCTTGCTTTTGGATCCTCATGAAATATTCTCTCAGCTCAGGACGAGACTGAATACATTAAAACGGACCTATAAGCTCATACTCTCATTTCAAAGAGCTCCTCTGAATGCAGCTGAAAAAAAAAAACTTTTGAGGAGGAGGATGCCTGAACTGGTATGTCCTTTGCAAGCCCCTCAGCATCCCATAATCCACTGCAGCATGGTGAAATGTTAAGTGGATATATCATGAGACCACGTCATCATATTTCCTCATGTTGGTCATCACTCACTTGAACATAAATACATTAAACGATCTGATTCTGGGCCAAAGTCAAAATATCTACTGGAAGATGAAAATAAAGGGAATCACATAAACTAAATACTACTATGGGCTTTGAATTACTGCTGACATGTTACACATGGAACATGTCATCTATATCTAATAACAGTCATGGAACCTAATCAATGTATCGCATTTGTCTTGTTTCATATCTTGTACTTCCTCTGTCCCTGCATGATGAGGAAATCAAACACCATGACAGACAAACATCCCAGTCACCAGAAAAAAACATGTTGTGTCATTGTATGTTTCTGTAAACCACGAGATACGTTGAATGTTTCTTAACCAGGAACACGTTCCTGTAAATATGTTCCATATCAGCCTCATATCACGCTTGCAAAAAGCATGATGTTGTGAACCGATTTGCTTTCGGCAATAAAACTACTTGGTTAAGGATAGAAAAAACATCATGGTTTATGTTAAAATAACAACATAAGTAGGTTTCAAAAAGCAGCGGACGTCCATAGCTGACTTTCTTACATAACGCTACGTTACAAAGTTAAAGTCATTGCTTACTGTGATTTCACGCGGGACACAAACAGCTCCATCATCACCAGCTCCACCCGCCCTTAGTGGACATTTTTGCTCGTTATACTTGTAAATATACCACGTTACTTAAAATAACGATATACTCTGCCACTCGCTTCACTACGTCTCATTCAACGTATCGGTGGTTTTGCAGAAGCGTACAAAGCCAAACTTTTTTGTATCCTGGCGGCTGGGCTGGGACTAAACGATCGTCTCAATGTTCTCTAGAGGAGCAGGGAGAGAAACAGGAAGACAAATGAGAAAAAAAAACAACGAGCCGCATCTCCCGAAAGCTGTCGAGATGAAACTGGAGACACGGGCGTCTGTTTATGTCCAGCAACTCTTTTTCCTCAATGTCCCCATTACAATGAAGAGCCTCTGCTTTTTGCTTTTTGCTCCTTTCAGAGAGGCAAAGTAAATATCAGGAAGTGATTACTTTGAAACAACCAGCATTTATTTACCGTGTCAACAAATGCAGGGAAACATACAGCCCAGACGGCACATTGCATTGTGGGAACTTGGCAACTGTTCCCCCCTTTTGCTATCAGCGTGTTATATGGCTGAATAAACATGATAACAAACGACAGGAATGAGAAAACCAATGAAAACAGACTCATTTTATGACTTCTTTTTAACTAGGGCAATACTTTTAAAAACACTTGAGCCATGAAAAACATTAGTGTTGAGCAATCAACAAATTAATACAAATCACCGATGTCTCGAGATGATTTAACGAGCAACACAAGTCATCTCTAACCAACATAATCTGTATTCATTAATACATAATCTCACGCAGACTCTCTCTCTCTCACAGAGTTAAATTATAACCACTCTGCCTGTATGCAGCTCCTTATATATTCACACAGTAGCTGCTGGATCATGATGAACTGCTCCAAGGCCGTCAGAAACAGCAGATACACTACAGGACCAGTTTATTAGACATCTGTACCATCCTGCTGTAAATCACTGATTTACTCTCCTCAGTGTTGACTGCACCACTGGTTCTCTATAGTTAAGTAACTTTGCCATTATACTGTGTGAGCACTGTACGCAAGTACAACTCTGAGGTATTTGTTATGTTTTTCGACTTCTACTCCACTTAAATTAAAAAAGAAATACGATACTTTGTTTGCCGCAAAATGCATATGACCACTACAGAAAAATACATACTGTTTATTGAAATCAATAGATATGTTTTTCACTTAAGTAAAAGTAAATATTGATTGCACAACATAATGTCACCATCAGTGTTTGGATTGGTTCCTTATGAGCCTCTTTTTCACTATGATGTTGACACGTCCCTAATCACTGTGTTGTTCAAATTGGGATCACAGAAGTGACCATATAGTAGTGACATAGAGACGCTGTATATGACTCTGGTAGGGTAGAGACCTGTCAATCATTGTGTAGCCCCGCCCTAAAGCATACCCTGCTTTACGGTCTGTTTGACTCTAAATGGACCATCATTTACTAAATGAACATCATGCTGTATTGAAGAAGACTTGAAACTACAGATTGAGACCATAAACTCATGTTTACAATGTTTACTGAGGTAATAAATCAAGAGAGAAGTAGAGTAATTTTCTCATAGACTTCTATACAACCAGAGGAGTCGCCCCCTGATGGACACTAGAGAGAATGCAGCTTTGTTGTCTTTGGAGACAACATGTAATTGTTGTCTCCATTTATATTTCTACACTGCAGTAAAACATCTAAATGCTAGCATGCACAGACTATGCTTAATGAACAGCTCGCTGACTGCCCCTGTTGTCTCTAAGAGCTTTTAAAGTTTAATTAAGACTCCGCTTACTGTAGCTCCACCTAACATGAGCTAATTAGCTAGAATATGTAAACACACCAATGTTGATCTGCACAGCCTTTACATAGCGGACAAACAGAGAATCCACACACACACACACACACACACACACACACACACACACACACACACACACACACACACACACACACTACACTGTTCTATGAGAAATCCCGAACCTGCCTTTTATTCCTCAAGAGGAATAAAGGAAGCAAACAAGGGAGCTATCCGCTCTACCATTCATGCTTTCTACTTATGTGATTATTTATACATTTAGCTTTTTTCCCTGAACCACAACCACTTGTGCTGTCAGGAGGTGCTGGTGCTGGTGGGGTCATTTTTGCTCTGGATGAATGACTGAGTGGTTAGAGTTCGGTGTGCCCTGGGTGAGTGCGCTCTCCACCAGACCTCTCCTTCACCAGACAGCAGCCATTAGTGCACACTGCCTGAGCCCTAAAGGGATGTTTCAGCTCTCGTCAGGCGGTAATGAGGAGGGGGAGTAGAAGGTATACAGAGTCACGTCTTTGCTTGCTGGTCTGCTCCTAATTAATAATATATGGTATACTCGGAGATCACAGGCGGGAATGTTTTCAGTTCGGCTTGCACGGCGTCCGTTTACACACGTATAGGAAGTCCTGATTTAGCTCTTTAAAATACGGCAGGTTGGGAGATTGTTAGTGGTGAATGTTTACATACTAAGAAAGAGCCTGAAGACCTGGTTAATCTAATACAGCTAAAGGGATGTAAAAAGATGAATTCTAGATTTACAGTTTAGTGCAATTTCTAATATAGATCTTGAATATTCGCACTCAAACTGTCTCTTCTACGGTAATTTGGAGTAAACACGACAGCTGCTTGGATTTAATTTACCGGCCATGTTTTTAAAAGTGAAAAACTCCCGCAAGCTGTCCTCCCTACTGCTGGTGTATTTATTCATGAGGTTTTGGTCTCATTGAACAGGTTTATGAACAAGCGATAGTACCATATGTATAGACATGTGCTGTGTGTATTATCCAATCCAAACTACTACTAATCTACGAATCAAAACTACAAAAATGAGGTCACACTGTCACAAGACTATAAAGAGACAAAGGTTGAATAAGGGCAAACTATTCATATTTTTTATGAATGGGAATCTCTTTCTATCATCATACAGAAAAAAATCACTTGAACAATATAACAAGCCCTCACTGTGGAAAAGTCAAAGAATTAGTAATTTAAGGATACCTGAGTGCAGAACGTCCCTGGAGAGAATTATCATCAAATCAGACGACTAAACTAAGTACCTTCATTTTCTACCTTCCAGTATTAGATCAAAGAGCGAATGAGACATCACATTTAGTAAGAACAAGGGGTGTGACATCACACACTCGGGGCTCTGCATCCTGTTAACCGTGTGTTTGGGTTTAGACGTATAAAATACTTAGTTGGGGAAAGATTAGGGTTCTGGTTTAATATTTTAAAAAGGAAACATGTTCCATCTCATGCTTTATGTCACTGTTTTTCAATATTCAACCAAGATGGTGAACATTAACTAAATTGCTTTGATTGGTGTAAGTTTAACATGAAACCATAAAAAAAGAATCAAACTTTAGCCATGAGAAGTTTAGTCTTTCTCATTAAGTTGATTAAGCAGTATTACTCGCTTTGTACACTGTATGAAAGATCTGCTCACATCAATATTAATACTTTTCATGGCATCTATTGACCCAAGCTTCTGGATATCTTTTTAATTTATACATTCAACAAAACATTTAAAAAAATACATACAACCTCTGTTATGTTGGCTTCAACCAATACCAAAATCTAAATCAGCACCAATAATATATTCAGGACCGACACAAACGGACAAATGTTTCCCTCCTACTCCTCTTAAATTACAAACAGACAAACCACATCCCAGAAAAACGATGGAAATAAAGAAGATTGGTTGCTTTGGTTTAGCTCATATTTCGCTGTGAGTGCACAACGACGAGTCCAAAACCAAATGGAGTTATGTCATTATTATGCTCCGTTTGTGCCATGGTACAACTTCTCACAATGCGCTAGAGCCACATGTGTAAATCATTTACACATGTGGTGTCCAAATATGAGAGCGACAGAAGAGTTACATCAAACAGGAGGATTTGGGTGACATTTAATTCAAAGCCGTAATTGTTTTAGCACATCATAAGTCTCACTGAATTACCATTTAATAACATTCACAGATGTTCACATTAGCATCTTTTTGAAGAGCAGGATTTCATATCGTAAATGTGGGAGAATAATCATCACCAGAGCAGAAATTTGACCCACTGCCTCATATGGGATCAATGAAGAGGTTTTTACGGCCTGGTAGCAGTAGAAAGTGGAACAGAAAAAAAGTGTCTAAGTGTCTTAGAACAAAGTTCTAGAAGCTTAGAAGCTTAGAGAAGTAGTGACTACTCACCGCCGCTAACATGCTAGCCAGCCATGAAAGCACTTCAGTCCCATAGACAACAATAATACCAATTGGAAAGGACCATATTTGGACTGCGGAGGAGTGACGTAGAGGCACCGTATACATCTCTGGTAAAGACCTGTCAATCACAGTAAACCCCGCCCTAAAGCATCCCCTCCTTTATGGTCTGTTTGACTCTAAATGGACCATAATTTACTAAATGAACATCATGCTGTATTGAAGAAGACTTGAAACTAGAGATTGAGACCATAAACTCATGTTTACAATGTTTAATGAGGTAATAAATCAAGAGAGAAGTAGAGTCATTTCCTCATAGACTTCTATATAATCTGACTTATTTTTGCAACCAGATGAGGCCTGATCCATTTTAAATTCTGGTTTGACCAGGCATTTATGACTAACAACATATCTTCATTTTCTATCAGTTATGGTAACATTGTACTCACATAGTCAGCAGCAACATCACTGAACTGTATCTACCTCCTCTTATTTATTTATTTTACTTTTTCTATTATTACTGTCCTTGTACTTCTGCAATAATCCCCTCCGGGGAATCAATAAAAAGGTTCACCTTATATTAATTTTAATGTTCTTTGTTTTCTCTTCCAAATAACCAATTTAAAGATGCAATATACCGGATTCAGAACATTAATATAGCAGCAAACATCTAATTTCTATGTGAACATATAGTGAAGTAACGTCAGCATACTCCTTATGAAAAGTGTAAACAGTCTGTATGTCTGTGTGATGTAAACAGCTTTCTACTGAGAGACAAAAAGCGAGACATCAGGACGCTTCATTGGCATGACCATATTTATATACAGTGCTGCCATTCATTTGTCGTTCCCTATCTATTTTTCACGCATCTCTTTCTCACCTAACATGCAGAGAAGATTGAAATTGAAAGAGTTGGAGATCATCCGTAAATAAAATATAAAAAAGAGCATCCACATACGCTTGAGATGAAAACGTGATTTCCGTCTGCTCTTAAAGCTGCCACCTGTAGGATTTGGTTTTTGATGACACTGATGGTGGTCCCTTGGTGATGGAGCTTTGCAGTAGTGACTCGGTTGACTGTCCTTGAATTAACGTGAACTTAAAAAACATTTTGCCTTTCCCGTTATCTGTACGCCTGATGCTCTGAGCCGTCCTTCCTGATCTGAAATGGACTCTCAGATCAAGTGACCGACAGCTGCTCATTTCCAGCTATCTCAGATGTCGTTGATTTCGCTCACTCATCGGCCCCAGATTTCTATTTGAGGGGAAATGACACACATGACGAGGCTCGAGAGCGACTCCTCTGATATAAAGAGGAGGGGGAAAAAAGAGAAATCACTTTAGGACCACATCAAACCCCTCGGTTTGAATTGATTAATCAGAGACGGAGCGACGGATTGATGGAAAAATGCAAAGTAGAAGCCTGACATACAAACCACTTTAATCAAGGACGCCACAAAGGAAACAGGATTTTTACAAGCTGCTGAGAGAGACTGAAACAAGATGCCGTTTCGTGAACATCTTTGTCTCTTTACAATGTGAATCAATCTGATCTATGTTTAGCAACCTCTTCATCTTCATTAGTGAAAAGTGTCTTTTGTAGAAATATGTTCAAATGACATTTTTCTACATTATCTATGCATTCCCTGGTTTTTATGAAAGGAATGATTTGATGCTTATCTTTTGAATATATCAAGTGTTTTACAACTCAGCGTGAAGTTAGGTTTCTATTATAGAATCAAAAGCTGTTTTTCTTCTGCTGCAAGGAGACAATTAATTCAAGCGCCGCTTCTGTCAGCAATTAATTATGGTGATATTATATATATATGCATGCAAGTTCATCTGCTTTAAAAATGTTACACTCAGTCGGGTAAATTTGGGTATCTGCACACATCTTTGCAGTTTATATGAGAACGTTTGATTGTTTTCTTTATACAGCTGCAGATTGAGACACGGGTACATTTTTTTTATCAAGGCCGTGTTACACAAACTGCCTCCTCCTCTATCACAGAACATCATTCATAGAACCCACACCGCTTATAGTGGAAGTGCTTTTAAAGTTTTTGGACCTTCATCTCGGTGTGACACATTTTAAACTAGATTACTCTATAAGCATGCAAGATTTAAAAAACAGGATTATTAAATTATGCAATTTGCTGGATATTTTAGGTTTGTTGTCTCTTTAATGTGAATTATTTTTTTAATGTTTTTATGTTGATTTTAACTTTTT
>NW_027176950.1:864082-1024082 GCF_023349555.1 Cebidichthys violaceus | reverse complement strand
GTAGAACCGGTCCTATAATCAAAATATAGTCATGAAATGACATTAAAATAAACATTATATAACTTTGCTTGCAAGTAATTTCTTAACTTTGAGAGTCCAAGTCAAGTCTCAAGTCTTTGGTCACAAGTCCGGGTTCAAATCTCAAATGTCTGATTGCTGTAATGAGCAATATGTAAGGAATTCAAAACATAAACTGTATTATCATCCCTCCTCCATCTATTAGCACACAGGATCAGTACTAGTGCTGTCACGATACTGACATTTCTAACTTAGATACAATACCTGGAGCAAAAAAAATATTCATATTATCCCTAAGGCGCTGAGATACAAGTGTAAAAAGAATGTTGGTTCATTATAACAGGTATGTGTGCGGGTGTATCAGCTAGCTGTTGGAGAGAAGAGAGTGCCTGAGAATGTGCAGCTGTTACCAGCGTCTTGATGTATTGATTAACGATTGTACACGAGAGCCAAATCTCAAGATCCAGTTGAGTCTCAAGTCCTTTGAGGACGAGCAGCAAGTCGCTGTGTGAGAGTCTTTGGTCTCTGGTGCCACTCTTCTCCATTGTCTACCAATTGTCTTTACTAATGAAAGTCATATAAAGGCATCAGTCACAGAAATACTACGTGTGAAAGAGACAAACGACGGCACGTTAACCGGAGGAAGACGCTAATCCACTGTTTTAGTCTCCATTAGTCTGAGTCAGAGTTCTCGTGTGTCTTCTTGACAGCGTTCTGCTGGAGAAATAAATGCTTTTAAATAAAAGAAATGGGAGCTATAGTTTGTTGGGGCAGGAACAGATCTTCTAAAACATAAAATGTAATTTTCAAATAGACGATAAAGACTCAAATTAATTATGATACCCGTTGATCACCCTTGACAGCCAGAAAATCATTTTTGCTCGCTGTAGCGAGTCACATAGACTCATTCAATAGATTCAGAGGAACAAATGTGACTCATCTCTTTGGATTAATGACATTTTAGATATATTGCCTCTGAAATGCGACCGTTGCGTGCATGTGAATTGTGAACGCGTCAGTTGAGGTCTCCGCAGAGCCTCGAATGAAATGTCTAGTCACGGCGTGTCTCAGGGTTTTAAATCACTTCACTTTCATCTGCGTCACATCGGCGGGTTTGAAATTCCGAACGCAGAACCTGGAGATACTTTGACATGCAGTCCATTGCGTCTAAATCACCCCAAAATGAGGGCTGTGCCGTTATGCCGACAGTATAATTCATTTCTTAAGTTAAATGAAATCAATTGGACGCCATAAGCAGACCAAGACCAAATCAATAACAATGATCTGTAGTCCCTAACGACTGAAGCCAACATGCTCTATTTGCCTCGGCTTATTGAGTGAAGACTGCATGAGCGTCATCGTCTCTCCTTCTGCAGGGAAACTGGTGGTCAATAGCATAATGAGGTCTGAAGCATCCCATTCATTATCACAATTAATGCTCAAAATTGAAAGTAGTTGAAGCCGGAAATCAATGTTTGACCGTCAATGTTTCGATTCCGACACATGTGAGGAAAGTCTCTGGGCCAGCGAGGGGTGTCTTGTTTGAAAACAGCCCTTTAGAGGGGCAGGCTCGTGGTGTTCACCGCCCAATCAATACCGCTTTCTCCGACACGATGCGCTTGACCGAACATCAGAGCGACAACTATTAAGATATAAACGATCACTCACATTCACTCATTACGTCAACTCACTCAGCTCGACTGATCTATAGATAGCCGGTGGTTGTTTGTTTGTAGCCACGTTAGCGGCGGCGGCTCTAGGGCTCAATATTGTTTTAAGCATGCTAAATTTTGCGAGCATGTTAGCATGCTGATGTTAGCATGCTGATGTTAGCATGCTGTTCAAAGCACCTGTGCCTAAACAGCCCCTCGGAGCAGTTAGCATTGCTGTAGCGTTTGAAACAAATGTTGTGTTTATATATGTGTCAATGTCAATTACTGAAATTATTAAAAATTATCTATTTAAATATAAACTTGGGCAAATGTTCACTGCTTTCAGTCATTGAAAAAGGGAACACGTTAAAGCTGCACAGCTGTTTGCATACATCATTTCACTGTTATTAGTGCTTTGTATTGGGTGCCATTAGTCTGACGGCCAATTATTTCCGAAACCCCAATAGGCTGAAAAACGCCCCATTTGTCCCATTTATCCAACACACCCGTTATCCCAAAAACAAACACCAACTGTTCTGAAGACCCATTGCTCTTAAGCAACAACCTCTAGGTGCAACTAACAGAAGTAAATGCCTAATTATCTTGCAAAATAGTGGTGCGATATTTATTTTCCTACCATGGTGACCGTGATATTCTCACCTTAAACCTGACTAATCCCACTCCTCATGACCAAACCTGGTTACAACATACAGAAACATTGCTTAATTTAAATACAGTCTGACAAAAAGGAAATAAATCCAGAAATATCTGAACAAAGAGGAAGTAAACAAGACAAATCTGAGCAGACATTTGATGGCACCATTTTTGATTCAACCCCATAAAAAGGTATTGAACACCCAGGTCTAACTTTGACAATTTTCAGAGCACATCTAATTATTAATTGATTGAAAATGTTACATAAAGGAGATTAAAAGGAACCAGAGGGTATTACATCTGAGTTGGGAATGGATGCCTTCAGGCTGATTTGCTTTAAAATGAAATAAATTACATTTTTTATTCAACGCTGATTTTGCTCAAGGTCAGTTTAGGATCCTTCTCCACCACGCTGGCTGATGCCGCTTATTATGGTGCTGGAGTTTTGGAAGAAACCATTTTTTTGTCCCCTAACAGCCTCGGTGCTTAAAGGGGCGAGCAGAGGACAACACATTGAACCCGACTATCAGGACACCTGGAGCAAAAACCTTATCAAAGCTACACAGCCAGATGTCCACTGAGACATGATGGAGAAAAAAGCATTACATCCTCTCACCCAACTTGCACTAAGTCATGAAAAAAAAAAAAAAGAGCGATGGCTGAAAGTTCTTGTATTCTGTCGAGGATTAAAGATTGAGAAGGACGCATGAAGATGAGAAGAGAATGAGAGAGACTATCTGAACGGGCCCTTTCGGTGGTGGTAGATTACTTGCGTCTATGGTGTTCACACGGATTTCATGAAGCTAATATCAAAGCAACAGCTGGAGGAAAAGGCCAGGCGGAGACACACGAGGACAGCCGCAGAAAGGGAATGAGAAATGCAATCTACGTAATAGAGAGGGAGCACGTGTGTGTGTGAGTGTGTGTGTGTGTTTCCATGTATATATTCATACACAGCTCAGCACCCGCCCGCCCTCTGCCTCTTTAACTTTAAAGGGCATTTTTTTTGGGGGGGGCGAAACTCGCTCTCCTGGGCTAATATTTTATACAGCAGCAAAGGAAAACCTTGGGATGAATTCAGAAGCCCCTCTGATTGAGAGCATCTTAAAAAATGCAAACCCCATCAAAGAGCTCCACTCTGAATCCATACGAAGATGCAAACTGGCTCTCGCTGAAAACTTCTCTTTTTTTTAAACTCTCAACGGCTAATTTCTTCTCTGGACTTGATGTAAGCCCTCTGGGTTTTGATTATGAAAATCTCTTCCCATTCTTCTCTCTGCCATTTCCTCACACACATTTTTCCCTGGCAGGGGATGTATGTTTTTGTTCAACTTTACATTTTGGATCATTTGTTTAATTGTACTGTACCTAACTTACATTATGTAATATGTGATCTGTGAGTGATTTATTTGGTCATTCTGGAACCTCAGCGGTGAGTTTACTAGTGCAGCAGAATTAATTTCCTGTGGAAGATAATCTCCCATAAACTAACAGTTCACTTAATACACAATTTACATTCAGCTTCACTTTTTCTATATCTATTATTTAAGAAGGTGCTCTATCATAAAAAATACATAAGTGATATTAAATACCACACTTCAATGAGATAGAGCTTCAACAATAACATTAGTCCAAATAGACTCTGTGGCTGCTTCAATGACAATAAATTTGAGCAATGTGACTTTGAGTTTTTAAATTGAAATCTGGCATTCAACTGAGCCTCATGAATTCTCATTAGCAATCATAAATATTATGAATACATGTGTCAGCAGTTAATCTAATACCTCATTAATATAAACAACAGATTGGTTGTAAACAAGCTGCTGCAAGAAGGTAACAAAATATTATCTATATTTTTTTTAAGTGAAATGCTGTTTGAGATTATAAACTACTTTACAAAAAATGAATAAGTCACAGCTGAAAGTGTAAGTGATAATTATTATATGATTTTTGCAGTCAAAAATAATGTGTAATATATTTTATATTTTAAGTTAATACTAATAATAATGACAGTATATTTACTTATTCATTTGTTTATAGGTCTACATATAAGAACATTTGGATTTTATGTGGTGTGACATTTTGTAACCGTTTTCACTTAAATAAAAAGGTTAATCAGATTTTTTCCTCATCTCTCTTGAGACAATGACAGAAATGTCAATAAAAGAATAATGACTGCAAGTTTGAGTAAAGTATGCCAGTTTATAGAAGCCTCTGTCGAAGCTTCAAATATTTCTCACTGAACTTTGAAGGCACAACAATGGCATTGGAGACAGCCCCGCTGTGACAGAATAATGACATAGCTACCGAATGCAAAGTACCAATTTCAATTTACCTCTTTCTGCGGGCTGATTTTCCCTCAAAGACAACATTATAATAGTCTAACCTGCTGCGGCACAACTATTGTGGTCAGAAACAATAAGGGTATTGTAGCTCGCTTCATACAAATAATTAGATAACAAAACTGCAATTTGCTTGGCAATGAAGCCAGGATAATTGGCTGCCTAGCATGGGCTAACCGAGCCCTCTTGGAAAACTTCCGGCAAGAACACTCACTCGCTTCGAAGCCAAAGCCATTACTGTCCGAACAGTTACAGACAATTTTGGTGGCACAGCTGTTGCTCTGCTCTGGTTCTGTGAGAAAATTCAGCAGGGAGCGGAACAAAGCCGGGCCGAAAGTCTCAAAGAACATAAAGAATTTTAAGCAAAAAGCACAAATCATCACAGGTGCTGAATAGTAATTAGTGGGGAGCCAGAAAGTAGGAAGTTGGCAGCTCATAGCAGCAGCAGTGTGACCACCGTGCCGGACCAAACGTCACGGAAAGGGAGAAGAGCCAGGTTGGAAGCTAAGCTAACCCAGCTAGTACCCAAGGCTACTCCACCACCCAATCTGCTCCTGGCTAATGTCCGGTCGTAGAATTCTGTGTCGTGTGATCTGGTCTTCTATAGCGGCTAATGACATGTGGTGTGCCTCTGCAACTTTGCCCGGTCAGCAAAATCAGCATTACTGGATCTTTATTGGCAATTTCACAATAAACTGGAACTCTTGTCAATTTTCTGTGATCATCACACACACACACACACACACACACACACACACACACACACACACACACACAACTCAACTATACCTGAAATGAGAAGTAGATAAGATGATGTACAGAACGTACTTCTAAACTATCAGACCAGAGGAGTCGCCCCCTGATGGCCATTAGCGAGAACGCAAGTTTTAAGACACTTCGGCTTCATTTTTCAGAGCCGGAGGTTGCCGTCTGCGTGCGTCTGTACCGTTATCTTACCTGATGTGTTTTATACAGCGGTTCTTTTTATCACAGAGAAAGAGAGTCTCAGTGAGACGTCACTTATGTGAATTTTACGAACAAAATGCGACTTGCTTGACGTGCAAAATGATCTTTGCCTCTTTATAGGGATCCAACTGACCAATCAGATGTGATCACTATAAGGGTTTTCCTGTATTTATGTATTTAGCCTGATGCAAGTGTGAAGGCAGCCTGTATTAAACTGTATGTACGCTTCAGATTCAAGCATTCACTGATAACTCACACGCACAGAAAGTCCAATACACCCCACCCCCCAACCAGACATTTATCTCAACCAGACACAGTGCCTGCCGGACATGGACTCATACAAACATTCACACTGAATCACACTTTCATTAACACGAGGTCAGACATTCACGACGCATATGTAGACGCTGGGAGCATGCTTAAAGGTTCACAGTGTATGTGGGCTGCCAGGCTCCCTCTCGGTTAGTGTCAGCACTCTGGGTGAAAAACCCTTTAATATGAAAGATGGAGGAGACAGCGGCATGAAAAAAATAACACAAGAGGTCTGAGAGGACGGGAGGAGAGATGTCGGAGGAAAGGATGGTGAAGGACGGGAAGGAGAAGTGCTGAAAGGAGAGCAGGAAAAAAGGAGTTCCAGTACCAACCATCTCTCTAGCAGGGCTGCAACTAATGATTATTTTCATTATTTTTCGATTAGCTTCCTGATTATTATCTTTTGATTAAAATGGTACTCGAGAGACTCAGCGCTGCACTTCCATAAAGTTGGAGGCCTGCGAGAGATTCAACAATAAATGGTCAAAATCGAAGCAGCAGAGGCAGAGTGAGGACACTTTAAGAATCTAGTGAAAGTCAAGCTCAAAAAACACTGGATCCTAATACAAATATCTCATTGTTTCTGAGTGACCAAGGGTCTCCAGAGCCTCCAGAGATATCATACAAGCGTTTTCACATTATCTGTAAGTATGCTACATGACAAATCTGACCTTTATGTGTAGAATGGGGGGAGTTGCCATTTAAAAAACACACAAAATAGTATAAAATGGCAACGTCTTCAAAGCACTTGTTCTGTTTGTCCAAAACAGAGATATTCTATTTACAGTGATATGAAAAGAATATTTGACATTTTGGTTTTAAAATAGATCGTTTTCGATTATCTAATCACAAAATTGACTATACTCACTTCAGCACTTCCTGTTTTTAGGAGGATAACATACATAACAGCAGAGAAGAGACACAGTCACACGTCACAGTTCACTGCTGACTTTGTCTCGACGATACATAAACAGGTCACATGCAATCAGGATTATTTCTATCCCTGTTTCTCTCTCTCTCACACACACACACGCACACACACACACACACACACACACACACACACACACACACACACACGCTTCTTCTCCCTCTTTATCTCCAGGCGTGTTCGTCTCATGGCCTTCTTTATTTTGTATTTATTTATTCCTCCTATGCTGCAGCTTTGTGTTGAAATTAATTTTATTCAGCCACAGTTCTAGTTCAGAACTTGTGTTCATGCTTAATTAAACTGAAATGAATCACAGAAAGCAGTCCTAGGGATTGCTTGGATTGAGTCATCAGTACGCTGTGTGTTCCAATAAAGTCTCCAAAGGAAATAGATCATAACGCAAAGTCTTCTCCAAAAATAGAGCCAGCAAAGGATTTCAGAGCGTCCTGTCTCGACCTATACGGCCAATAAAACACTCGATACTGTGGTGTAGATATTAACACTTGGCAAAGCGGCACCTTCTTGCCAGCCTGCACTGTAATAAATCAGCTCTTAACACTCCATTTCCCCTCAGATGCACATTAATGACCGAGAAACTGGCTCTGAATCAAACCTGAGAGTGTTTAAGCTCCGAGCGCAGACGTTTACAGTGAAGTGTGTACGTAGATATTTTGACACTTTTCATTAAAGGTCGACTTCATCTGCTTTTTTTTTTTCGAAGGGTTTTCAAATGGCAAAGCCCACTCAGCCGTTGGCAAAATGCAGCGATGTAGGTTAGAGAGCTGACGTATGGAAGAGAAGGAACGTGCCGCTGTGAACGGGGACGGCAGCAGGACTAGAATAAATCTAAATCGGTTTAAGTGTACGCTATATTGAGAATATTTCCACTACTTTACCTGAGGAACAGAAGCTGTGATATCAATCTCTCCAAAGCCACGAGTCTCCTTTAACAAAAACAGAAATATTAACTCCAATGTTAGCTCTGGTACATGTAACAGAGCTCGACAGCAACCGTTGCCATCGTCATTGGCCACCGTTTTGAGAAATTGGCCAATTCTTGGTCTTTTAACCACTTTTTAACGTATAAAAAATAGGGACAGCAAAACAGCAAAACGTGCACCCTGAAATAAATTATTATTCAATATTAGTTGCATTAGTGTTATTTAAATGTTGCTGTTACAGTCAGAATCAGAACCAGACAACAATGGCGAAGCAAATTAAGTTGTTTGACTGTCAGTGGAAAAGTTCGACTAACCCGTCAACATCACAAACGAATGAGCAAATTAATTCAAACGAAAAACAAAACTGAAATTTGTGAAGTCTTTTGTGAAGGTAACTTTTAGCTGGATGGAAAATGATACAGTAGTTCATGAAGAATTTGGTTCTGTTACCGTAATAAAGCTCTTATTTTTTCATGTCACATTTTCATTATTAAGCTATAACTGCATAGCATCTTAATTACTCAAAATATAAGGCAGCCACGTTTTTATGTTCGGCTGCCAAAAGCTGATGCGTACTTATAAGAGTAAGCTGTTGGAGCTCCAACAGCATAATAACATCTTAGCTGTATTAATGTGAAGAAATAACAACATCTGTGCCTGCATTCTGCCAACGGGGATCCCGGTTATCGTTAAGCTGCCGGACACATGCGGCGTCAAACCTCGGTTACAATCACCTGTCACCTCAGTCACAATGTGTGGCTGTAGATGTCTCTCAGGATGAATCACACATTAAGTTACGTCTGGAGAAATGACTGAAGGGAAGCGAAGCGTTAAAGAGGAGGACACGTGTTGACTCGCTCTCTACTCGGGTGCAGATGACTGAACATCACCCACTTCCTGCCAGCCTCACCACGACCTGAACTACGGGTGCCCTGGGGGTCAAATGCAGAATGAAGAGAAATGTTCGAAAGCCAATTTTAGACCATTTTTATTGAGGCAAAGTTTCTGTAAGGCTGCTTGTGTTTACACACAACTTGAGACCTTTTCTTCTGTTTTTTGTACAAAACGTGTATATTTTTAAAGAAAAGCGTCAGGTTTCATATCAGCACTTGTATTGAACACCTTGAAGCGATACCCAGCCTTACTTAAGTCGGCCCTTCTGCGTTTTCCATCGGTGTTGTTTGTCTCCTAAGAACGGCTTTTCAATTTTGCATACGTCCCCTCTCACTCTCCTCCAGAGATTTGCCTTTCAAACAAATGGCTAATCTCTTGAGGAAATGTGCAAATGGCACAAAGTGAGACTGAGCAGATTGTGAGAGTGGTGCAGCGGGCGGCTGTTCATGTGGAATTTTAATAGGCAGCGGCACACACACACACACACACACACACACACACACACACACACACACACACACACACACTTCTGTACGCAGGCGCACACACACACACACACACTTTTGTACGCAGGCGCGCACGCGCGCACACACACACACACACACACACACACACACACACACAAACTTCTGTACGCAGGCGCACACACACACATACACACACACTTCTGTACGCAGGCACACACACACACACACACACACACTTCTGTACGCAGGCGCACACACACACACACACACACACACACACACACACACACACACACACACACAAACACACACACTTCTGTACACACACACACACACACTTCTGTACACACACACACACTCACACACACACACATACACACTCACACACACACACACACACACACACACACACTTCTGTACGCAGGCGCGCACGCACACACACACACACACACACACACACACACACACACACTTCTGTACACAGTCGCACACATATTTCTTGGAACAAAACCTCTCTCTGCCCTGCTTGAAACTAATTCACTTTCCCACATCTGTCGGAGGAAAATGTCATCTCCAGCGAAGCAAAACTAATTTTGAATAGAACAAATGATGTTACCTGCCCCAATTGACAAACACCAAAACCCTCTGATCCCTTGTCATACGCTTCATTTACTTCCTTTTGACGCCACGATAACCGATTGAACAGCAGGAATACTCAGCGAGTCTCAAAGATCATCATCTCCGTGCAAAGAAACGCAGAGCAGACGGTGCACTTAACGAGTGCTGATATATATATATATATATATATATATATATATATATATATATATAATGCCCCCGCAACCGGTCGATAAACAACTTGTGGAAGTGACTCATCACCTCCTCACCCCTCAGGCAAAGTGCTGAGGCAAGGGGGCTCGCTCCACAACGGACAGGGAGAGCTGGCAGCGAGTCCATCTCATCTCATTGATCCACTCAGCGCCGGATCCAAGAAATATGACGGAGGCCCGATTCCCTAATGGGGCCGCCGCAAATGTAAGCAGTATAAGGCGGCGTCTGCGTGATGTACGCCGGGCAGATGGACAGGCCACTCGCCCTCTCATTGTTGGCTACATCAGCCCCTCTCTCTCTTCTCCATCCACCTTCCCATAGGGGACACAGGGCGAGTGCTGCGGTTATGGCTAAGTGTTGCCGTTATGGTTATGCACATACATTTATAATCCAATGTATGGCCCCTTTGAGGCTCCAGCATCTTTGGGTTGCAGCGCCGCGATTCGTTTCTTAGGCGCACACACACACACACACACACACACACACACACACACACACACACACACACACACACACACACCGCCCACAGCTATATAGATCATCTGCATTTGGAAAGGCTCTTACAATTTATTGACTTTAATAGTCCAGGCAATATTCCACTGAGTTGAAGCAATATATTTTAAAAGAAACCAAAGAGAACACCCCCGCTCAGTCTGTCTACTGATGGTATCTCACCCTCAATATTGAAAAGGTGGCAGATAAGATCAGCCCAATCAATCATGTAGAGGAGTAATTCCTTTTTTTTTTCCCAGTACACAAATGCAACATCGGTTAATCTTTGGAACAAATCAGCAATATTCAAGTCGAGTTATTGAAGTAAACCTACATAATAATATGGGCTTTAACTAACTAGAAAAGGACCATTATGAACTAGCTCCTTTATAACCATTACCATTAGACCTGGTGTAGCATAACGGTTTTAAAACTGTCAAGTACTTATTCTTTGATTTAAAACCACAGTTTGACATTTTTAAACTAAAGAACTTTAATTTAGGACAATATGATACAAGTTTATATTTCATTAAATATGGTATCGCAAAAAAAAAGTGTGTTTTTTTAAAACATTTTAAAATGATACCCAACACTGCACACTAATAATGGGAATTGATATAATTTTATCAAAGCCAATTCCTTTATCGATTCCTCTTATTGTTTTCTGATGAATTGTTGGCAAAGCTTCAGACTAACTTTTTTCACCACCGTCACGAAAACTAATTTAAACGTTCCTGAAGTTACTGTAATCATTCAAATGATTAGGAAATAAATCATTGTATTCTTATTTAAACATTTGCTTTAAACTGGTCATAATTCCCTCTTTAATATCTATTTTATATTGCTCTGAAAACAGGGACAAGGATCCAGTCCTCGATCCTCCTGGTCTCTACAAGTACTTCCCAAACGTATTATCTTGTGACTCCTTATAAAAGAGCCAACCTCAAAAACATATGTAACCGAGTTTGTCATCATTTTATTTGCATCATTTTTAGAGGCCTGACGAGGAAAAATCATCCAGTAAAGTAGATGAAAATAAACAAACATTAGAGAAACATCTGAACAAATGAATCTAATTTTGAGTTGGATAAATGTTTCCTATCCCGTTAATCATCTTGTGACAAACTCAGATTTATTTCGTGACCCCCTTAAGTGCAGACTACAAGACTTCTGCCACATATTTGTGTGTCATTGACACATTTCTTTGATCTGAGACTAAAACCCTCTCCAGTTGGCACAGAATCCGTGGCGGGAAGAGGGAGCTGAGTTACATTATTAAATGTCATATGAGTCAGGAAGCAAGCAATTCATGGAGAATGAAAAGGGAGATGGAGTGACATAATAAAGACACACAAAAAAAACATTGCAACTGGCGGAGAACAAATACTTCCTCTCATTGCGCCGTCTTCTTCTGCAATCGATTAATGGCACCCAGGTGAAGAATTAGCGCCACCAGCTGTTTAACCTGATGCACCATACTCCAATTATTTGCACAACAGTTTTGGGTGAGTTTGGGTTCTTTTTTTCTGTGCCAATTTTCTGAGAAAATGTGAGTTATATTTGGGGTGGAAACTGCCTGTGACTGTGTCGTTGTCTCACTAAATCTTTAGATCGTCACAAAGCAGTGGGAGTTATGAAGACACTGACGTACAAAGACACAATGACAAGAAACAAACAAACTGCATAGAGTAGGTTAAAGTCAAAGTGTGATGCCTTGATGTTTCCTCCAGGCCGTGGAAGCAGACAGTTTCCTTGCATGGATGTGTGGACTATAGGAGGTAATGGGGAGATGTACTCGCTGCAGCAGCCACTGTGGCTGACCCTTAGTGCTCCTCACGAATCAGCCGAGCACTCAGCTCAAGTCCAGGCGGGTGAAAAAAAAAAAAAAAAAAAAAAATCACTGTGAATAATTTCTTAATGCTTTCACAGAGGAAGAAAGAGGGAGGGTGGGGTGGGGGAAAGGGGTCAGGGGGAGAGAGAGAGGGGGGGTGGGGGGGGGGGGGGTGGGGGGGTGGGGGGGTGTGTAGAAGAAGAGGAGGACAGAGTGAACAGTTGAAATGGATGATAGCGAGACAGACAGCAAATAAGAACTGGAGACAAAGAGGAAGAGGAGCGTGACGATACATAAAGTCGGAGTAAAAAGGACGACTGGAAGAAAGGAAGGCTGACCATGAAAGCAGGGTCCTGTGTCCAGCGTCCTGGGATCCTGCTGCAGTCTAGTCTACATTATTCATCAGCGGGGTGACTTACAGCGATAATCATTTACATGCCGTCACCTATGAATTATTAAAATAATGACTTGTGGGTCTGATAATCCATAAACTAAACGGGGATGAGCTCCCTGAAAGGAAACGTTAAATTAGAGGTTGGGTGTTTGGGTTAATATAAGTCACGTAGCATGCATACTTGGCGTTAGTTAAAGGGCCAGTGTGCAGCATTTAGTGGGATCTATTGGCAGAAATGGAACACAATATTAATAAGTTTGTTTTCTTTAGAGTATAATCACCTGAATTTCAGAATCGTCGTGTTTTCGTTACCTTAGAATGAGACATTTATATCGACATACTAGAGCGGGTCTTCTCCAAGGAGCCGGCCGCCATGTTTAAAGTAGCCCAGAACGGACTAAACAAACACTGGCTCTATCGGGACATTCGCGTCTTCACGTTGGCAACACTGCACCTTTAAGTATGCAAGTCACGTAACAAAAGTAAGGTCGAATAAGTGAACTTTCACCCGGGACACAGCAGTCTCTTGGGTGAACGTCCCCTGTTTGTCCTCCTCTCTACGTGGACTTTGTCGCTCTTTATACTTCGTCTCCTGACTTTCTTAACGGCAGCCCTGCACATCCTGGCTGACGAATACTTGGACTACATACAAATTATTAGTATTATTAGTACGAACAGCGAATGAGAAGAGGCTGCACAAAGTGTTGTCATCTCCTGACAAGAGCGTGATGTTAAAGCAGCGTCTCTGCTGTTGTTGATCACCTTGTGAGAACACACACACACACACACACACACACACACACACACACACACACACACACACACACACACACACACACGTAAATTTTGTGCTATCACCGATTCCATCACAGGGCTCCTGACACCAAAACTGTCGAGCTAGGCCATCTCTCTGGGATCTGTAAAGGTCAAGGCTTGATGAGGAAGGAAAGAACGATGAGATCCGGAGCACGCGGTAATATACTAACAGCTTTTTAATAAGGTGCAGTAATTACGCTCTCACTGTAACAGCGTGCCCTCGTGGCTGAAGGATCAAGACGCCAACAATGAACCACCGTTGCACCTTTTTCTAACCCTCATTTTCTGTCATCTGTCGACTGGTGCTATCTAATAAAAGGCATTAAGTGTCACGCCTCTCAAAAAAACAACTAAAAACGTCACAGTAACTAATTAAACTAGTCCCACATTATTAGAATTTTTTTTTCCTCTACTGAAACTGGAATAATGAACTTTGGTGTAACAGTCATGGTCTTACCGTATAACCGAGATGCTGCCATCTTGACTTCGACACACATTGCTGGCCCATAGCAGCTTCCATTCATCTGTCCATAACTGTAAATAAATGATTAAATCAGCATTAAAATCCCCGCCATATTAACGACAACAGATAAGGTTTGACCTCATTTACGTGTCGCTGTTTTCTTTCATACAGGAGTTTTTCTACGGCCCAGGCTCGTGGTTTTAGAAGCGTCGCGTCCCACTGATTCATAACAACCAAAGAGCTTTGGCTCCAGGTCAGTTTCCACCCGGATCATCCCATCAGCCAGAGAAAAGCCCAAACTCTAGCAAGCACCGGAGCACAAACAGTCCACATAAGGTATTGTTAGCATTGTTCTATATTTACTGCTGCCTTGCACACATAACGTATGCTGTAGGCCATATATAGTACATTTAATTAGGATACAACAGGTTGTTGTTATAAACTAGATCCAGATGTGACACGCACGGCTCTAATCTAATCTCACTTTATGAACCGTAATATTCTGGTTCCCTCCCGAGTCTTGTTGCCGTGCACACTTTCAGTACGGTGCTTTGAAATGTATGCTGTGTTTGTGGAAAACATTTAAATACATTATTGTTAATGGATGTTAAGTCATTCAAAAAACCCTGAACAACTCTGACTGCTTTCCAGTAACTGAACACCAGATTTATGGTGCAGTAAACAGGAGACACACACACACGTTCACTTCTTTTGGGGTCTGTATAACATGGAGTTTGATGATAAGCACACAGGATCAATTTTCCAAATCAAAATATTTATATTTAATAAATTCTTTGCCATTCATCAATAAAATAAATGTACCATTCCCTAATTCCCTCTTCAACAGAATGTTAAACTATTAAATACACAAAGCGAACCAGATAATGTTACTCATTTAATTATATTTTACCAGGAAGTCCCACTGAGATCAGGTCGAGATGCTGTTGCAGCAATTCACAATAAAACAGAAGAACAGCTGTTTAACACTCAATAACAAACAACCACATGACTCCATCATTAAGCCAATCAAGCCTAATTAAAACCGGTGACAGTATTCCTACTCCCCATTGCATCTTGTGTCCAAAAGTTGGGTGGGCATCTCTGACAGCAACACGTGACACGGCATTGTTTTCTGTTTATTTATAAAGCCCTTAATGACTACAAGCCTTTTCAAGTGATTGCAGTCCCGCATACAAATAGAACATTTTGGGAAATCTTTTAGTTTTTGTTCTGCACACCCGTAGGTCCATTTAAAACGATGATTACGTGTTTGTTATCGTCTTAAAGTCATTATATCTTGAGTATTTTTAATCATACTCTCCGCATCATTGAAAATGAGAACATGCCCTCATCAAGCACTCAAGATTTAAATAAAGGTTGAATGAAATTAATTCAATTTTGAGGTCAAAATATGTTTCTTGATGCTCTTTCAGTTGTATTCTTAAATATGTATGACTATATTTCATATCGTTACTGTTTACTCATATAGTTTTATTTAAAAATAATATAAAAATAATAATCCAAGGCACATCTAATAATACTGTTGCCTAACTGTAGCCTAATATTGCTTATACAAGAGAAAAAGACTAATAATAACTTGCTGTCTCAGTGTGCATATACTTTTATGAAATGTGTACGTCCCATATTTTGCAGTATTTTGTATCAAACTAGTTTGATCAAACTATCAAACAGGTTTCTTAATATAGCTACTTTAACAAGCTAACTCACTAATGAGCCAATATGCTAGTCTACTTGGGTTGATTTCATTATTATTTAGCTATTAAGGTGTAGCTATAACTTGAACATGCAAAATATTGTGTATATATATATATACACAATATTTTAATTATTTTTAAAGCTCTTAAGCTTTTCGCTTCCTTAATTTATTTAAATATTGCACATTTAATGTTTTTTTAATAGAATTGTATAAATGTTTGCAGAGAGAAATACAAATAAATAGTTGAAAAAATAATTAAGAATGAATAAAAGCTGTAAATGTGCTTTAAACCGGTTGGGGATGGCGCTTAAACAGCTTCAACTTCAATTTCCTGTTGGTAAAATCGTTGTCAGTGTCATTATGTTCCAGCTGAGCTTTGATTTCTCCATGCACTCTAAACACAAGGTGCATATGTTGGGTGTTAGCAAGTTATTTCAATTAAAACATACCTGGAAGTAAACGTGAACGCTTCAGTACCGTTTAGAACATAGTGGTGCACTTCAGCCTCATGTGGCCGAAATAAATATTACAACAACAAACAATTAGGGTGTTTTTATTCACCTGTTTTCAAAAGAGAAAACAGTAACTTAGCTTTGAAAAAGTCATCCTGGCAAAACCCTTTTTGTCAAACTGTTCTTAATCCATACACACCAGAGAAAGTAAACATCTGGATCAGACTGGATCTCCAGATGTTTCACCACTTGCTTCTCAGAGCATTGGTTCTTCTCCGGTTCTACTACTACTACTACTACTACTCCTACTACTACTACTACTACTACTACTACTACTACTCAGAAAGCCTTTTCTTCACCAGACAGTCTTGAATAAAGCCGATTGTATGGTTTTCCCAGAAGTCTGCAGGAAGAATAAAATTAATGTAATTATGTTGTCTTACTCATAAGAAGAGAGATCACTTGTTTGTATGATCTTTTTAAAAGAAAATTCAATATATTTGTTATAAAAGCCTCTTTAAAAAAGTTTGAATGTCCAAAGTTCAAAGTAGAAGCATCTCATCTAATTACTTTTTAGAACTAACATGGCCTCAGGCAGCAGCTGTCAATGAGACTCTGTAATAAGACGCATTAAATGTGATGTTAAAGGGTTAGAAGGCTAGACGGTACACTATAGATTAAATTATTAATATTCAACATAATCACCCATTGGAGAGGATTCTTCTTCACCAGTGAAGCTCTGAACTTTTGTCACTCAACGCAAAGGGGAGATTAACTTTGCAATAGGTGGTCCAATTTATGGCGCATTATTAAGAATGATTTAAGTTAAATGATTTACATTGGAGGCTGCAGTCTCTGAGAATATATCCCATCAGATCGCACACTGTCAAGTCATAAGATGTGATGAGACTCCGTGGGCAGAGCTGCAGTAAATGCAAGTTAGTTCAGTGGAGTGATTAAAAGGCAGACACACACACAGTTCTATGTCTGCTGAATAAAGCACAGAGACCACTTTAGTCTTTCTGTAAGCTTGATTAAAGGACAGAGGAGAAGCCAGTGTTCTTATACACTGGAGACTGTTGAGTAAGAGAGAGAGAGAGAGAGAGAGAGGATGAGTTACAGCATCTTAAAGAACAATTCAGGTCATCTTATCTCACCCTGTCCTTGGACACATGCGTAAAAACAAAGAAGAGCTCGTCATTATTTACTGTTTATCAGGAATTAACAGTATCTTTGTGCTCCCCTCTGAGCAGAGATTCATATTAATGTTGGAGCAGATGCCTGTGATGATATATATCACAGGCATATATATATATATATATATATATATATATATATATATATATATAACTTTATACTTCTATTCCGCTACAACTCAGAGGCAAATATTGTACTTTTTTATTCCACTAAATGTATTTGATAACTTTGGTTGCTTTGCAGATTCAGATTAAAAACACAAAATAATAATCAATAATTGAGTTCTGATATTATTATATCAATTAAACAATTCCCCCAGAGTGAAATTCACAAGCTACTAGCATTATTTAAATAAAATTAAATAAATAAAAAACATATTTTAAAATAAAGTGATGTTTACACATTAATGCATCAATAAATATAATCCAGTTTATATTATTCCTAAATGGGCCATTCTGCAAAATGAGTACTTCAAATATATTTTGAAACTAATACTTTTGTACTTTTAATTCAGTAGAACTTTGAACGCAGGACTTTTACCTGTAACTGAGTATTTCTACACTGTAGCATTCCTAGTTTTACTAGTAAGTAAAAGACCTGAGTACTTTCTTCCAGCCCTGATCGAATCCCTCCATGCTCGGGCTGATTTGATAGATGTGTTGTTCTCCACCCGATTCGCTTAAGGAGATTAAAAAGATACTATAAGGTCAGATAGATACAAGCGCGTCAGTCAGAGAGACATATGTAACACCTGTGTGTCGTGTGTCTTCCTAACAGCTCGGGGATGTCTGACAGCGAGAGCGTTCATCCTTGAGCCAGCTCAGAGTGGTCGCAGAGAGAGTAATTGTATTTGTGAGTGTAGCAGATGAAATTATCCTTCAGGAGCGACTCGTAACGAGTGCTGGAGCGAGAAATGCTGATGTCACTCATCCAAATCCTCCAGAGTCACCTCACGCCTCAAAGAAATGTTTAATCCAACATCAAAAACACAACTTGTATTCATTTTGTCATCCCATTTTTTTTAATTCTGTTTAACCTTTATTTAAACAGACCCATTGAGATTAAAAAAATCTCTTTTTCTAGCCAAGAGCAGCGGCACAATATACAAACATGTGACTGTAAAACAGACACAAAACAGGAAATTCTACAACACATAACATCCCGAAGATGTGTACAGTACAAGCCACGCATCCAAAATGAGTGAAAGCACCGACACCCCGAAATATTCAGTCTTTCAAAACGGATATAAAAGCATTCAGAGGAATCAAATCATGGAGTTTAAATGCATTGTGCGATATGTTCCAGCCTGAGGGTGCAGAATAAAAGGCCATTTCCTCCAATCTGTGTGAAAAAACAATGACATTTGTTACAGTTACTGTTACAGTTGCTGTTGATGTTTGTTACGCCTGTCAAGCTTTCCACCTCGGCTCATGTGCAGTTTACAGTCAGAGTCAAGACCATGTTCCCCCTCTGCTTCTCTGCATCTTCTTCTTCCTCTCCTCCCCCTCCTGCGCACTCCCACATAGTGAGACAATAAAACAGCATACAAGCTAACAGCACACACACACACACACACACACACACACACACACACACTGTTGGGAAACAATAGAGCTGGCTGTCCTTGAAGAGGGGGGTAAAAATAAAACAAAAAAATAACACAAAGCCAGCACTAAATGCTCAGTAAGCCCTAGGTAATTAATTAAGAGTGTTCAGATTTAGTCATGGCTTAATACCCGGCAGTGCGCTGCTAAATAGCTGCGGAGTGAAAGCTAATTAGGCCCCGTCTCTTTAGCCGTGATGTGTTTTATTTATGACCGCATATCTGGAGCGTCCTCTCAATTAATGCGACACCGCCAGGGCGACCGGATTCAAACTGTGGATGTCACCGAGCAATCATAAATCTTATCATCGGGGTGGAATGAGTGTGTTAATAATGTAAAACAAGAGCAGTTCATGAATATTCATGGAGCGCCCGTGTCAGATCGGAGGAAGGCGCTGTGACTCGGCTTCTGGCTCCGCCCCCTCAGCAGACAGCTCGTTCTGGAAAGCTATTCTTCACTTGAAGGTGTCGCCACGGACCGTCTCCTCTGTGAAAGCACTCAAGTGGTTTTCTGTCAAACAGTTGGATTTCTAGGAGACTCTCTGCATCCGACACAGTTTCACATTGGTTGCTCTAGTTTATTAAAGGGGTCACCTGTGTGACCCCTTTAATAAACTAGAACAAGGTGACGATGAGCGACGGGATCCTTCATGGACTCGATTGAAGAGTTCTGGTTGTTTCACATAAGACACTTCTGTTTCATTTATGTCTTATGTGCTCCTCTCAATGGTTTGAAGTGGGCAGGGCTTCTTTGGAAACAGGTGATGTCACACGTGTCCGTGCACCAATCAGACTATTGCAATATTTAAATAAAAATCTAATGATATTTATATTATTTTTCAACCAAAATTAGCACATATATGCAGGTTTCTACCGTCCTTTCCCATTGCCAGTAGACGAGTATGCCTTTTTGTTTGTTTCAAATGTTACGGTGGTTATTTCTTAGTTTGTTTTTTTATATCTGCTACTTATTCAGCCTCTCATTCAGACTCGGTGCAGACGAATTGGGAACGATGTTCGAGCGCTGCTTGAACGGAGACGGACGGTGTTTTTGGCTGAGAGACACAGAAGTTATATCTCATACCATTTAGCATCGCACCCGAAAAGTGGTAAAAATTAGCCACCTGGGTGTCGTGTTTCCATCCCTGCTAAGTACCCATGTGTAGCGAGTCATCTGTCCCAAGAATGAACGACCATCATAACCAGGCGCCAACCTCTGGTTCTGCCGAGTGAAGCCGATGCGGAAGTGTCTTAAAAGCTGCATTCTCTCTAGTGTCCATCAGGGGGCGACTCCTCTGGTTGTATAGAAGTCTAGTCTAAAATGACTCTACTTCTCTCTTGATTTATTACCTCAGTAAACATTGTAAACATGAGTTTATGGTCTCAATCTCTAGTTTCAAGTCTTCTTCAATACAGCATGATGTTCATTTAGTAAATTATGGTCCATTTAGAGTCAAACAGACCATAAAGCAGGGTGTGCTTTAGGGCGGGGTTTACTGTGATTGACAGGTTGCTGCCAGAGACGTATATGGCGTCTCTATGTTACTTCTCCACATTCCAAATATGGTAACTTCTGTTCATTGGCTGCAAAAACAACAACATGGCGACAGCCATAATCCAAGATGGCGACGGCGAAATCACCAAACTCGAAGCTTGAAAACATCAGTCCACAAACCAATGAGTGAAGTCACGATGACTACGTCCACTTCTTATTTACAGTCTATGATTGTAACTTTTCCTGCATATGAATACAGAATCTGTTAATAGAGATTAGTAAATCACTGCTTTGAAACAAGCGAGAGGTCTTTAAGATTTTACATAGTATTCGGTTTCTAATTATGTTTGTTTGACTATGAAAAGCGTTATACATAATACGTATATACACAAAACGCTAAAGCACCACCGTGTCCCCTCCACGTCTGGAATCAAACCTACATCCGTTATTTCCAAGGTAGAATAAAGAGACGATTCTGTTCATGAGCTTCCGAGACGAATACGATTTTGTCAGTAATGTTCCACGTAGAGAAAAGAAAAAAAATATTATGCTATTGTTTGCAATCCAGTTAAAAGTTTTAGGCGTATAGTGTTCAGAGAAAAGACTGACATGTACATCTACACATCCGTGCCGTGCTTCCATGGACAAATATAATGAACACTGTCTGCTTCGTACATCTATCGCTACTTTTAACGAGACTCCAGCACACATACATGATTTCCCTGCACAGAGGCCGGCCTTAAAGAAAAACCTGGTGGAGCCCCACGGTGCCTTTCAGAGACAGCACAGCGGCTTCAAGGGGGGACGCTGTGTCTCCTGTCATCAGTCCTGCCCTTGGCTTCCTCAGTTAGCTTAAAAGAAGTCCCCCGCGGGGGGGTATCCAGAGCTCATGATTAATTGATCCCTCTCTTGTTTGGATCTATTTATAGAGAACCTGCATCCGTACAGTAACACTTCCTCTCTTCCCTCCCACACCAAACACACTCGTGACCCGGCGGGTCGTTATCTGGTCCTGTTGTGTCGATGTCACAGCGGGAGAAGCCGAGAGGCTCATCTATGGTTCTCATCAGCAGAGCCTCTCGCTACACGAGGGCATGTTTCAAACGCTCAGTCCGAGTCGACGGCGTCGCCACGCGTTGCTCAGGGGCTCGATGGGGGGGGGGGGGGGGGGGTCGCCATCCATATTGAATGAAGATGTTGGTTGTGTGACTGCAGGAAGAAGGCAGACATGTAGGCTGCATACAAACGTTTCATGGAGTTTTGAGGATGAAAAGAAAACTGATTTTTCTGATTTTTCAGAGGGTGATATGAATATTAAGATTCCTTCTGGCTCCTTTCATTCAACACAGTAACATACACAGATGCAGCTACACAGCTCTGTGGCCAGTTGTGGAAGAAGCAAGATCAAGTACTTAAGTAAAAGTACAACGATGTAAAAAGTACTCTGCTTCATGTAAAGGTCATTCAAAACCCTAAAGAAGTAAAAGTTAATTTAATTTATTCAATGGCTCAACAGAAAATTAACAAAACAATATAAATAACAACAAAATACCAAAAAGGTTGATTAAATCAAGTAAAAGAAATATTACTTTTTAAATACATAAAGTAATTTCCTTTTGAAAGAAAAAGTCTCAGAGAGATAAGTAAATTAAACTAAATAACCATAACAAACTAATCAAGATTTGTACTGGAGTATTTACAGAAAAAAAATGTAAAAGTATCAAAGTAAAAGTACTCGTTCTGCAGAAAACATGACTTCAATCAGTGGTGCAGTAAATAAGATTCAGATATATAAATAATGAGGGAGAGTGAAGGTGTGATGAGTGAAAAAGATGGTTTTTAAAGTTACAGCACTCGTCCTGCATAAAACATACTGTAGGATGTTGACTGATACAAGTCAACATGTTGGTATATTTATACACTCGCGTGTGGTGCAGAGTCATTTGACCCAGGAATGAATTTGTGCTACAACATATTTTCATTTTTACACAATCATATTTGTGTATAAATATTGTTTTATTGTGTGTTTTCAAGAGACTGTAAATGTGGATGAGCACAAAATGAGTGAATGAGCAGAGAAAACCTCTGGACAAAAAGACAAGAGAGGAAACGAGACCAATCATCGCTCCCTTGCGGCGTTCCTATTTATAGGGGTTGAACGTCGCTTCACATTAAGGTCGATGGCAGCTATTTGCTGCCCTCTGCTGGAGACGGACGGTTCGTCTTTGTAGTACTACTATGTTAAGAAACTACAGTATCGTGTGAATCAGCTCCTAATCCTTCATATTTAACTTGTAAAAAGAATAATACGAGCGCTGAGCGGTTAATATTCAGAATGCAACCGTTACACCACACATCTATTATTGTGCACTGTAATCTTCACATGGCACTGAACGTAATTCAGTTAATTGGACCATGAACTCACTTTCACAAACCCACATTTGCCCGAAGCATCGGTCTCCTAAAGCTCATGTGATATAAAAAAAAAAAAAAAAGAATATGAAAATGAAAGACTGCACATGCATCTGGAGGGGGAAGAGTAATCAGGCTTAAAATCCATTCAATTACAAATTATAATTCAATAAAGAGATAATGACACAAACATGCCTCTCAGTCCTTTGAATGCTCGCTGTATAAATGGACAAACTGAGATGAAAGTGCTCAAGAGAAAAGCAACGTTGCTTTGAATGTGTTCAGCTTTGAGTGAGACATTCAAGCTGGACACATTCAATTCAATGTCAGAGTTTAAATCCTGAGAGAGTTTTTGTGGAGGATATGAAGTGAAGTTGAAATACATTTAATCTCCACCGAAACATGTTTACTGTACTGTGATCTGATTTTAAAATGTAGTACTATCGTACTTTTTTCCTTTCTTGAAAAGTTGACATTTTGAAATTGTCTCTTGTCCAACAGCAACAATATTGAATGCAGTCACCTCATTATGGGGGTTAAAAGGTGCACGGTAAGGTACAAGCCCCAAGCTCTGATAGTGTGTTAAGCCCTTTAGTGCATATTGCACTTGTAATACTGAAGAATTGATCACTTCTGGATAAACATGGCTGACATTACAATATCAATATAATCTTTAAAAAACACTGTTGAACACGAGATGATTTGTATTGTACACAGCGTGTGATGTTTGAACAGCAGATTGTACATTGATGATCTCACATACATGCAATTATAAAAATCAAATCAATGAGAACAACCTTTAAAAGTTCCAATAACTAGGATTATAAATGACACTATAAACACCTCAGAGCGTCGTTGTCAATATCACACAGAATAAAAAAAACAGATATCGTTCTTTACATGAAAGTGCCAGATCTTTGTGTTTGCCGGCAGTTAATCCGGCGGTGATCCGCGGTTCTATTCACTCTTAATACCTCGTCATTACTTTCACTTAATCAATGTTTAACAAGCCTCCGGTGTTGTGTGACAGAGCGGCGCTCCGTGCAGCACCTGTATCGGCTTGCAATGTCGAAATAAAGACCACGGATTAGGTTTTAGATTTGAAGCAGAGAGTAGAGAGCAGCAGGCTTCAGGACAAACTGTCATTTCTAGTAGTCTAGATTTATGAAAGGCAACTGGCATGCTCTGTGCACACTAGTACCTGTGTGAAGTAATACTCTCAAGCATTTTGTGGACAAATCAAGTCACATACACACTCAACAAAAACACTATTAATATTGCTGAATAGACTGAGATGTAATGCAAAAACAATAACTTTTATCACCCTTGAACTGAACTCTTACTACACTTCAAGTCAATGTTTCCGTGTTCTAAATAAAACCTGGAAATTCAGGTAAAAAGTAATCCATCTTATCTTTAAATCTATGTTTAGATTTCATGCTCAAACTTCCTGATTTATTGATAATAAAAGCCACACAAATGGCCGGAGGGTCCTACAGGTGAACCCATGAACTGCTCTTATCATTTAAATATTAAACACAACAAATATAAAAAGGGTTTATGTGTCTCAATGAATCCAACATACCTCGTCGACCTCAGACACGACAACACAACACAAAAGCAGCAATAAAGAGCTGATACTTTAAAAATACTGTATTTTGGGTCAAACACTCTTACAGAAGATCACACGTTGACATTTCCTTCAAAAAGCACGCGAGTACGAGTCGACAAACAGAAGCCACTGTTTCACATTCTATCAACGTTCAATTCAACCTCCTTTCAAAAAAAGTAAAGTAAAAAAAAACATAATGTGACATATGAAATATGACGGCACGTTGTTGAAGTGAAGCCCTTTATGACGACGATATGTCAGAAACTTCACGATGACGAAGTGAAAGCAGCAGAACATCAACTAGTATTTACAAATCCAGAATTCTTTGGTATGTGTTTTTTTGTCTTTTGGTCAAATTATGCAAATTAAATACATCAATCTGCAAAAAAAAGTACTCTTTTGGGTTCAGCGATAATTAACATGAAACAGCATTAATCACAATTTAATTTTATGTCCTTTTGTCTTCCTTAAAAGATGAAACTACTATTTCTACCGCTTCCACCGTCAGTAATATTAATATGTATGCTACTACCAATACTACTGCTGTTTAAGATGTACAAAAATACATTTTCAATTAAGGAAAGAAGATATTCAATCTCTCTTTAAAAGCCATCTTCCAGTTTGACAACACTGAACAGTGTTTGATATCATAACATGTAGTGAAAGAGCAGAAACATTATTTTTTTCCCTCTTATGTTTTAACAACGTTATTCAGATTCTGGATTTATGTTTTTTGTCTCGTAGGAGAAAGATTCGATCAACTATACAGTCAATCATGAATAAAGCAAATTGTGGTTTCCCTACAATTTAAAGGGGACATATGAGAAACTCACTTTTTCAGTGAAAAAAAAAAAAGGTTATTTTTTTGTTCATCAGAGAACACCCTGACTAGAATATGCCGCACCCTCGTCTGAGTATCCCCACTAATGAAACATACTTGTTTCTCGCAAGCCAATCAGAGCAGCCTGGGCTTTTTCTAAATGGGGGCTCTTAAAGAGACAGGCGCTGAAACGGAGTGTTTCAGACAGAGGATGAAAACAGGAATATTGAGACAGACAGTGTGAGAGAAAAATAAAGTGTTTTCTGAACATTAAAGCATGTAAACATGTTCTAGTAGAAACCCAAAATACAAGTATGAACTTGAAAATGAGCTTCATATGTCCCCTTTAATATCATTACATTAACATACCGAGTCATACCGAGACAGCCATGATAAAATGGTTCATGGACACTTCAGCCCTCCACTGTTAAAACAAGATCATCCACATGCATTACACTTGCAATATGTAAAACGAATATATTCCCTATTTCTTTTTTAACATGAACAACGACATATTACCTTTTAGACATTCTCACTCTAATACAAAGCAGCTTTGTAACATAACTCAGAGTCCCTTTAGCACATGCTACAGTACAACTGCAGTTTCCTTGGATCCTAAAACATTTCAAACATCTGGATCAGAGTTCTTTTCATATATGTAAATGAGGGTGAATAAAACATTACAAACACCTTTTTGAGTGTTTCAGGATTCACTGCAAGGCTACGATGTTGGATTAGATCACACAGGCGTACCTAATAAACTGGTAACTCGGTCAAGTGTAACTTGCCTCCAGATGCAGACATATCGGGGTTCTCGAGTACTTTCAGTGACAAGCATGAGCCCCCACACGTATCTGTGATTAAGGTTTCAGAGACACTCGTCTCCTAACGTAGTATTTCAGGACGTTTGTTGAATCAGTAGAGTGCTCTTTGCACATTCTTTCTGCACACACGGGCCAGACGGCTCTGCAGACAAGCAGGCTCACCGTGACACAAACCAGGACAAGAGGAGTCCAAATATGGACACGGTCAGATAAAAATAAAAGAGTTGCTTCGTACTTCGGCCCCGAGCAGAACAGAGAGAAGGGGGGTGGGGAGCTAAATATAGAACCTTGTGGTTTCTCGTGTCTTGTCTGTGCAGCAGTTTGCGGGTCGCTCACCGTGTCATTAAAATATTGTTTCTCTCCTCAAGAAAGAGGAAGCGTCGCGTTGGAGTGCAGCTGAATAAATACAGCAGCGTCTCATTACACACAAAATAACTTTTTGATTACAGCCTCGGTGTAAAATGGCACATGATATGTGCGACTACATAGTCCCTCTGACACCTGTCACATCAGGAAACAGTCATTTCTACAGAAATGGACGTAATCATAATACTCCCTTTTATTTGTACAAAGCGTCTCTGAGGAAGGAGAGCACACCTTCCCTTTTGTGCGCTCTGCAGTGTGTGTTGCGTCTCCTTTCCTGGGGTTCGGTACCATGGCAGTGTCCCTTGGTGGGCTTCGTTTAGAGCGCCGCTCAGCAGAGTCCAGAGAGCCACAGATTTCCTCGTGGACCTGCGGCCAAAATCTGCGGCCTGACACTCCTGCGTGCACTCAGCAAGTCCTCGGGGGGACCGAGGGGGAAGGAGGTGTCCTCTTCCGCCTCGTCAGTACTTATTAATCCCAAAGATCCTCACGCCGTGCAGCTGGGGCAGCTTAGGGATGAGCACAGTGAGCAGGGAAACCGTGTTCACCACGAAATGGGCCCGGTCGTATTTGGTGTAGAAGCTGGTTAGTATGTACCTGAATCAGAGATAAATAAGAGAATAATGACGATTACAAGGGAAGAAATGAGTAACACAATATCTGCATTCATGTCTGCAAGGTCTTTAGTGAAGAAAAACACATTAAGAGATTCAAATCAAAGCTTTCAAAACATCTCTTTTTTCCCCCAGAAACATTGATTTTATTCTAGAGGCTACTTAACATGATGGAAACAAAATACTGCAACCTGCTCTTGTACGCGCATTTTGTGAGGGCTCGCCGGTAGAGTCACGAGGTGTCAGATATGCTGACAAAGCATTTATTGCAGGTCCACGACAAGTTCCAAGTCTTTGAGCTGAAGCCGTTCATTAAGTCTCTTGTGGTGATTTAATGAGTTGTTCTATCATCAGTCTGCTAAGAACACGGCATATCTTAAGAAGTACTTACTGCATCATCACTCTATCTATTAGCATACAGTATCAGTATCGTATAGCATTAGTTGGTTATATATGATCACAAAAAAAAAACATGAAAACTTTCCTTTAAAAGTAAATAACTGTATTTTGCCCTTAAAATGGATGGACACTAATGTTACTCGGGGTAACAGGAAAATAGTGCTAGCATTATTAGATCTGCAATATTAATGTAAACCTGTTATTCAACAACAGTTAGTGAATAACCGTATCATTACATTGGTTGTCCAACTAACGATTTATAATAATACATGTAGTTTAACACGACCCTCTCGCCTCTCAAACACAGAGATGCTCACAAGTCTTTTGTTTTTGCAAATCCCAAGTCAAGTCTAAAGTGTGTGTGACTTAAGTCTGACTTGAGTTGAAGTCCTGGCCTGCCAGTGGCGATATGAAACATTTGCAATATAAATCAACATGCTGTCGCTTTCTGAATCTATTTTATGTTTACAATAAACACTTAGAATCAGAAAAGGTTTGACACATTTTCTTCTGTTTTCTCTTCTAGTAGTTCATAGTTTACGTAAGTGTCGTCCACTGTCGCGTGTAGTGACGGTACAGCATATTCTGTTTTGGTAGCTAGCTAGTTAGATAGTAAAATAGCATTAGTTATAGTTAAATCCATGAGTACTAGACTATTTTCTGACCAAGTGGAGGACAGACGGGAGTCCTCTGAGACAGACGGGAGTCGTCTGAGAAGCCTTTCTAACGTGCACACATGTGCACGTGATATAGTTACCAGAATAATATCGATCTTTTAAAAAGTGCCCTTTGTTCCTCTTTTAGTAAGCAATGCCCTTTCACTTGTTTGCCTCTGAAAATCACAGATGATGTTTCCTCACTCAGAACTCACATGGTGCCAGCAGTTTAATCTGCGAGGCTGTTTCAACACACTGAACAGGATTGCGACATCGCTGGAACAAAAATACGCACAAAAGCAAAAGCTCTACTTTTATGCAGAACAACCCAAAACACCGGACATGTAGAGTGATCGAGCAACAAACATTCAGAAACAACGGAGCCCTGACTGTGCTGCATGCTGGCTGGAGGACACACACATGTTCCTGAGTCAATAAGAAGCTACGCTGAAGGACTTTGTGAGCTTAGAAATAAAAGGGATTGCACGTCCTGTTCTCAGGACACGTAATGAAGGCCCTCCAGAGACGTTCACAGATGTGCAGCTTTTTTCTTTTTTTCCATCTGGAGCCGAAGAGACTTGACCACCGGGCTCCTGCTGCTGGCTCTGGATTGTAAAACAAAATGGCTGTGAGGGCGTTATGTGTGCACCTGCAAAAAAAAAAAAACTGCTATCGCTACGGCGTTCATGCTGAGCTGGCGAATCGACCCCAGGGAGCCAGAGTGCTTCCTGTAAACTGAACTGTGCTGTTTGAAACGGACAGAAAGCAGAAACGGGGTTCTGCTTGAAAAGGTGCAACGTGGAGGAGTGTTTTTGTTTCAAACAAAATCAACAGAATGTGAAGAGGTTACAGTGTTATTGCTTTGCTGTTAGTTAGCAGTTGTTTTTTTCGAACTACAGACTGTGAAATTAGATCGCATGGAGCCAGTTTTAGGTAAAACGCACCACTTATTACTTTTGAGCAGATGACTAGGTTTGTGAGTTTGTCTATAAGGGAACAGAAGGGACGCTAATCAATCAACACTCACAAAATAGAGACACGAGAGGAGGGAACTTTGCAATTAAAATCACATTTTTTCGTAAATTTACCTCAAAAAAAGAAGTCAGCAAAGGTACAACTTTGTAGGACTTTGTCTGAGCTAAAGGTAAAAACAAACCAGAGGAGGTATCACCCTGATGAAGCCACATAGAGTACCTAACACACAATAGGTGCTGGTGGGTGGGAAGCCAGTTCGGGATCATGTTATTCTAGTTGGTCGGTCTACACCTTACCACTTCCACGCTTTAGTTCTCAACAAGGTTAAGCTCTGTTCCCTCCACCTGTTACCCTACTGAAGGCTGAGCGCTGGGTTCTCAGGGGTCCACTTACAGGACAATCGGTGTGATGGTGAGGAACTTGCGTGAAGCAGTGAACTGCACGCCGTAGTCCATCTGCTCCCAGTACGTCATGAGGCGAGCCTTGCCCTGATCCGGGGTCTCAAAGGGCGTCCCCTTGACCGTGTGAAGCAGGAGGTACATGCACTAAAAGACAGACAGAAGAGCACTGTTGTAGCATGAATGTCATATTGGTGGAGGACACATTTAGTCTCGTATACATTCTTGATTTAGAGACCCTGAAGCAGCAGGAAGCCCACAAGCAACAAGTGGGCGTATTCTCAGGGTTCACAGAGTAAAGACAAGTTTAAAACTGCTTTCTGTTCACCATGAACACAATCTTTACTTAACCAAAACATAAAAGGTGTTTAAGCTGCCTAACCCTAGCTCTACCTTAATTAAAGATTAACTTCTGTATTTTCCAGCTTGTTGTGTCATGTGACTTGTTGGCCAGAAGACGACGGTGGAAACGTGAGCGAGAGTTGGAGAGAGGAGAGTTCCCTAAAATACTTTCAACGTCACGGGCCGAATGTTAAGATGATTTCTGCGATGTGACGAGAGATTTAAGAACAGAGTGAACAAACAAACCGGATCAAGCAAAAGGTTATGAAAAAGTTTGAATTTCTCTGTAGGGTCCTTTACATAACGTTATGAGACACTTATAACAACAATCTGAGCCTGTCAGCGGCGAAAAGAAGCACTTTTAGTGGACGGACATTGACGGTGAATAATTGCCATGAGCGACTACCCGTTTCCAAAACTGTAACATGTGAAAATAGGTTGAAAAACACCAAAGTTACCCTTCAATATGGTGCTCCTTAAGGTTGATCAAAGTGTCTGATGAAAGACCGAGTAATACCTCAGCCCTTAAAACTAAATGCTGGTTGAAACATACCGACACACACTTACCAACAAAGAACATGACTAAGAGCAGCGAGGCAGCTTCCTGTTCTTCCTAAAACCTCAGTGCAGAGATCTGTTACCCTCTGACTCATTACTCCCAGAGCAGTAAGTGTCCTCCATTGACCCCCCCCCCCCACCCCCACCGTTCAACACACGCTAGTTAAAAAGGAGCCTCCGTCCAACTGACCAGATTGTGGATGAGGTTGGTGAGGGTCCAGACCACGGGGACGCTGGCGAAGGGGACGCTGAGCAGGATGACGTGCAGCAGGCCGATGCCCAGGATGTAGGACAGCCACATCCCCCTGCTGTTCATCACCCGGGTGTTGGGGTTCACCTCGCTGTGCGCCGTGCCCACGTTCATGGCGGCGGCGCTGACACTCTACCTCGCCCGGTGCGACGTGCCCGAATGAGTTTGAACCCAGCTGGACGTGACTGTATGTCTGCTGTAAAATAAAAAAAAAAACAGAAAGATTAGAGGATTATTAAGCCGTGTGGCAACTAGCCGAAGTGTGCCCGAACAGCGCATACTGTCAGACTTTAATTGTATTAATTACTTCCTCCTAACTCGTGTTGTACAGTTAGAATAATCTGTTCATTGTATAACCATACAAATAAAAATATTTATAATATTACAGTGAAAATGACCAAAAGCTGCATTCATTGTTTTATTTTGATACATAAATGTAAAGAACATTCTAACTAGTTAACTCTGCCTAACATCAATTGAATTATCATGATGTATCAACACAACGTATGTATCATCATCACGTGTGATAATATTGGTCTACATGTCATATGTGCTTTTAATTCAAACCCCAAAAGCACCTAAATAAAAGCAATTAATACAAATCGGTTAATAATTTTTAACGGGCACCTGCCAGCCAATCAGAAAGCAGTACTTTATGTGTGCGTGAGCGTATATGTGTGTGTGTGTGTGTGTGTGTGTGTGTGTGGGGGGGGGGGGGGGGGGGGGGCATCGTATAATGTGTAACTAAGGCTAAAATGAAGTAATTCAAAACTGCATAAAAGTCAGCATCTGCCTGCTCAACAGCGATATGATTGCCACGAGGAGTAAACAATGTGGTCATTCCAGCATGCTGTGTTTTTAAGTTGCCTCAAATGCTGCAGAATTATCCGTCACGTGGCTACAAAGATCTACAAGTGGAGATACAATATATCTGTATAGATCTATATATAGATATATAAATATATACACGTGTCTATATATACACATCTTTATACTCACAGCGGAGGGAGAAAAAAATGGCTTCAACTCCGACCTGTATTAGCTCTAGTCCGTTATCCCAGTTTGTGTCTCATCGATGTAACGGGTACGAGCACCGAGAGACTGGCGAGGCTCCGGTGTTTCCATCAGTCATCCGGTAACCGTCTATCGGCTCCGGTGCGCGCTGCTGAGCGCTGCTGGGTGTGTGTGTGCGTGTGTGTGTGTCCTCGTGTCGACACATCCACTTTTTCTCCCTTCGTCTTCCAGACAACAGCTGGTGACAACACAGCAGAGCTCACGATGTCACGTCACCGCTATTCGTTGTCACGGCCCCCAGTAGTTCACATTCTGCCGTGATTGGTTGATGCGTGTCACGTGGCCAATGCTGGCCTATCGGCGTTTAATGCGTTTTTAAAGGACGTGGACCGCGCCCCCCATTTCGACGTCACGGCGGAGGCGGGATCAGTGGAAATGGGCATGATTGACACTTTAACGGCAAAATAAAAATAAACATTTAAATGAGGAAATAATAATTAATTTGTGACATTAAGTACCCCTTTAATATACAATGAAAAATCTTCATTAAAAACAAATTCAAAAATATTATTTTGGCAATCATTTTTTGTATGTGATTCTTTTCTTCTCTATATGATTTTTTAAGCAATATATATCAATATATAATATACATATATATGTATGTATATTATATTTTTATGTATAAAAAATAAATATACATACATAAATATATATATTAAAAAATATATATACATCAATATATATATATATAAATATATAATAAAATATATATATATATATATATATATATATATATATATATATATAAAGAAAAAGTAGTTTTTACAAATATATTTAGAAAAAAATTCAATTATTTTTTTCTCTTACTTTTACAGAAAACGTTTACAATAGTATGCATTGCAAGCAATTTAACTCATGCATTCCTGCAATATACAGTATAAAAAGGGCAAGACTAAAAGTATACTGCCGTGCTAGTGAAGCTGTACTTAAAATGCTAATATCAAAAATGTTGACGTGATCACAATGCTAACACAGTGATGTTAAGCATTTAACACAAAGTACAGCTGGAGCTTATGGGAATGCCAATAGGTATGTAGGTATTTGATCATAAACCAAAGTCTTGGATAAATAAAAAAGGAACTAATGGTGACACTGGGAAAAGTAAAGGGAGGGGGGAATGGATATCTGTAATACATTTGTATGACAATCCATCCAATAATTGTTGAGATATCTCAGCAGACAAATGCCTCCTGGACCATGTTTATGTACATTTGGTGGCTATCCATCTAATAATTGATGAAATATTAAAGTCTGGGCCAAAGTTAGTCATAATCAGAATGACAGACAAACACGGCCATTAGTGGATCATGGTTCTTCAGATACAATTTCAATTCAATGTATTCATTTATGTTTTCTTAAACAGCCATTGGCTCTGACGCCTCTCCGGTCGATACCAATGTACAAAAAAAAGGCCCTTAAGTACCAACGTACCCCAGTAGAGAGGAGACCTTGCTGGACTGATAGTCTGGACCCCAAAAATCAAAGATCAACAGTGTCATGTTCTCGATCCAAAGATAAGCCCTAATACTAATTTAGGCCCACGGTAGCCCGAGGCCAAAGGGGTCAACGGTGTTCTACTTGCATGTGACGTTACATGACACCCACTGTTTCTAAGGGCACCCCTGTGATGAGTGGCATGAAACAGGTTCGGCCCGGGCCGACAGCAGACTCTCTTGCGCTCATGGCCTTGGGTGCTGCAGCCGTGTTAGCTGTGTAAACCTAGAGCTCTGTTCATATGCGAACTGTGGCTGACAGAGCTGTGAGATCATCGACTGGCACTGGAACAATGGCCGAATACGTGACACTGATAAAACAGACCTGGGGGGGGGGGGGGGACATCACCAAGATGTCGTCTGGATATTTTTGACAGTGAGGGACACAATGTAGGTTTCAAAAAGGGTCAGTTATCTTTTTTTCCCAGGACAAATACTGTACACACAAGTAACTAGAAAGAGTGCACTCAGATTTCTGCCAGGTGTGTCTGCAACCCCCAATTGGCTAACCTTCCTGTCTAAACACCAATGGGCTGTAAAGCGTCCCAAAACACACTTCCATCAAACTCAAAAACAAGCGGCAACAAGTCGTAGGTTAAGAAATTATACCATCTTGCCAAAAACTGAATTAAACCCACCAAGCTGTCTGCTCGTATAGCAGCAATGTTGTTTGTATCAGATCCTTGACGCAAGAAAACTTTGGCTTCCATGAACGATGATAAAATCAAATCTTCAAAGTGTTGCAGTGGTATCCATTACCTCACAACCACATGTTTAAGAGGTGTTTAGATGCGTTCCTCCGTGGACTACTTTTCTCTCCGCGTTGGCTAACGCCCGCAGGTCATCTGGCTGAGCCTGTCAGACGTAACGTGACTCTGATAATACCACTCATGCCGGTGAAGAAAGCTTTTAATGATCAGATGCATTTCATGTTGAGCTTTGTTCTGAAAGCAGTGGCTGTGAAAAAGAAAAACATTCTTCGCTAATGACGCACACAAAGAATTTACACTAAGACATATCTGACTGTTCATAAACCTGTATCCAATGATTACTACAATCATACAACATTAATACAGTACATAACATGTTTTTATGTTGGGGAGGACCAGGACTGTATGCTTGCTCTCTATTTTTGTTTAAACAGAAGTATTGATAGTAAATATTTGGAGGAAAATTCTAAGCTGTTAATTCTTTGTCGCAGCTGAGAAAGTGATCTATAGCAAAGTTCTTATCTGAGGAAGTTAATGTTACATCTTTTAGTGTACCAGAGATTTCAGCGATGTTGCAATTCTGTCAGTGTAGAAACTTAATCCCAAACATTAGCCTTCAATTTGACAACTCAAAGGAGTAATGTTGAGCCCAAAAACATTCACTGTTTACAGATGTAGAAGCTTCACATTCTGCTCCTGTTTTTAGAACAATACAAGATTTGGTAAAACAAAAGATTTTTCATGTTTTGCATCATTTTTAACTAAAAAACTTGCAGGATAACCACCGCTCCACCTGGCTTGATCTTAACTAAAAGGAAGTACGAAAGAGTTCCAACTGACAGAAGAATCCTGAATCCTGTATGCTCTGATGAAGGTTCTTTAGACCGAAAGCTCAAATAAAGTGTTCTCTGCATTGATCTACGTGTGTAAATATCTCTCCTATCAAATGAAACAACGTAAAATCTTTGGATTCTGGTAAATTATGACAGACATTCGTCACAACTGATGACATTTTTGTTGACTGATCCAGAAATCAATCAAGAAAACATCAAAAACAATAGTTAGTTGCAGCTCTAGTCGTCATGTCACATCGAATACTCACAATGCTTCACGCTCACAAGACATTTCACACACTTGATCTGATAGTGTTTGACCAGCAGGTGTCACCCTCTGCACACTTTTAACTGTGTAACTATAACAAACGCACAGTGGTGAAGTCGAGATTAAAGGGATAATACTCAAGCAATGCTCGTCCGCTGTGTGTTTCTACTTATACATGTATATGTATATATTTTCATAAATGCAAGTATCTACATTGCTGCGTACTGTAAAGTCAATGTTGATGATGTGACAGCGTGTCTTTTCATATACAGAATATTGATAATTCACCAAACAAAACTAAGCAGTATGGTTGTAGTCTGATTGTCGCTTAATGCATTTGTATGCTAAATGAAAGCTTATGTCCTGATTTATGTACAGTACACAGTTATGACTGGGTACAACTGGCTCAATGCCAACATATTCCAACATTTATCAATTCATCTTGATAGTTAAAATGTGCAGTTTTTGTTGAACTAAGATCATTTTGGAGGCTGTAGTTTGTGGTGGTGTTACTATATATATATACACCGTCTGAGAGGTATTCCTATTATTCTGTCCATCCCATTCATGTCAATAAAACTTTAGGATTAGGCAGGACGATATCTGACTTCAGTCTACTTAACACTCACAACATACAATATAATATGGAGCATTTATTGTACTTCTCATCTTTTCACTCATATTAGCTGCTGTATTTTACTGTAAACTGTAATTTCATATATATATATATATATATATATATATGTATATTCTTTGTGAACTCAATAATGAACAGATGAATTAACATGCAGTGAAGCCAAAGAGGGGATTTGTTCAAACTCAACAAAGCTTATAAATATTACTGAAAAGAAAAAATATTCCCAACTTGCTCTGTAAATCTAAAAGGTAACTGATTACTTTCTTGGGGGCATTTTTCCAGTTATCATATATCTCTTCAAGATGTGTGGTTTATCTTTTCAATATAATATAAGATGATGAGGAAATGGCAGTAAAAATGGTCAAAAACATCCATTTCAAATTCACTTTTCTTACTATTTATAGATAAGGCCTGTTGTGTTTTGGGTCGCAATGATTTGATGCTTTTTTGAAAAATAAGTTTGGGAAACATTGCTCTGGAGAATACTACTTTATTCTATTGCTATTAATAGCAAACGTTCCTGCGGTCAGTGGTGTTGGTGGCTTGAGTGGCCAGTAGAGGAGCTGGATGATGTGAGCTTTCTCCAACAGGAGAGGTGGACTTGTGACCCAGGCGGGCTTTGGATGATAGCCTCGCTGGAAAAGGCTGACGCAGAGAGTCCATTATTGCCCCCGGAGGAAGCTGAGGATTAGAACACCAAAGAATTTCAATAAAAGAAGTGTCTGTTTGGGGGTCGGGGAGGGGCAGAGGGACGGTGGTGGTGGTGGTGCTGGTTTGGGGGGGTTCCCCTCATTGTCCCAACAGTGATTGAGAGCAAGAGGAGGGGAGTGGGACGGCATTGTGTTCGCAGCTCCTCTGAAGAAGGTGGTTATTAGGGGGGATGGCTAAGGAGGGGTGAGGGACGGGGAGGCTGTTGACTCTTCATCTTGTGTGAACAAAGTCTCTGGCACATAGCCCTCTTCTGTCCCTCCTGTCCTGGACTTCCCTTGTTTACGAGTGCCATGAATTCTGTCCTTCTCGGCGGGGACCCCCACCAACTCCAACCTGCGCCGCCGCACATTGTGGGGCTTAAGTGCCCTTTAATTAGGCCGCCTCAGTGTCCGGCTGAAGGCCGCTGAGGGGTTTTAGGCTCTTTCCCTGTGGGACCTCGCTGAGCGGCTCACAGAGCTTCCCTCACACAGCCTGGGGATGAAGTGTTTGCCGCTCTAATGAAAAAAGGGTTTATTTGGGGGGAAGAGCCCTTGTCGTCTTTGTCCCCCCGTCTTAAAAAGTCCTGACAAAAGGCGTCGATATTATCCCCGACACTCTCCCATTTCCAGGACACATTAGCGAGGACTCTGGAGGTGAGGCGGCAGTCTCTCGGCCAGCGAGAGCCACATGACTTCCAAACTTCTCCCGTCAAATCGTGACGGTAAACACAATGCGCTTCCTGTGCAGACGGAGCACACCGGGGTTTTATTAGCATCATTATCTGGTATCAATTTATCAGACGATCACTTCACAGATGGAGGCAAACGAAGATCCGTGGTCATGAATCTCGAATGGGAGATTTCCAAATGTTTGAACTTTATGTAAAGGAGCGTGAATTCACATAAATTCACCTATGCACACGTTCGCAACCAAACGCATGCACGGCTTTGTCATTGTGATGGAGCGCATTTCATTATCATAACAGCAACAAACAAAAAAAAAAAATCCTGAGCAGAAAGAGGGAAGGCGGGCACAGAGGCATTGGGAATTTGCCGAAACTGCTCCGGCAAAATGAGTAATTTCTGGATGCCCCTTTGTGTGAAGAGCTTACGGTGCGAGGGCTCTGAAAAAGGGAGGAGGCAGAGAGGGAAGGATACAAACATGGGGAGCAAGTGAAATAAAGTGAAAGGTGGAAGGAATGAGAGACAAGAGAAGGGATGAAAAGAAGTTTGTGAAGGGAGCAGGGCGGGATTGGGGCGTGTTCAGGAACTTTTTCGCTACAGCCCAGTGTGTGTAGATACCCTCCTAATCCTGGTTTTATTGGCTGCCTGTGTCCAGCCATGCTGGTCGGATTGAGTGGGGAGGGTTGAGAGGTGGAGGGGGCGAACACATGTCCTTCTTTGTGGTAATGCGCTGATTAGGCCTGAGAAAGAGCCGGACCTGGTTACGGCCTTTCTCAGGTCACCGTAGAAACCGGCCCAGTAGGGGACCGCTGTGTGCCCCCCCCCCCACACACACACACACACACACACACACACACACACACACACACACACACACACACACACACACACACACTCCTTCATCCTATGCAGTAGGTACTGGTGCAGACACACCGAGGCCTTCCTCTGCAGAGGTTTGCAGGAAACACCATCGTCTTCCAATCTTCTTGACCTTAAAAAAGATTTCCAGACAGTTCGCGTTGCACTTGTGGCCTCGACCTGGGAAAACGTGGTTCCAATGTTGTTCAGATGCAGACCGCAGACTGATTCCTCTCGCCTGCGCTCGTAAATTAGACCACTGTCGTAGCCCCAGAGCTGAGCTCGGCACATTTCTGCCGATGCCGTAACACACGACAATGTTCGTGATCGAAAACAGGCCCACATCGTTGTCAGCAGCGCTCTGACATGCTCCACCCGAGGCACTGAGAAGCCATCTTTTTGTTTGTTTGTTGGTATAATGTAGAAGACTCCCCACCACGACGGGCAGGAGAGCGCGATTCATACAAGTTTCACAAAGACATCTATCAATTATTGTCACATTTAGAGCTCCCCCCCCCTTCCTCTCAAACAGGGCGGTAGGTCGAGTGCTGCTCACCCACTGCCTGTTTCCCCATCTTCTTTGTTAAGGAGGAATAAAACACTCCACTACTGACCTCCAGACTGTGGTCACCGCTCTCTCTCTCCCTGCAGAGTGCACGCTCCCAGCCCCTGCTGAGCGACCTTCCAGCCCCCTTTGGTCCTCTCTCTCTCTCTCTCTTTCTCTCTCTCTCTCTCTCTCTCTCTCTCTCTCTCTCTCTCTCTCTCTCTGGAGGTCCTCAGCAGAGAGACCTCGGCCCCCCAAAGCAACGAACAACAGAGATGTTTTATAACTCAACTATCAAATACTGTACCAGAAATTGCAGTTCTGTCAGTGTAGAAATGTAATCCCGACCCAAACCAATCGAGGGGAAAGCTGTCCGCTTGTTTTATAGAAGTGGAACATTTAAAATCAATTAAGAGTGACAGTTAATGCTGGGAGATGTGGGAAAAAAAAATCAAATATCACAATATTTTTGACCAAATACCTCAAAATCGATGGTCCTTTTACAAAATGTTTATGATTAAAAAATTAAAAATCATCAGTAAATGTGGATATAATGACTAAGCGGGTAAAGAATAATATTAGAACAGTGTGGTAATTCTGAATATTACATCACTTCACTGTTATGCAGCCTTTAAAACCAGGAAAAGACAATATTTATGGATATTTAAAGATATCCAAAATAAGACTTGTGTTGGAGTGACGTGTGCATGACAAACTTGGTATTTAACAACAGTGAAAGTTTGATATTTCAGTCGCCTGACTTTAATCTACGACTGAAACAAACGCAGGTATCAAATGTCTGCGATCAAATTATTTCCATTCTGTATGTTTTTTTGTTGCTACAATATAAAATCCGGATGAAATCAATAAAACGTATTAAAGGCCGTCTTCCACACGGCAGCACACACTCAACATGTTGTGAAATCTATCAGGTAATCCATCTCTAATCACTTGTTTTCAAAAAAACTTGAAGTCTTGTTTACAAGTAAAAAACTACAATTGTGCTTCTTTAATCTCGTCACAAACGAGGGAATTGTCCTTAAATTCAACTACAGAAACAACGACTTCTACAATAACATTCATAATGATGTTAGAGAAACTGCAGAGCCTCACTTTTCTTGAGGCTCTGTTCTGTGATGAACTTTATGCCGATGACACCCCTCACTACTGCTTTCACAAATGTCGTCGGCGGTGGTTCTTTCCACAACTGACTGATAATCCTTTGAGACAAATCTCCTCACTAGATCGTTATCGCTACGACCGGCTCTGTTTGATCTCTGCCGGGTATCTTGTTTGCATTTCGTCCTGATCAGTTTCCTTCTGTGTGTGTGTGTGTGTGTGTGTGTGTGTGTGTGTGTGTGTGTGTGTGTGTGTGTGTGAGTGTGTGTGTGTGTGTGAGAATCAAACGCACTGGTTACTTCAGGCTAAGAGGTCCATCACAAGTGTCCCACCCTCCTCCTTCACTCTCTGTCTGTCTCTCTCTCTCTCTCTCTCTCTCTCTCTCTCTCTCTCTCTCTCTCTCTCTCTCTCTCTCTCTCTCCCCGTCTCCGTCCTCCCCCTTGTCCCCGCGGCTGCTCGCCCCACAGCCCCATCACAATGACAATAGTATTGATGTAAAATGTGTCGCCTTTGGGCCGCTGGATGCCTGGCCCAGCCACCGCCGCAGTTTATGGCTTTATTGTGTCCCCTTTTATGTCCTTCCCCTGGTGGGGTGGGCGGACAACAATTTAGAAAATTCACTGTGTGTATATATATATATATATATATATATATATATATATATATATATATACATATATATGTGTGTGTGTCCGTGAGCGGGATGGGGATTATGCGTGTGTTGACGTGTGTGTGTGTGTGTGTGTGTGTGTGTGTGTGTGTGTGTGTGTGCACAGTATTCACGTATATCCGGATCAATTAGTCAGGGCACAACCCCTAAAAAATCAATGTGTCAACATGTACGTCAGCTAAACCCCCGAGCTGAGTCTTCTGCAGGAGACGCTGGCTTTCATCCCTTCGCCGACCTAAACGGAGGGACTTTTTTTTTCTTTTTTTCCTCAATGATCACACATGAAACAAGTTGAGTAACAACTCTACTCTACTCTACCTTTTCTTTGCATGTCCCTCCTCCATACCTCCCTCTCTCTTATTTCCCTCCCTCCCCTCTTTTCACTCTTTCCTTTCTTTTCCACATTACCAGGGGGTGGCGTGTGATTGACAGATGGGAACGAATAATAATTTTTTTTTTTTTTTTCGTAACCTAAGGCCATCTTCTGTGATTGGCTTGCCAGCTGACATCTCCAAACCACCATTCTCTCCCCCCCCCCCACCCTCCCTCCTTTAATATTGGGCCTGTGGATGAGGCATCCTGAGGGAGAAAAAAGTAGAGAGAGAGAGAGAGAAAAAGATATCTACCTTAGGGAAGAACCTCAGAGAGAGGGAGGGAAGGAGAGGACGGGTAGCGTGTGTGCATGTGTGTGAGAGACACTTATTCTCTTAACTACTAGGAGACAGACACACTTTCCTGGCCCGACTCAAAGAAGGGGGGAAAACAGGAGGAAGATCTTTTTTTTTTTCTCTCAATATCATTTTTAATCTTCAACCCTCATTCAACAATCAAGCTGCCCTAAAGCGTCTCTTCCTGGAAACTCTTCTTCTTCACTGCCTGCTGGAAGTTCTATGTATTGATCCGGGGTTTTTTTTTTACCCTCTCTCTCACACACACACACACACACACACACACACACACACACACACACACACACACACACACACACACACACACACACACACACACACTACAAGGCTTACCTCATGGATTTGTATCTGACTGGATATTTGATGTGTGTGTGGTTGTCCAGCTCGCGGGTGCTTGGAGGCTATCCCATCTGGTGGTGAGTACAAATCCACAGTTTCAGCATCAGACCCTGTAAAGAGAGGGAGGTTTTTTTGGGTCAAATGATCATTTGTGAGAGGGCAGAGTGTGCACTTTCAGTTGACTGCGTGGAAAAATGTTCTCCGGCCCAGTCCAAAGAATCTTAACCTCAAATACTAGTGTAACGGAAAAGGCTCGCCGTTCTTTTCCCCCTCCACACTCAGGTCCATTTATCATGTTGCCGTATTTCGTGATGCAAAGAGGATGAATTTGGAGTTTGGGATCCACTTAATGATTCAAAATGTAGATTTTTTTTGTATTTTAAAAAGGAAAATACATACAGCGAGCGGTTGCCATGTTGATATGAATTGTCAAACAGCACTGTGAGGACTCGCGAGTCATTTCTCCACAACGGTGTTAACTCAGTGAGATCAGTGATTATTACGTAAATCGTGGATATCGCTTAAAGACGATGACAACACCGATGTTGCTCAGCAGAACTCAACAAAGCCTCAAAAGAAGGTCCTGTTTCTACTCCATAATCAGCTTCTTTCTTGAAGTGCAACCATATAATTTTAGGAGTGCCTCAGGGAGCACAACGATCATGACTTATAAGATCAGCGTCATTTTGTTTGCTATTGTGCGTCACCGTTCTACATTCGGGCCGCCGGCCTCCCAAAAACATGCCGTGAATTGAATCTGAATCGCTTTGAGCATTTTTTTTTTTTTTTTTTTTGGTAGATCTATTACCAAAAAGTGTAGTACATGCACTGACAAACTTGTACACGTTTTTGTTTTTTTTAAATATTACAAATTTGCGGTGTGCCACAGGGTATCAGCTGCAATTAAATTAATCTTTTTTTTTTTTTTTTTGAAGAGTTCAGCATATCATTTCGCTTTTCAATTGTACCACAATTCACCCCCTCCGCCACGGATTTGTCAGGAGACAATATGTTAAGATGCCGCAGGGTTTTTATTCTTTGTTAAATGATCCAAGCAACTGAAATGTAGAGGTTTATCTCATTACAAATGCAGCTACATGCGGCTGACCTCATAGCTCCTGGTCTCCTTTTGTAACATAAAGCTTCTATTTTGGAGATATTTTTTGCGTGGGCGTATGACAAAGCTCTTTTGGCTCGAGACACAATACTTGTCAGAGCTACTGCACTTTTTAGTAGCCCAACTAGCATGTGGTCCCAGCGTTAGCGCTGTCCAAACCGCCAGCATCTTCTGGTTTCATTTACAGAGCAGGCAGCTGCCAAGCACACAGGCCACAGGGCTGAAGTGTTAATGGCAGAGAGGACTTTACACCCACTGCTGGCTTCAGCAGGAGCCATCAGACAACAGCGACAATAGAGCCTGGGATTCTCTGGGTGAATTACCTGCAGCTGTTCTGTTCAAGCAGCTTACATGACACCGGTATAATGTTCGAAACCTCAACAATGCGCATCGATCCTTTGGATTATTGGGTAACAAATTGTTTGAAGTGCGGGGCCGGGGGAACGGGTCACTTGGGTAAAAGGCAAAGGAGAGATGAAAAGCGAGAGAGCCGTGGCTCCAGGTGACCCGGGACAGGTGTTGAGGAATGGGTGTCAAACAGCGCCGTCGGTTGGCATCACCCCGGGGTTGTCGAACGCGTCCCAAAAAAAAAAGACAAAATGAGGCGGTGCGTCAAAAACAAGGGAGGGTGGCGAGTTTCAGCGAGGGCCCGGGGAAGGCTCCTTCTAGGCTTCTGTCTCAGGGGCAACGACTTGGCCATAAATTCTCCAGCCGAGGTGGGACGCGTTGCGAGGGAAGAGCAGCTTTGACTGCTTCATGCCTGGCAGCCCTGCTTTTACAAGACGGGGTGTTGAAAAACAAAACGGAGCATAAATAACTCCGCCTGATATGCACATACGAAGATGAGGTGCAGTAGAGAGAGACATAGCGAGCTAATGAGGTGGGTTTGGAGGAAGGCGAGAATGCAAGAATGTTGTGGAGGGAACAGCAGCTTTTGCACAACATGAGCAAAAAGCAAAGTGTGAAAGAATTCGTGACAGCTTAAGGCTTCGAGGATGTGTGACTCCACAGGTCCCACGGTGTCTCTGTCCAATCATCTGACATCCATGACGAAATATCTGTTCTCAGACTTATTGCTGTGTTTTGGGTTCAACCTACGTTTAATAACCAAAGAACATCTAAGAAGCGGAAGCTGAGGAGTATGATGTAATATCCTGTTCTTATCAAACACAGAGGTTGTATTATTGTATCGCGGCTTAACTCCCCAGCTTAAGCCGGCTGTGTTGTTTGTGTTCCTTGAGTGAACGATGACAGTCACTTTCAACAAGGAATTAGCTCAGCTGAATCTACTCCAACACGAGCCGTCGAGCATCAGCGGTGATTATCGGTTTAACGCTGTCATATCACGCCGCACGGTTACACTTTAAATCCAATAAGTGTTATTCTCTCACTCCTCCGTTATCACACCGGTAAATCTGCACAAGAAAGAGACCTTGTGCACTTGATGTCGATTGTTTTTTGCAATTTCAAGACGGGAAATTCTCATTTTGATCCAACTTTTTCCCCCCTAAAATGTTGTAATGCTTCAGATTACTTAGAATTGTTGTGGTTATGAAATCAAAGAGAGAACTATGATGAGGGATGGAGGAAGCTGGGACACAGAGACGGATAAAGAAATGAGGCTGTTGCATGGAAAACTGCTCGAAACAACCGGTTTGAATATGTTTTACAAACACTTTGCTGGTGTTAAAACGATCATCAGCTTCAATGAGCGATCAACGCAGTCGAATAACGAATTAGTTAGAAGTATCTGTATCTGACCAACAAACAAGAAATAGCATTTAACAATGCAGAGCAACAATTGTATATGTATTGCACATATAAATACTAATCTACTACTCAGCATCATAAAGCTTATTCAATTTCAACATCCTTTAATTAGAATCTGGAGCATGCATAATCCCTAAATACGGCTTCCTGACTAATATTGCGTTTGCCGTTTGAAGGACTACTTGTGGAGGTTTTACTCAATAAAACCAGTGGCTCACCTCTCCAAGCCATCTAGGTTTCCTCAAACTGCCCAGTCTATACACAGACCTCTCCCAGTTCAACCTGAGCGGCTTAAATGGAGCTCTAGAGTCCATCTCTGGGTCTCAGGAATGTCATTATCTGACTAGAACCCCCCCCCCCTAACCTCCAATCTTCAATCCAATCTTCAACCCCAAAAACCCAGAGCGTTGGCAAAGGGATCACTTAAATGATTCTTACCGCGGAGAAAATCCTCCGTCCGCCGCCTTGTGTGAAAAGATCAAGGATGTTCGTCTATTATTCTCAGCGGCGCGGTGGAAGGTAGAGAAAAGAGCAGGAGAGTCCAGAAGAATGTCATTCAAATGAAACTTTAGGGTTCCATTATGAATGGCTGAGGGCCGGAGTCAAAGGCAATTTTGGGCTCAAGCCAAAAGAGAAATGTCTCCACAGAAAGTGACATTCACGGGGGAATTCTTTAAAAACACGTATGATTATGTAACATGTCCCAAAGTAGGTGTTTAGCCACTGCAAAGCTTTTTTTTTCGTGAACCGTCTCGTGACTCAGATGCATTTTAACGTGCTGATCTTAACACAAATGGCCAACAAAAATTGCACCGGCATTTAACTGCACTCGTACCGTCAGTGGGAGTCACGTTCACGTGCTGACTCAACGCGTTAGCTCACGAAAAACAAAACTTGTCGTCACTGAACAAGCATGTGGGACGACACCGTCCAGTCAAACTGCAGCTACAGGCGGAGAGGTTCAAAGGAGAGTGGTATTTCAAAGTGGCCAGGGCGAGTTTCTAATCTTCAAACACTATCAAAGGACAGTGTGCTGTTGTAGGAAATGACAAAGTCCCCCTGGTGCACAGCCATTAGCTGCACTAAAACACAGGCCGGGGCAGTTCCTCAAAGGGAAAACAGCAACGGCCAGAGGCAAAGAGATCGTCAGGGGACACGTGTGGAGGCACACACACACACACACACACACACACACACACACACACACACACACACACACACTATTTAAAGTCTTCATTACCTGGCTGGATCTCACCTGCACGGCTTGTTCCAGAGGTTAATTATTCGCAGAAAGACATTTCTCTGACACACAGGGGTCAGTGACAGAGACGTGTCGGTCGCACCTGTACAGCAGGTATTCAGCCGGAGCCCTCGGGTCGCTGACCGGGTCAACCAGACAACTAATCAGGATGCAGTGAGGAGAGGACGGTCGCTCAGTGCCTCTCAAATAAGCAGGAATTCAGTTTACGCGTTAAAAAAAAGTATTTTAAAAATGCTATAAATAATTTTGGATCAGGTGTCATGTCGTTGCGATCACAAAACTTCATCTCCGTACGTAAACAATGATTGCACGGTTATTTATCAAAATTTTTCTCTTGATTTTGAGCACTTTAAATAAACAGAGCACTGCTTTCACTCCCCTGTTACTTTCCTGCTAACGTACAAATCTTTGCATCAAAATAAGACTTAAAAGTAAAGTTCTCCATCTCCGAATTTCAGTGCATTTTTTGCAGAAACAAGTAATATACAGTATATTAATACTCCTCTACACCTGGACTGCTGCAACATTCAGCAAAAGTCACGTGCACAGCGGCCTAAAAGTGAAGCTATGGCATCTCGATCGCCCCCTGGTGGCTCGCTGTTCAGGAAGCGCTTGATTTGATACGCTACAGAGTTTTCTGTTAGCAGAGAATTTTAAACGTCAAACACAGTCAAACGTGTTTATTTAATTGTGGGAAGATTGATTGATTGTGCAGCCTTATAGGGGTTAGTATATGTTTTTAGTGTTCTCAATAATCTCACTTTTTTTTTCATTGAACAAAAGAAGCCCAAAATCTGAAATTCTCTAAACACAAGCAGCCTTACAAGAAAGTTCCGTGAATAAAGTCGTTTTTTTTGGTTAAAATCATAGCTAATCAGGTCAAAGAATCTGCAAATCTGCCCAGATGTTTCGATGCCAGCTTTAAAGTTCAGTACATTTCAGCGTGAACCAAAAACCTTTTGAATGTACGACACCCAGCCCTACTGAGGGACACAAAGGGGGAAAAGGGAGAAGCAATAACATGCATGACAGTTGGATTCTTTAACGTGGGACAAACAGCCTGTGAGTGAAATATCTGCAGACAGGCAAACTCTGTTAACCGAGCTCAACCCCAACAATCACACCACAACTTTTTCCCTCTCCAAATTACCCAAGCACGCGAAAGTCAACAGCAATTAGGTGTTGTAACTACTTTTAAAACACACACACACACACACACACACACACACACACACCACCACACAATGCCGTGTTTGAAATTGCCACCAAAGAACTTCCAGACATTAGACGATGGAAGATTCCAGAGAATCCACTACGAGTTATGATTTGCATAGGATGCATTACTGCTGACAATTCAAGCAGCGGTGCCAACAAGCTGCCCCTAATGAGCGGTGGCAGCGAACAATGCACTGTTTGAGTTGTGGTTCATTCACACAAAGACTCTCATTCAAACAGGCTCCGTCCCTTCAACACAAACGGATCAGACTCTGTTGTGTCCACCTAGATACGGACACACCGGGACGCCGAGTCTGTCGAGCATTCGTCGTTCGCTCATTCCCCTTTTCTGACGAGCAGGTTCACAAGTTTACACCCTGTTCAGTTTCCCTCTGCACGTCTGCATACTTGTGACTGCAGGGGCTCCTTGTCCCAACTCCACACTCAACAGTCTGCAGATGGAGAGAGAGAGGGAAGAAAGAACAGGTTGGAACTTTTTTTTTTTTTTTTCAGTGGTCCTGTCATTTTTTATCTGATCAGCCAGGAGCTGTCGGACCACAAATCAAAAGTGTGCCAAAGCAAAAAGGGAAGACAACAGAACACAGACGGGAGCTTTGCATTCCAGCCTCCACCAGGAAAAGTCCCATCCTCGGGCGAAGCCGGCAACTTTTCCTTGGCCCACTTACTTCTCTTTCAGAGCGTCTTTGTCTCTCTGCGGACTCTGCTGTGGGATTTTATAAATGAAATTCTGACGGCAATGTTCTCAGCTCTGCCAGGGCCTCGTTTAGCAGCACGGTGTCCTCGGGGCAAATCTGACAAGTTGAGCTGCGGCGTCAACATATAGAGGTAAAATAGAGGTAGATTGGAGTTTAATGCAAACAATATTCTCGCAGTCTGTTACAGCAGAAGGCTTCTTTTTTCCTCACAGACGAGGTGACAGAATGCACTTAGGACTCAGCGCTTCAGGCACAAACCCGGCATAAGCAAACTTTATTAATTTCTCTTTAATGAAATAAGTTAACTTGTTCAGACAGGGCTAAGAGCGAATGGCACATATCGTCAATAACGGCACAAATACATTGGAATGCGATTGCGTTTTTATCAAATCTGAAGCCACAATTATATATGCTCTTTAAAAGGAGACGTTGGGTTTCTACGAGAACACGTTTACAGGAGAAAACACTTTGCTTTTCTCATTCTGTCTGGCCGAATATACCTGTATTCAAACTCGCACCATCTCAGGTCTGCTCTCATTGGTCAGCGTTTCCACATTCTTACGCAACGCTGCCGTCTTCATGGCATCACTGCAGTCTGGATTGAGCGAGACCTTCACAGTATTAATATAGCACCTAAACCTGCTTTATGATAAAACACAATACACAGAATTCCTACTATCAACAGCATAATAGTGAATCATTTGAAATTTCTTATCAAATCTTTTTAGCTGTCAAATAAATATAATAAAGTTCATATTTACAAACTCAGCTTAACGTTTTGTATCAAAGAGATATACGAATTTTGATGATTGATTCATTTACAGCATCAGAGTTGAACACATCTTGGGAATTTTGCTAACTTACAAACCCTAGTTCTGCACACAAAAGGTGTTGCTACTTGATTACATCATCAGATCCAAATCTCCTCCAACAGCCCGGAGAGTGTTCCAACGTTTAATTATATCATCATGTGTCAGCAGTTATCAGCACGTCCTGCAACGAGGGTGCAGGCCGGTACGCCATTAACACTTTTAACAATGATTGCCCAGAATGAGCAACACAAACAGAGGCATCTCACCTCTTGCCTTTATCTTTCTAATTGGTGACCTTGTTGGAAGAAGGAACTTACAAGTAGCAACACAACCGTGCAGTTCACTCTGCCTTCATACATGCATGCAGGTTTCCATGAGTCTCTGAACAGTGCCTAAGGAGTAATGCATGGAGGGATGGATTGTGACAGGCTCTCTAATCCCTCGCGCTTCCTCATACTTCGGTCGCCACTTCAACGCTCCAATTTGTTCTGAACTACAAGCCACTAAAAGTTTCAGTCAAAACAGCAGGAACCTAAAACGTGTTTTAAATGTTGTGTCTTTCTGACCGGTGCTCACAGCTGATTATTCCAGCTGAAACACAGAAGAGTGAACTCTACTTAAGTCCAGTTTGGAAATATTTATACTTTGAGTATTTTCAATTTTTGTTATTTTAGACTTCTACTTCCATACACTTTAGAAGAATATATTGAACCTTTCACTCCACTGTATTTATTTAACGGCAATATTTACTTATAAATGTGCATTTTAATCACTTAAACTATTCCACAGTACGTTATTAGGTGCTCCGCTTCAACATTAAAATGCTGCATAAATGTCCATCTATTAATTATAACAACCACCAATAATATAGACAGGATCCATTATGCCTCTATGGGTACTTTTACTTGTGAAGTACAATAAGTACATTCTGCTAATAAGTACTTTTACTTCAATACAATCTTAAATGCAGGACTGGTAATAGAATATTTCAACTTTTTGTTTGGAGCTGAGACTCCGAAGCAAAATAGTATTTAACGTAATTTACGTCAACTCCCGTTACGTCTACCGTTCCGTTACGTAATGGCCTGGGTGCGCCAGCGCATTGAAAAGTAGGACAACAATATAAAACGCTATTATTACTTGTGATAAAAGTACTTCACTAACATAAAGAATGCAGAATGATTAAAGGTGTGTTAGAAATGATCTACCCAGCTGTCGTGTGGCATAAATCATTAATTAAATTTAAGATAAAACGAGATATTGAAAGAAACAGCGCTAACGTTTAATGCTAGCTAACGTTAGCATGTCGTTTAAGGAACACTTACCACTGTTTTGAAGACGTGTGCAGATTCCTCAAAGATTCTTCTGACGTTATCCAATTAAAACATATAACTGAGTTAGCTGCAGGTGAAGAAGATGAGAAGAGAACCTGTTATGCATTATGATAAACATTATGAGACGTGCGCTCTGCATCTAAGCTTCTATGACAATAAAATGCATGACATTAGTTTGACCATCACTATGTAGAGTGTGCGCTCATGTGTGGAGGTCTCAAGCCTTTGCCATGTTATGCTTGTGCAATGTACTCAAAATGTGTTACACCAAAGTGAGGGCCGGGACTCAAAACAGTGGAAAGGGCATGCATCTGGTTTGCCAGAATAAACGTAACTTTATTCTCCTCACTTAAAGATGGGCAGTAACTCTGACAAGATATATATATATATATATATATATATATATATATATATATATATATATATATATATATATATATATATATATATATATATAATATTCTTATCTTCTTATATAGAAGATTACGTGACAGTAGATTCTGAGCTGTCACCTGATCGTAGTGACTTTGATAAATGAAGCAAACAAGCCGGAGATCAGCACCCAGCATCCTCTAAGATATTTGTACACGGGACCCTGGTCATGAACTTCAAACTGTTTCTGTGGGCCGTGAGGCCAAAGCCAGTGAGGTCAGGTGTCGTGTTCTCAACAGGTTCAGAGGGTCACCTGGTACTTTTTGTGCCTCTGGACATTCGGAGGCTGTCACACAAAGAAAAGCCCATCTGTGCACAGACATGTGCTACACACTGACCCCTGTAATGCAGACCTCCCACAATAACAGCTGCAACATATTTCTGACAGACAACATTTTAAAAGAACTGCAGGATGCTGTCACTTTTCAGAACTCTGCTGCAGATTGTAGTGGTGAATTTATTGCACTGGGAGTGGTTGAGTCAGAGGTTTTTGTTGATAACGTTACAATCTTGATCGCGTGAATTTCCACTCTTCAGCGAGGTGTGTGGTGGAATCCCTTTGTTTCCTCTGCTTCATTTCAGTGGTTTCCAGCGGCCCGTCATACTTTCACATCAGCCCAGTTTAGAAGAACGGCGAAAACCCCCAACCAAGCCATAACCCCCCCCCCCCCCCCCCCCCCCCCCAACCCCCACCCTCCAGGCCAGTAGAGGCCCCATACGGACCTGCCTGGGCATGCACCTGCCAAGCCCTGCCGCTCGCTGCTGCTCTGCTGCTCCCGTCTCGGCCCCTGCAGCAGATTCCCCCGGCATTCTGCCTCAGCGGAGGTCTCTGCGTCTGCTGCTCCCTCGCTCGGTTGAGACACGTTGCTCGTGGCTTCCCAGAAGTGAGGCAAAGCAGGCAGGAGCAGCATGGCTCACATGTGGCCTGCTTGCATGCGTCTGTTTTTTTGTGTGTGTGTGTGTGTCTGTTTGCACGATACGCCTCATAACCCCTCAGGGTTAAGACTCTCATTAGCACCTAGCCAAAAAGATATCCCCTTTCATCTCATCTGTCCATATGGATCAAGCGAGGCACATCCTTTGCAAACAAAGACAAATAGGCTGGTAGATCCACAGCCTGCAGTCTAAACATGCGACGTCCACCACAAAGTCCCGTGCGGTTAGCTGATTGATTTCATCAAAAAATCCCAAATTCACTGGCAAAGCCAGTATATCGGAGTTGTGGGTAAGCGGTTCAGCCGTCCCGAATGGAGCCTGAAATGTAGCCTGAAATGTAGCCGAGGTTGGCACGGCGGTCTAAACACAGAGATATCTCACTTGGACAGAAGAGCTTTTCCTTCTGAGTGAACTGACTGAAGTTGTTGCAGAGCATGTGACATCAGGGGCTCAAATTCAAGCTCTGTGTGCAGGGCCATCGCCCACTCTGGTCCGTCCCACGACTCGAGAGATTAATGGGCAGAAACCACGCTAGCAGATGGTGTAATTAAGGGCCCTTAGTCACTCAGTCACCAGACGGAGTGAAGTCAGCAACACTTGAACTCAGTGATGTCGGCGGGATCGGGACCCGATGGGATGAGCTAATGTGGCTGCCTCCGCTTCGCTAAACTTGAGACAAGAACATGAATGAGATTGATGAGCACTATCGGATTACTGCATGGGAACATCGAATTGAGCAAAGCAGCATTTTTTGAAGTTTGAAATATTGAGTTGAATGTGAAAAAAGAGACTTATTCTTCCTCATGCATAGCAGCGTTTGAGAGCCTTGAACAGCTTATGTAACCGTGCCGTCCTTGAAGGAGCTGCGATCGGACAGCGTTTCATACGGAAACGTGAGAATTGTTTGTTGTGCATCAGTGTTTGCGAGGAAGCAAACAACACAAGTGGCTTTCAGCTGATTATGTGATCATCATATATTCCATTACACCAGCTGTGAAAGCAAAACAACTCAGTCGCATGTTTCAGTGTGTAAGCCGTGATACCTGAGATCAAAGGAGGGCTGTTTTTTTTTTTGTTAGTAGCCATATGAAGCAAAAGTGCCCATGAGCTGAGAACCTATCAAAGGGGGGGATTATTCAGTTTTTTCTTCTGTGACTTCAATGGCTTGACTTTTGTGTTGGGGTGGGGCACTGCGCCGCGTTCATCCGTCAGAGTCAGTGGCTGCCACGATTGGGTTGCGCCCTGCGGGGGTCCTGAGGTCATCCCGAGCGGCGCTCTGATCTGAGCGGCGTCAATTGTCCCCCCCCCCCCCCGTGATCCCGTCGCATGGCCTCCAGCGCCACGCTGTCCGCCACAAACGCAGCCAACACAATCTATTGTGAAGCGATCGCCTCTCGAGAACGCTGCAGCCCCGTACAGAAAACATGTCTTCAGGTGATGCGGCCCAGATAAAAATAAACAAGACATTTGAGTCCAACAGCCTTCCGTGAATGCACAACCTTGTGGAAGAAACCACACGGTTTTGTTTGAGCTTGTCATCACAAAAAGCGTGTTAAAACACGGGCACAGCAAACATGTTTTCTTTCTCTCTCTCTCTCACACTTTTATTTCAAGATAAATAGAAAGCAATTAAAATTAATTACCTGATTGAAACTATAATGGTTTCTGGCATCACGAGCTGATCTCGGCTGTCTCGTCGTGGTGATTAATCCCTTGCATGGGCACATCTGCACGAGCCTTCTGCTGAGGCACATATACTCAGATATGCTGTTTTTATCGTCCGTCTGTAAGCGCTGTCATTCTTATCAAAACCAGCTTCAGAGGGAAAAAACGCAAATCAGTGATGGAAGTGCTGCAGACGCAGGTGTTATATTGTAAGAGAGAGAGAGACGGGGCTTTTCCCAAACAGACAGTACTTGTGTGTTATCTGTTAGATCAGCAGATCTGTGTATACTAACAAGTGGAAACACTTGAAGAGTCAGAACTAATAGCTTGTATCCCTGCCCTGAAGTGGGCCTACAACCCCTCCCCCTCCTGGTGGGAAAGAAAAGAGACAAAAATAAACAGCAGCTCTTAGTATAAACTACATTAAACAGATGATTCAATAAATCACTGAGCTACGCTTACAGTTAAACCTGAGATTAACGAATAGAGAAGTGATCTCCTCTCCAAAAGCTGGTTGACTTTGAGGGAGGCTTCGCTGGCAGGTCACCATCATTGTTATTGTAGGGTGGTGCTCATGGAGGGCACAGACTTGCAAACAGTCTCACTTCCCACATCCTCTCACATTGTAAAAGCACTAGGGCTGGGTATTAAATGATGAAACCAGTGCAATATACTTTCTTTTTTTTCTCGATACCTTACTTTGAGATCCCAGGGCATCAAATACTAACGTTTTCTCACGACCCTCGGCGTCTGATACCGGCGCAAAATACTTTTCCCGATACGTTGAGAGGTTTGTACCCGTGTCTGCAAAAACCTTTATGTTTCATTTAACTGCTGCCTGAACACGAGCAGCAGTAGGAGACTTTGATGAAGACTCTGTATGAGACGCACCACGTTGTCAAGTAACTACAATGTAAACCAATCGCCGTCTGTAACCGTGACGGCGTTGAGTTATTTTAAAGTTACGTTAGTGATGTTTGTGACGTGTTTTGCGTACTTTGGTTAAATAGTGTACGTTCTTATTTTGAGCCCAACCATGAGGTTTTTCCTTAAACCTAACTAAGTGGTTTTGATGCCTAAATCAAAGCAATTGTTTGAATTCACAACGTTAAATACATGTTAACTGCAACCGTGCGACGGGCCACCGTCTGACAAAGCGTCAGTATGTGACGAGTCGGAATGAGAATGTGTTGAAATATAATCATCCAAAATTGTCAAAATGTTATGAATCAGGAACTATCTGGACAAAAGAATGTACATCCCTCGGGTTAAATAAAGAGTATCTTATAAAATGAATACTAATCTGTCCAAACACTCAAATGTCAGCTTTCACCACTTGACAGTTTTTTGTGCTACTTTTAGCAGGTACCCAAAAAGTGCTGAAGTTCAGTCAATATAAACCCTAGAAAGCAAAGAATAAAGTTATGTTAAGTTCTGTCCTTCTGAGTGTTTGGTCGTGGTGATAAACCTCTTTTGGATCACGTTGCACTTCTCTGTATTCCTTATAGTGCTTAACACAGATGCAGAGGCGTGTCTCACCTGATGACGCTCTCTTCTCCCTCTCTCGGTGTCACAGGTCCCTGGCCCTCGGGCAGCAGTACTCGTCTCTGGGCTCCCAACCCATCCTGTGCGGCTCCATCCCCGGCCTGGTGCCCAAGCAGCTGCGCTTCTGTCGCAACTACATAGAGATCATGCCCAGCGTCGCGGAGGGGGTCAAGCTGGGGATCCAGGAGTGCCAGCACCAGTTCAGGGGCCGACGGTGGAACTGCACCACCATCAAGGACAACTTGGCCATCTTCGGCCCTGTGCTCGATAAAGGTAAACGCTTGACTCTTTACTGCTGTATTTAATGACGATGTACTATATGTATCCAAGGCTTAATAATAATCTGTGGCAAAACTACTACTGTATAAAAGCTCTGGCTGAGGCTATTGCAAGCTGCTACAAAATGAACACCCTCAGGCTCAGCACTGCCTGTTCTCTGGGCTTCTGCTGACAAACGCCTAACCAGGGCAATTACAATAATATACACCTTTCCTGCTCTGCAGTCAGAAATGGGCGCAGGTACAAGCTCCGACACATTATTCAACTTCCATCCATCTTTACCTCCAGTATCGCATTCGTCTTCGGAGTCCCCCCCCCCCCCCAAACCGTGTTTACACTCTTGTACATGAAAGAGGGTCAACGCGGTGAGAATCCATCAACAAAACCTGACAAGCACAGCTGATATACTGGAGACATCCATCAGGCTCTTCACAAACAGAATACTAATTGTACGATATCGACACTGTGTCCTTGTAGAGAATCCCACTAAATCTGACAGTCGGGGGGGGGGGGGTGTACAATAGACACAGGTGTCCCGCTTAAGGCCTTGCAGTCCCTAATTCTAAAAGGTAGAAGTGTATGTATCGTGAGCGAGGCTGCTGATTGGAAATGAATTACCCTGTGTGTCAGAGGGGAAGGAATCTGGGCAGAACTGCGCAGTGTGAGCAGTCCAAGCTCCTCAGTCAAATAAAAGGGAGAGGGGAGGCCAAATGAGATTACAGGCAATAGAAAAGGACCGGGGGGCTCCGCTCAACCCCTACTGTGCATGAAGACCAGTGCGCGCCTCACACAGTCCAGCTCCCACGGACGCCCCATTCACACGCCCTTTTGACTCTGTCATGAAAACAGGCTGAAAGGGGATCTCTCCCAACCCTAGCCCGGGTGTGCGCTTTGGGATGGGGAAGCGAAGGAAGGAAGGAAGGAAGGAAGGAAGGAAGCAGGGAAGGAAGGAAGAGCAGCTCACTTTGGGAATGATGAATGGAAAAGTTGGGAGTTAGGGAAGGGAGAGCTACCAACCACCGGCCCGAGCCACCTTAAGCTGCGCGTTGGCCATGGCGGTGCTGTTGGTGGATGCCGGGAGGAAGTGGGGGGTTGAGGCCCCGTGGTGGTGTATGGGATTTCAGCTCAGGGTGTTGGCGGAGGGGTGGATGGAGAGAGGAGGGGGGGTTTAGGGAATGCCAGCTCCGGGCAGAGCGGGGCTGTGGGGGCGCGAGTCGCTGGGCCCTTTGTGTGGATAATACAGTGTGACACAAGGGAAACAAAGGCGGATTGATGGGCCCAGCAGGTAGCAGAAGCAGCGCTAGCCATGGCTAACAGCCAGAGCTCCAGGGGCCCAGGGCTCACAGGCCCCCGTTGTGGAGGGCCCAGCTAGGTCTGCCAGGGCGAGCGGGGATGCCCGACCTGAGGACGGAGTGTCATCCAATCATGCACTGGGGATTCAGAGCAAAGCTGTATCCTTTTACTGGGAATGAGAGGGTGGAAACACATCTTTTATAGACACACAGTTTCATCGTTTAGATCAGATGTATCTAAAATATCATATTGTGAACATATGGGTTCAGTTTGTAATGCTATTTTTCAAATATTACTGAATATAGTTGTGATTTACAGTATTTCAGCATCGGCATTACACTTTCACAATAAAAAAAAAAAACACATCAGATGATCCAATTGACATTTCATTTTGGATATTATTAGCATGCATACAATGTCAGAAATACAGAAGAACAGCACAAATATTGATCCTACTGGCATCATATTAGCCCTACAGGCTAGTATAAACAGGTATGTTTTGTTTTGTATCTTTGCTTGCAGATACTTTTAGGGTGGGGAAATATGACCCGCCTCCAGACCAACATCAGTAAACTGTGTTTGTGGCTTGTAAACTTGATTCTGATCAAGTCTTGAAAGCCTCGTTGGCAGCGGAAAAGCTTGAGGAATGTCTGGCTTTAGTAGCCACTGTGGTCTGCAAAATATGGGTCTAATTGTCTGGTCGTGTTCGTACAAACTTCAAAACCCAGATCACGGAGTTGTGGATCCCAGAACCCCCCCCCCGCTACACAGCTAGCGGAGTGTAATGGCTGAGCCATGTTAAGTGTGCTGTGATTGTGAAACAATGGTGTCTGGTTACATAATAAGCTGTTGCCTTCAAAAGGAGGCGTAACTCCATCCTTCGGTGCAAAAGAAAAAGAAACAGGCCGACACACTGCTAGGTTTCACCAGAGGGCCCTGGGCTATGAACAGGGGACGGGTGGGAGGTGTGTGTGTGTGGGGGGGGGTGACAACATTCCTGAAACACTATCCAGATGCAAAGCAGCACACCTCAGGGATGACAGGAGGTCACCGAGATCCCACTGAGCGTTAGGCCCTCCTGACAACAACCACAATGGGCTGATGTCACTGCAGGGACTCTGCTTTTTAGGCTCCTTCATGTAGTGTGAGCTTCCTCATCGCTGACGACGATCATGTGGTAAATACCGGGAGGCATGTTTACATATTGTAAAAATAATAAAAGGGTTAAAAGTTTCTTTCCCAAAAGGGTTCTTGTGTTTCACAGCGGCAATCACCGGTGCATTAATGTGCCTCCTCCAGGATGAAATGTTGTGTTAAAAGGTTATTGCCTGGAGGTATCCCTTTCAATATGTCTGTCTGGATGTTGGCAGCAGTCAAGATTGTCCATGTTAAGCACAGGATTGACTCACACACTCTCTCTTTTTCTCTCTCTCTCTCTCTCTCTCTCTCTCTCTCTCTCTCTCTCTCTCTCTCTCTCTCTCTCCGTCTGTCTTCATCCGTCTCTCTCAGCGACCAGGGAGTCGGCGTTCGTCCACGCCATCGCTTCAGCGGGCGTGGCGTTCGCAGTGACGCGCTCCTGCGCCGAGGGCACGTCCACCATGTGCGGCTGCGATTCCCACCACAAGGGCCCCCCCGGGGAGGGCTGGAAGTGGGGCGGCTGCAGCGAGGACGCGGAGTTCGGGGTGCTGGTGTCCCGGGAGTTTGCCGACGCCAGGGAGAATCGTCCGGACGCCCGCTCGGCGATGAACCGACACAACAACGAGGCGGGGCGCTCGGTAACCGCTTTTAGAGACGCATGAGGAGAATGTGCACAGATATGTTCATCACCATCTAAACACTCACATGAGACGGTTTCAAACTCCAACTGCCAGAATCCTATAGAAGCCTCCGATCTTCTGGGAAGGCTCTCCACAAGATTCTTCTGGAAGGCATTTCTGCAGGGATTCGCATCAGTGAGCTCCAACACTGATGCTATGTGATCGGGTCTGGCTCTAGGGCCTCAACCAAAGACATTCTTTGTGTACGATTTTATTGACTAAGCGATTAGTTGATTTAATCAGCAGATCTGGAAAAATGTGTTTCTCCACAAAGAATCACGGAAAAGCACCGCTGTCAATCTTGTGTTTACCAGAGAGACGTTTCTTGGATATTGAAGTCATTTAGCATGAAAAAAAGCAGAAACACAACTAGTGTACTAAAGTAATCTTAATGGACTAAAGAGCGACGACAGTTTAGTCGACTAAGAGGGGGCGGGCCTATCCGTCTTTTATTTGGTGTTCCAGTTCATCCCAAAAGTGTTGGACGGGGTTAAGATCAGAGCTCTGAGCACGCCAGTCAACTTCTTACACATCAAAGCAACAAGCAAACTGTCGACACAAAGTTGGACGCACACTGTTGCTGAATTCAAAATTCGGAGCACATCTATGATTGAAGGATTGCCTCTACACGGCTCTCAACATGGCCATGGCTGTGAACATGAGTGCAGAGAATCTTAAACCGTTCTTAAAGCTTCCGTGAAAACGATGTGGGTCGGAACGGCCTTAAGCTGAAGTTACACATATACTCTTTGCGGACATCTGCGTACAGGTCATTGGTTGCGGGCCCCAAAAACCTGCACAGATAGCAAGTGATAGCGTAGCGATGTGTGAAACGCGTCTTCCGAGCAGACAGTATGACGAGAACTACATACTTTTGGCCAGATAGTGTTGATATTGATTACCAGAAGACTGAACTGATCAGCAGTGGTTTAACAGTTAGAAGATGGACAGTAGACGGTTCCATAGTTGAGCACTTTTTGTACAGTTGGATGTCAGTACTTCACGTCACCGTAATACGAGACATTCATTAGACATTCCTCTGCACACATGCTACTATTGTACTATGGATTGTAGCTAAATGGGTAAACGGAAACGACGGACAGCGACCTGTCATGCAAAAAGGGGGGAGGACTCATCCAGGAAACATTACTGTCTGGGATTACCGAGTGTTCATGAGACGGTGGGAAGGATTTGGTATTTGACTTGTCCGCCTGAAAAATGAGCACTTGACTTTGAATGACTGCTTAATTACTCATCTAAGCAACACACCTCGCCTTTCATGCCTTTTGCATCCCAATGAAAAAATTCCCTGACAGTCAAATAACCCGAGTGGGGGGGGGGGGGGGGGGGGGGGGGGGGGGGGGGAAGGGAATCAGCTCAGACTTAAAACATCACTGGCTGCTGTCACCGCTCGGAAAAGAAATCGGCTCCCCGGCTGCTCGCTGAGGGGCAAATGGAGGGACCACACGGCAACAAGACGGCCCCTTTGATGTGAGCGCACAGGAGCAGCCGGGGAGACCACAGGAGCTAAGTGAGCAGCGGCACTGAGAGAGTCTCCTCTCCTCTCCACCTGGCCCTCTCACGCTCCCATTATTTAGCCCCCGGGGCCCTCTGGGACTTGATGTTGGCATGACAAGCTCACAAAGTGATGTCACTAGACCCCCCCCCCCCCCCCCCCCCCCCGCCGCCGCCGCCTCCCTCCCAAAACCCCCCTCCTCACTATCCCCTTCCTCAGCCAGAGGTGCCACAGCCACCTGCCTTCCGCCCCAGCTGGGGGAATTCTGCAGCTAAATATAGCCGTTGAATTAAAAAGCACAACAAAGTCAAAACACAAAAGGTGAAACGAGCCCCGCGGCGGCACACTCACGATGTGAGCCAGTGACTTCAGAGGGAACCAGCAGCGGCGCAGAGCCTCTGTACTTCACAGCTGCATGACACTTAAATAAATTGCAGCCAGTGGCGTATTGTTTTTCTTGGCCCCGCTCTGCGAGTCTTCAGCGGTTTTGTTCCGTCTGCATTACTTAATTTCCTGTAAATTTCTGACCATTAAAATTCCGACAGATCTTGCTCTGTGGTGACTGACTTCACTGCCCCCAAGAAGCACTGAGTCACTTATCAAATTAACTGAGCGCATTTAACTTAATTACACTTTTTATAAGGAATATTCCACCCAAAGTCTACCTTTTTTTTAAAGTATCAAATTCCCTCCGCCCGTAGGCCTTTAAAGGTGGCTCTGAAGAGCTTGAATTAAAGCCTTGAAGTGGATTCCAGTGGCAAATAAATGTCAAAACGTCCGTAGAAACTTCCCACCACCTCGCAGCGCCAAAGCTCTGCCAAAAGTAGTGTATTTAGGGATTTCTTGGCTAAGGGAAAGTAGTTTGAGGGCACACTGAACATATGGATCCACTGTGGAGAAGAGGTCTGAGCATTTAAGAAGTTTCTATATCTATTAAGAAGTTTCTATATCTATCCGTCTACGAGGAAACGTTTTCACTGCTGTGAATCAAAGCTTTAAAGCCCCCTTTACTCTTCAGACTCTACAGATATATTTATAGCACGATGTTGCTTTAAGGGATCAGGAAAAAGGAGTTATGAAATGTTGGAACCTTGCCAGTCTTTACGACGTTGTACATGCTTTTTTTTTTTTATATATGCGAAATATGCGTGCGCATGTTGGCAACGGAAGTGCCGTTTTGTTTCCTCCAGCCATCCAGATGAGTTGCATTAAAACTGTTACCAGCGTTAAATGTCTGGTTGTCAGAATCAATATTCCAACACATTCGACAGAACTTCCCAACAGACTCACGACCGTTTCAGGTGTTTCGGTTTAACCAGTGACCGTGTTAACTGGTGACTTTCAGCCGAATGCGTGGTTGTTCCTATAGTTAATCGTTGGCGTCGATATTAATCACAAGTCATACACTGATGAGTATGTCTTTAAATTGACTGATGGCTGTTACGAGGACACCTACATGTTCTGTTGGTGTTTTCAACTTCTGCCGTCACTACGAGCAACTACAGACGCACAACGTTCGATTTTATTGACTAAGCGGTCAGTTGATTTAATCAACAAATCACTAAAGCACCACTCTAAATCTTGTGTTTATCAGAGAGAAGTTTCTTGTAAATATGTCATTCATTATGAAAAAAACAGAAACACAACTAGTGGACTAAACTAAACTAAATCGACTAAAGAGGGGGGCGGCCTATCCGTCTTTTAGTTGGTGTTCCAGTTCATCCCACAAGTGTTGGACGGGGTTAAGATCAGAGCTCTGAGCACGCCAGTCAACTTCTTACACATCAAAGCAACAAGCAAACTGTCGACACAAAGTTGGACGCACACTCCAAATATGTGACCACGGAGGCCACTAAATATTGGGCCACTTGCTCATATCGTATTCTACCCACTCCCTGATCGCACACGGATCAGGAGAGTTAATGCGTTTAGGTTGCATTCCTCATGATTGTTGTGCATCCCTGTGTTGCATCATTATCTGGAATCCTTGAATCTTTGGTGGTCACTGCTCTTACACAGCTAGACAACTTATTGCACTCCAATTATCTTCCGTTGCCAAACACTCTACTGGCTTTAAACATCCCTACAAAGTGGCCATAACCGTGTCTTCTGTGTTTCCCCAGACCATCCTCGACCACATGGACCTGCGCTGTAAGTGCCACGGCCTGTCGGGGAGCTGCGAGGTGAAGACGTGCTGGTGGGCGCAGCCGGACTTCCGCATGCTGGGCAACTACCTGAAGGACAAGTACGACAGCGCCTCCGAGATGGTGGTGGAGAAGCACCGCGAGTCCCGCGGCTGGGTGGAGACACTGCGCGTCAAGTACAACTTCTTCAAGCACCCCACCGAGCGTGACCTGGTCTACTACGAGGGCTCGCCCAACTTCTGCGAGCCCAACCCGGAGACCGGCTCCTTCGGGACGCGCGACCGGGCCTGCAACGTGTCGTCGCACGGCATCGAGGGCTGCGACCTGCTGTGCTGCGGCCGCGGCCACAACACCCGGACTGAGAAGCGCAAGGAGAAGTGCCACTGCATCTTCCATTGGTGCTGCTACGTCAGCTGTCAGGAGTGCGTGCGCGTCTACGACGTCCACACGTGCAAGTGAGAGAGAAAAAGAGAGAGAAAGAGAGAGAAAGAGAGGCCCTGTGCTTCTGGACTGCTGGACTACAAGTGCTGCCCTTCAACCCCCCAACTCCTGCACGACTTCCCCGCTTCCAAACACTAAAACATTCATTGGCGCGCGCGTGCGCGCGCACACACACACACACACACACACACACACACACACACACACACACACACACACACACACACACACACACACACACACACACACACACACACACACACACACTAATGGCACATCAGCGATGGATACTTTCTTCTTATTTGTGTGTAAAATCCCTAGCATCCGTCTTCCAAACCACTTCATCTCCATCATATCTGACACCCTTGTGATGACCTGACTGAGCTCTAGTCCGCTCTCATGGGAAGAAGCTTGAGTTGTGCCCCCCCCTCCTCCTCTCCCTGCAGCATTGGACCCCCCCCCCCCTCGTCTTTATTTATTTCCCCCCTCCATGCCAGCACAATGTTTGTGTTGCATGTACAGTAACACTTTTATACCTGTTAATTAATTAATGCAGTAAAAAAAAAAAAAAAAAAAAGTACTTTCAGACTCTCTTTGCTTTTGAATTAAAAAAAAAAATAGCATCTTCTAACTAACACCTCACTTCTCCGGCCCGTCTTGGCTGGTTTACCTTTTTTTTTTTTTTAACTAAACCAACCTCTGCCAGTGACGCGAACACGTCGGCAGCCCCGGGGGAACCATCACTTTGTAACTACTGAACTGAGCTGTTCTTTTGTAAACTACTGAGCTGATGAAATCCTCATGTGCTGCTGCTGCTCTCCTCGACCGCACCAGTCAACCGGAGAATATATATATATATATATATATATATATATATATATATATATATATATATATATGCTACAGTCTTGATTTTTATAGCCCTGCATTTCTGAAATAGTACCATTGGGCTGGGACTGGAGGTATGCGGCATGTGTGTGAACAAGCATGCTCATTCCACCAACAACCATACACGTGTATATGTGTGTGTGTGTGTGTGTGTGTGTGTGTGTGTGTGTGTGTGTGTGTGTGTGTGTGTGTGTGTGTGTGTGTGTGTGTGTGTGTGTGTGTGTACTATTCAGCCACTCCAGGTGGTTAAAATTTCAAGCATTGTTTATGCGGGCGAATTCTTCGTCGTTGCAAAGCTCGCACTTCTTATGAATGACGACTTTTGTTCCCGCAGTCGATCAAACCTGCTCACGACTTCCGCGCGCGTGACGCAACGAGCTCGATCCGAGGAGCGATGCCGTTTGAACTGTACGAGTGGGGGAGATCATCTGTGGCTGTTTTTCCATTTATGAATTGTTATGCATCACAAAGGGAGTCAAGCTTCAGCATGCTTAGTGTTAATTCTGGTCTTATGAGCAAAGTGATTATAGGGAGATCTTTTTTTTTTGTTTGTTTTTTTGTTATCTAACACTTCATGCACTCATCAGGTCCATCATAGAGGCTTTAGTCTGGGGCAAATCTTTTATCACCATAGAAAAAGAAAAAGGAAAAAAGTGGGACGGGTGACGACATGTGGAGACCAGAGCAGCTTCTGATTGGCTTTCACAACCCTTCCTTCCTTCCTTCCTTCCTTCTCTCTGTATGTTCCTCTCAGTTGGACAGTTGTGGTTTTTGAGAAGTCTGATTTATGAACTTGTACTCATGTTTTAGGGATATTGGAAGAACACTACTGTAATTTGATGGTCTGCCCAGTCAAAAAAAGGAAGTTCTTTTTTTTTGGTTGGACAGAAAAGACTTCCAATTCACATAAATTCTGAGAACATTAAGCAGAAGAAAGCTGGGAAACTTCATCAGGAGCTGGAGGATTTGTGTGCAAGATGTGTGTGTGTGTGTGTGTGTGTGCGTGTGTGTGTGTGCGTGTGTGCGTCGGCTGCCAGTGACAAACAAGTGAATGGAAAAAAGGAATGGACGGATGGGTGGCTGTTGGCAAAGGTGGAACAAACTGTGAGAGGTTTCCACACATGTTCTGACAGTCCCACCTGCTTCCTATTAATTACATCCAACAAACAGAAAGCACCAGTAGCGTGAGGGCCGTCCTCTCTCTTTGTGACGTAGCTTAGCATCCGTGTCCTCCTCCTCCCACCTGGGACTACCTCCCCGTGTTCAGTCCCCCTCCACTTCTCCCGCTATAGCCAAAGTTTTGTACAAATGTTTTAAAGTGAATAATTCCCTTTTTATTTTATAATCGTAAATGTTATGTTTTTATAAATATTATTTATTATACGATGTATATATCTGTATGACTGAACTAAGATTATATATTTGAAGAACAAAACTGTCTTGTGTTTTTTGCTTTGTAGCCATTGGTTCACACTTCTCAACCGAAAGAGAAAGTTCTACATGCATAATAAATACTATATATATATATATATATATATATATATATATATATATATATATATCTCTTCCTTACATACGTTAATCTCTTCTACAGTTACATCCTGCACATGCATTTTAAAATGAGGCATTTCAAAAACAAATCCAATCAAAAGAACCAACGACATATCTTCTTCCTCTGTTGTCCAAAAACGATTAAAAATAATGTTCTTTTATTCCCGTGAACACACACGATTCATTTTCAATCACACACACACACACCTGCAGCTCAAAACACTCACTAGAGCACCACATGTGGATTAATCCGCCACTGAAAATAGTCCCCAAACAATTCACTATCTCCCCCGTTACATTCCCCCTCTTTATGTTTTAAAGAATAATTTAAGAGCTTCTATACAAAATGAAACTTTTTACTTATATTGTGAGACTGACACATTGTTGGTTTTGGTCTTTTTGTGGGATGTGCTAACAATAAGAAAAAATACAGAATAATGCCAGTTATACATTTATGGATTATTATTAAAGAATTGGTTGTTAATTTGCACTGTACAGTAGTTACATTTTAGAGGTGATGAGGTGACACAATCACATGTCAATCATCAAAAACTAAGAATTATGGGACATAAAATACAAACAAATGAAAGAAATGGTCGCTGCTAATAATTCCTCAGCTCTGGTTCAATTTTATTTCATTAAACTTGTATATTAAAAAAGGGAAAACCACATGTTGTAGCAACATAAATCTCCATTTGTAGGCATGCTCCTTTTACTGATACCTGAAAGGAAATGTTCTGCTACTTTGGGTCCAATGTCCTGAACTACTGGATCAAGAAATCCCACCGTCGCCCACACAGACGTTCTGCAGACTTGGTTAAACAGTCGACAGTGTTTTCCTGTTGAGCTGTATACGCTGACTCTTACACAACATACTGCAGATGCTCTGGAGGTTAACCTCGAATGTCTGAGTAGCTTCATCACATTACGAGATGTTTGTCATAATTACACTAGATCATAACTCTAAAGACACGTCCTTATGAGTTGCCAGGAACACGTGGTAATTAAAACAGCTGGTGGTAGATTGGCACAAAGGGTTTTATAGAGAGAGGTTTTGCATAGAAACGCATCTTTGAAGCAGCATGAGCCCCCGTGGTGTGAGGTGACTTACTTCATAACATTTGCTGGTCGTTCATGCCCTCATTCTTATCACACAATGCAGAGTTTCTTGTTAGTAGTAGCAATATAATAAATTTATTCATAAAATAAAAAGACACGAGCAAGTACATAACGTGTTAAGAGCAAAATGAGATCTTTAACAGATGGAGCCGTCTTTGGAATGATCGGATTACATAATACAAATGTGTCCAATGTAAACGAACAGTGTTGTGATTAGTGCTTGTGCATGCACATCTACGGCCATACAAATGTTTCTAAATCTTTTGCCTGGACTCTTTTTATATATATATATAATAACCCAAAGACATTCTTGGGGCTTCACATGGAGATTACAGCACTAGTCTTCTGCAAAACGCAACATACACAGATACCACAAACACTGCTCGTGTGTGTGTGTGTGTGTGTGTGTGTGTGTGTGTGTGTGTGTGTGTGTGTGTTATGTTACATGTTCACATAGTGCTGAAGAGGAGGAGGTTCGCCTGGTTGGCTGCTGCTGCAGACACGCTGCAGTGCAGAGAGAAGCGCACCGAGCTTCGGGGACGGCAGGGAAAGGACGCAAAGAGAGAGAAAGATGGGAACTCATCTCTCGCTCGCTTCCTCCTGCCAGCCTCTCTCTCTCTCTCGGGCTTCTGTTCCTCCGCAGCTGAGTGATCAGAGACAAACAAAAGTGAGAGGAGACAGGCGTGCGAGGGAGACATGCCGCCACAAGAGAGCACCTGTGTAGTCGACCTATTTTTAGGCACCGCCGCGCGCTAACTGTGCGGCGCGTCTCTGGAGGCGGAGATGAGAAGAGGCAAAGCTCTGGCTGCGAGTTGAAAAGTTGCTCCGAGTTTTTCATGTTGTTCGTCGTCACCCTGGGCAGCCCGTCCTCGTGGGACGCGTCTCACAGAGCAGGATTAGCCAGATAACTTTAAAACAAAGAGGAATGTCTTCTGGAACTTTGCCATTATCAACATGCGGATGTAGGACAATAGCTTTACGGTTATCTGGAGAACTTTCTAATCCCATTTTGTGAAATTCCCCCCACGACGCTGCCACAGAGTCTGCTTGTTCTTATAGTTTTACGTGATTATAGTGCCCACAATGAAAAGTCACTGTGGACATCCATACAGTTAAGCTCTCAGAATGTCTCTACTACAGACTATAGATAAAGAATAATAAGCAATAATTACACATTTTGGGAAATGTTTACTTTCTCGCCAAGAGAGAGAGCAGCTAGTTAGCTTAGCTTAGCTTAGCCTAGTGTAAAGACTGGAAACGGTGGGGAGGTTACATATGACAAGACTCAAAAAGAATCCAAAAGTTCTGAAAAAAAACAAAGATATTTTACGTTACACTTTTTCGATGAGTAATATTCACGTTCTGTGTGAAAGTACCCAACAAAAATTTGCAAAAAATGTATTGACGTGCAAATTAATCTTTAAGCTGAGCAGTTGGTGTGGTAAGCTAAGCTAACTTGTGGCTAGCTCTAACTTAACGCATCCAGCAAACAGACGTGAAAGTGGTTTTCATCTTCTCATCTCATCTGTCTCCCAAAACGTCAAACTATTCCTCTAAAACAATTTGGTGATTGAAATTTATGACTTTTATGATAAAAAATAAAAAATACTTTTTTACTTTACTTTAATACTTAAATTGCAAAACAACAACAACAAATAGTGGAATCTGCATTAAAAAAATGATATATTGATGCAGAATGTTGATTTTAAATCAAAATGCATGTCCACAGACTTCCAGCACTTGTATGTTTAATTTTTTTTACATGCATATACAGTTTACAGATTTCTACGTTCGCTCCCTTGAACCCTGGACAGGAAGTGGTGAGTAGTGAATGCGACCGTGTAGCCTGATGCAGGCCCTGCAGTCTTACCGTTGAAGGATGCTCTTTTTTTACTATGTGGCTCCACTGAGTCTAGATGATGAACTTATCAGAACCCAGTCTGCAGAGGAAAGAAAAGACAAAATGTCCATTATTAATCACACTTGATACAATGATCAAAATGTATACTGTTAGTGCTTCTAACTAGTTTTTGTTTCTTTCTCCTTTCTCTGCTACATTTGTACATGAGGACTGGTGAAAGTGACAGATGTGGTGAGAGTGTTCAGCGTCACTGACGAGTCGGGTTAGAAACAGGACAAGAATACTTACGCTCCCTCATCCTTCAGTAGACTCAGGAACTTGCTAACTCTGTAGCCAGGATCCATCTGGAAACAATACAAACAGACAGAACACGTCTTAGTGCATATAATGTCATTAAAGCACATTTACTAACAGGTCTTCTTTTCTTTCTGCACAAGCATCTACAAATTCAGAAGCAAGGTGTTGAACCGTGAAAGCAGTTTGTAGTGGCGGGTCCTGGAGTTCACGCTTCAGTTCACACACACACACACACACACACAAGGATTGTAGAGGAGGGGGGGGGGGGGGGGGGGGGGGGGGGAGTTAAATTAATGGCAACCTATGCAATAACTTACAGTGTGTCTAGGATTGCCTGTAGCTACTAGAGTGAAGATATGAGAGCAGCAGGAATGAGAGGAAAAAAGATAAAGAGAAGACTGAGAATGAATGTGTGTCGCTGTTTGCAGCATGTCTCAGCAAACACAGATTCATACTTCTTCAGGCTCAGAGTGTGTGTGTGTGTGTGTGTGTGTGTGTGTGTGTGTGTGTGTGTGGGGGGGGGGGGGGGGGGGGGGCATGGCTGCATTTGTGCATACCACAGCAATTACACAGCATCCAGCCTCAACAAACAGGCGGTACACATCATCCACATACCACAGACACACAGTCAGGGGGAGAAATTAACGCCAGTCAACTGTCAGATTTAGGTCAGTTTCTGCTGCTGCGGGTCGGCCACCTGCTTTGGGTGAACAAACTCTATTTGGAGGCCGCTGAAGATGACAAGAAGTTCAGAAAGCTATTGTGACTGGTGGTGGCACTGCTCCACGGCTTGCTAATCTGTTAGCCATTAGCAACAGGTGTTTACTAGCTAGCCCTGCAGGTATTGACAAATCATCTAGCGCCGTTTATTTTACGAGGGGTCCACTTTCTAGTGACGAGAAGACTGACTGACACGTAGAACTGACCCTTTAAATCCAAGCCCGACTATGGCCTAAACTTATAATTATAATATGCTAATGATAGATCAACACATACAGCATCTTTGTCTCCAAACCAAACCCATGAACTTAACTCTCAATCTGACAACGACACGAGAGACAACTTGGTCGAGTCTGTCCTTTCACTTTCTTTGAGGAACTTCACTATTTTGCTCAATCTGAAAAAATAAAAGGCAACCATCTTAAAAATCAAACCTTCGGAAGTGTCAATACTGGATCCCATTTCTAATTCAAGTTTTGGTGAAAAATAATTTAATTTAACCTGGGTTTAGAGGTTTAAATTTGATCATTCTTAATTTTTAAGCTAGTTTAAATTTGGTGCAACATGGAACAAAGTTAAACCATAATTTAAACAGGTTTAAAAGTTAAATCTTGTCCGCCTACGCTTCCCAGAAACACTGCGTCTCAGGGTCTTGATGTACAACTGGTCGTGACTTTTTACAGAACTAATCACATTGATTTTGATCCTGGTGCTCTGACAGGGTCAGGGCCCCTTCAAGAGTAAATCATTTGGGTTCACGGCAAACAGAAACTAACTACACAAATGTCAACAGGGACTTAAAAAAAAAGTTAAAAACTCATAGTCCAAACCACAAAACCCCTAAAGACAACTATAAAAAAGGTGGGTAGACTTTTAGCTACTCGACTCATCTCCATACATACGACTGACGTGTTGAAAGGAAGCCAACAAGCTGCTGAGAGTTGGTGGTCTGTGTTCTTTTTTTTCCCCTGTGTTTCCACAGTTGGGTGGGTTTAATGTGCAGGTTTTTTTTGTTTAACCTGCCGTATGTGTTGGATGACTGATCTTTATTGATTTTGCTCTAAAATTGTAGGTACACCAAAACCACGAGGTGTGTGTGATTGTTCTTATGAGTCGCTTCCCTCTGATTCAGAACATGTGACTGTAGCTTTGGAAAAGGTTTCTATAACTCTGAACGTATTGAACCCAAAACCGTTTGGAGAGTAGTTTGTGAACTAGAGATGTTCTGGATCCTCCTGCCCAACAAATCATCAGGAGAGCCACACAGTTTCTTTTCATTCCAGCTAATAGATGACAGTTTTTTGCTACAGAGATTCTGGTGAGAATGCCGGCCAGATGTGTCGAGGAAGAGGAGGGACGGGCTGCTCGAGGTCAGACCGCACTATTACAAAAACAACTATTTGTGTTTCAGAATAAAAAATGTTTAAAAAAACAAGACTGCTTTGCTTTTACCTTCACCCAAGTCCAATTCTATCTTTTAATACTAGTGCACATGGAGTTACACCAGCATTACACTTACGATAAGAACATCTTCCAGCCAGTAGCGATGTGAATATTTTTGATGTTGGAAAGAAACAAGAATGAAAGTCAGCAGCCATGCTGGCAGACCTGTGAGTATGTCCTTAGGCACTGCAGAGCTTTGAACTAAATGCTAAAGTCGGCACGCTAACCGGCTAACAATGAAAATGCTAACATGCTGTTTAGCAGGCTAAGATTAGCCAATAAGCGCAAAACATTAAAAAGGTACAGTGTGTAGGATTAAGAGGGATTTACTGGCAGGAATTTAATATAATATTTAATACAGTTAGTATTGTTCATAACTGTGTTTTCATTAGTGTATAATCACGTGAAACTAAGAATTCTTGTGTATTCGTTAGCTTATATGAGCCCTTGTCACATTTCACTTAAAGGTTCCATACTGTAGAACGTTTATAGAAAGATTTCCATGTTTTCTTTTAAATATAATGCAAAGATTATAGGGGCTATATAAATACTGTGCAAGTACCAAAATGCTAATTCCACAGAGAAATGCACGCAACCCATATTCAGAAACTGTGCCTTTAAAAACGACTTCTGTAAGGTTGTGATGTCATAAATGTGACGTTAAACTCACTAGTCAACACACACACACACACACACACACACACACACACACACACACACACACACACACACACACACACACACACACACACACACACACACACACACACACACACACACACACACACAGTGAGTCTGCGGCTGTAGTGATGCTGTGAAGACAGCAGCAGCACAGATGTGAAAAAGACTGACCAATCAGAGCAGTCTGGGCTTTTTCTTAAAGAGATAGGCGCTAAAACGGAGCGTTTCCGACAGAAGGCGAATACAGGAATGTTCAGACAGACAGTACGAGAAAAATAAAGAGTTTTATGAACATTAAAGCACGTAAACATGTTGTAGTAGAAGCCCAACATAAATGTATGAACCTGAAAATAAGCTTGATACGTCCCCTTTAAAACCACAGAAGGAAGAAAAGTGAGGGTATCACCAAATTTATCAGGAACAATCTTTAGGAAACCTTAAATATCTGTACAAATGTTTCCTGACAATCTATCCAATAGTTGTTGAGACAATACAGTCTGGGCCAAAGTGGTTGACAAACAGATTGACATCACTACAAAACGTTAATGCAACCAAAAGTATCTCTTCCTCACCTGCACGGCCATTTCAATCAGCATGAGCAACTTCTTTATGCCGATCCACAGGTTTTGGCCCTTCACAGCTTTAGCTATGCTCGCCCGTTCCACTTCCTGAAAACTGCCGAGCAGCTGCAGGGACGAGACGAAGAAAGAGACAGTCCTCAGCACGAGTTTATTAGTCATACTGGGAAACGTGTTTAGGAACAGGACGACAAATATCAGCCAACAATGTCGCCTCGTCCGAGTGTGTCCACAGAGAAGTAATGCACATTGAAGCATATTTTACACCTTGACTGAGTCAACTCTGTGTGTGTGTGTGTGTGTGTGTGTGTGTGTGTGTCTGGTACCTCCAGGGCCTCGACGAGCTGCTCTCCCCTTGAGATATTAGGGATGTGGATGGTGGTGCTGAAAACATCCAACATCTCCATTTCCTTGAGGACGTCTCTACGACTTGTGGTGCCGATGATCAGCAGCTTACGACCCTGAAAGAGAAGCAAACGAGACCTCAGACTTTAACTTTTTATTCAACCGTTCCATTTGGTCATATTCTTTTGCTGCTTTCCTCTTACCAGCATTTGGATTGTGGACATTAGTCCACATCACACATGTGATATTAGTTCTGAGGCATGCCATGATCAATGATGAATGTTAAGTGTTGATGAAATTAGAAAGAAAGTGCAAGCAGAGGACTTCAACAACGACAACAACAACGTTTGGCGATAGTGTTGTTTGTTTTTCCTTTACTAAAAAATGCTTTATGCTTATGCAAATATTTTCTGCATTCATTCATTATTTATTGAATGAGCAGAAAACAATAGTGATACATATTGTTTTCGAGATATGAAATTACTTATATCGTGACTTTTTGAGATTTTGGCTGCATCCCCTCGCCGAAGCTCTTATCGGCCGGTGTCTCACGGTGAGATCTAGGAAACGCCGTTTCACCACATTTCTCTCACGATTGTGCCACTTCAGGTTTCGGCAGTGTACGGGGGCTTTAAGTCACAACAAGAGCACAGGGAACAGAAAATAACAGGACAAACGGAACAGAGCGCGGCACAACAGAAGACAACGGCGGAGGAGAAAGAAGAGAAGCGAAAGAAATGTAGCTCCGCTAAGCCGACAAGCTGGAGAAGGACCAGGAGAAGAAGACGAAGGAGGAGAGGCAGAGGAGTGGCGAGCAGACAGGGGGATTATGGCTGCCGGCTGCCCCCCCATGGCGTGGGGGGTTGCGATGCTGCATGCAGATGAGGTGCCACACAGGCGGCGGCGCTGCCAGGTCCTGGCTCTCTCACAGAGCCCATTCTCCTCCGTGTCCCCCTGGCCTCCCCCGGCCCCAGGCACCCCGCTGGGCCCAGCGCTTTACAACCCCAGAGGAGCACTGCAGCCAGGCATTCAGCGCCAGGCCCCGCGCCACTTCTCATGCACATGCAGCCATATAGTGGGCTATGCTCTCATTCACAAACCCGTCAACAACAGACACACACTACAACCAAAGGAACTATGAGAAATGGGTCCCTACCACCACCATTCACTGCGAGCACAACAGGGCCAGGACCAAAACACTCGTTAATAACCATACACTCACACACATACTCACACTCACTCTCACACACTCTCACACACACACACACACACACACACACACACACACACACACACACACACACACAGTCGCTCACACATGCCAGCCGCAGCCAGAGACCTCCAACAATTCCTCACAAGACTTGTGCGCTGGCATCCATAAGATCTGCTGCCCTCTTTCTGCCACCTGAGGACTAGCAGCCGCACAGTGAGCATGCTGCAAATAAATAAGTACCTTTGGAGGAGGTTTCTTCAGCAGCACCAGCAGAGCTTGTAACACCAGGTTGGAGAAACGAGGGCCAATGGGGACGTAGTCTGAGGAGAGGGATCGTTTTCTATTAGCAACTGCAATTTAATGCACATCCAAATAAAGAAAACGTATCTTAAAAAAATGTCATTCTGCTCATCAGCTGCCGCATCACAGTGACTCCAATCTTACCTAACAAACGTTCGATGTCATCCACAACCACACAGCTCAGCTGGGACTTGTAGGCATCTTCAAATATCTATCACAGGGAATAGAAGTACAAAAACAGGTTCAGATAGAGGTTCAGATACAGCACACAGCTGTATGCGTGACCTGAAAACACCAGAAATAAGGCCTTGTATTTGCAGCATCACAAACACAAGCAGCGATCTCAGGGAAGTGAAACCTAAAAACGAATCTGCAAATATTATGCTGCTAAAGAAACCGAAACGGAGATCTTCGAGATTGTAACTTTAAAAAAGGTCCAGTGTGTAGGATTTACATTCCCATCATCCTCAGCTGTACATGAAGGAGCAGTGTGTAGGATTTAGTGACATCTAGTGGTGACGTTGCAGATTGCAACCAACTGAATACCTTTATGTGTAAAAAAAATCAGTGTTTGGTTTGTCCGGTCTGGGCTTCTGTAGAAACATGGCGAACTCTGTGAAGAGGACCTCCTCCGTATGTAGATATAAGCGCCTCATTTCAAGCAAACAAAAACACAACGATCCTTAGTTACAGCCGATTATACACTAACGGAAACTAGTATGAATATTATGTTTAATTTCCATTTTATATTTCAAAGCTTTCTACTTTTTTTTTTTACCTTTTTGATGGCTTGGCATTTGGCAATCTCCGAGTGTCCGATCATCTTGTCGGGGGAGCAGATCTTGATGAAGGGGAACTCTGAGTCTTCCGAGATCTTAGCGGCCAGCGCTGTTTTCCCACTGTTAGGTGGACCTGAGGGAGAGGATCAATCACTAGTCAGCTGTCGCTCACAGAACATATTGCAGTTTCTATTGTAGTGTTCATCTGTTGCATGCTGACTGTGGACGTCGCGTGAGTCCTACCCTCCAGCAGCACAGACACCAGCGGTGTGCGTTCGCTGTTCTTCGTCTGCTGCACCAGCAGCTCCCCGTCCTCCAGGACCGCCGACACCGGGTCGCCCCACCGGATTATCCCGTTCATGATGTAGCTGGCGTAGTCCTCCTGATTGGTGCCAAATGCCTGGACGGGAAGAGAGAGAGAGAGAGACAGAGAGAGAGAGTTTAGGGTTGATATTTTTGTTTGAGTGTGTTGTGTCAAGTGTTAAAGAAAATATAAACTGTAAATGTGATTTGTTTCCCCGTGTATTACTGTGAATTAGCTTAAAGATAAGGTTTGATAATCTTGACAAACTAGGGTTTGTTTGTTTTATTATGGTAGGTTTTAAAAAGTTATCCAACTGAAAAACCCAGCCCAGTGTTGCCAACTCTGTTCCAATGAAAGTAGCTAGCAGCACTAGATGTCATTCAGGCCAAATTAAATGATTGGAAAGGCTTATAACAATCACGCAACAGCCTCAAATACCATTTTTAGATTCCTGTATTGCTGGCGGGATGTAAAGAGATTCAATAAATATAACAAAAACAAATTGTCCAAAAATCCACCACCCTAGCTTTAATTTCATGTGTTCTGTATTCCACTTTGTTTTCCATTAAAAACATATTTGATAGAATTAGAAGGAGACACAGAAGACAGATGGGGGGAGTGACGGAGACAAACTTACAGGTTTGATGTCGTTATCCAGAGACGTCATGAAGTCCAGTCTGCTGACCTGCAGCTTCTCTGCCGTCTCGGTGTTTACCTCCACCGTGTTGGTGGCCTGCAACAAACAACACAACACGAGATGAACGACAAGCAGATGATGAGCTGCTTTCATTCTCTGATGAACTCCATGCCCCCCTGTTAATGAAACCCATAACATGAAGTATTGCACGTTTAGATTGCACAATGTGTCAGCAGACAATGTGCTCCCTCAGAGCAGAAAGGTCAGACCGAGAGGAGGAGGGAAGAAGAAGTGTTTAGAGGAGTGAAGAGAAACGTCACGGCCATCAGACATGTGTAAGACCCTTGTCTGTCGTTTATCATCACCCTCCAATATCTACTGCTGCAAGTGTGTGTGTGTGTGTGTGTGTGTTTGTGTGTGTGTGTGTGTGTGGGGGGGCAGAACGCTTAACAGATGAGAACTTCACCTTATCTGCGTGTCCTACTGAGCTGTGTAGATTTAAGCCAATGCACCTGATAAAACACTTAAGTGAAGGCATATATAAATATATATATACACACACACACACACACACACACACACACACACACACACACACACACAGGTGGCTACTTAAACTGGCACTATACAGCAGTGTGTGCAATGCGTGTCAGTCTGTGTTAAACTTAACACACAACATTAATCCAGTGGGTGCTTTAAAAAAAACGACCTTAAAGCATTTTATAAATGTGTCAGAGATTCATACCAGATGATTTTATTTACTTTAATGTGGATGTCAAGCGCAGAAACCGTCGCTAACGGCTAAAGACTATTATTGTCCATTTACTCTCTCTGATTGGAGAGAGTAAATGGACGCGGACAGGTAATAAGTACCTTGATGTGTCTGTTCATGGCAGTGGACTGGGCAGCCCGGACCAGGCCCTCCAGCTCGGCGCCGCTGTAGTTCTTTGTCTCCGCTGCCAGCTCCTTGATGTCCACGTCTGGGGTCATCAGATCGTACTGACGCATCTTCGCCGTGTGGATGTGGAGGATCTGGATGCGGCCTCTTTCGTCCGGTAACCCTGGAAGAAACACACGGGACTTTAAGCTTCAACAAAAAGGGTTACATTACATTACATTACAGTCATTTAGCAGACGCTTTTATCCAAAGCGACTTACAATAAGTGCATTCAACATTGGTAATCAAAAGAACTACTAGTCACCAGAAGTACATTTCCTTTTCCAAACAAGCATCTAAGAGCACGAAGCAGAGCATAACTCAGAGCCAAAGTACAGAAACAAGAAAAACAGTTAGTGCTATAAGTAATACAATAAGTGCAACAAGCTAGTATGAAAACAATAAGCACTAAGTGGAAGGCTCAGGGTAGCACTTCCTGAAGAGGTGGGTTTTCAGCCTGCGCCGAAAGATGGGCAGCGACTCCGCTGTCCTGACGTCAGTGGGAAGTTCATTCCACCACTGTGGGGCCAGGACAGAAAACAGACGTGACCGGGTCGATCGGCCGCCAGGACCTCTGAGCGACGGGGCAGCAGAGCGAAGTGGTCGGGCGGGGGTGTAAGGCTTGACCATGGCCTGGAGATAGGAAGGAGCTGTTCCTTTCACTGCCCTGTAGGCTAGCACCAGAGTCTTAAACTGGATGTGAGCTCTTACAGGGAGCCAGTGTAGAGAACGGAGAAAGGAAGTTGTGTGGGAGAACTTGGGGCGATTGAACACCAGGCGAGCTGCGGCTTTCTGGACAAGCTCCAGAGGTCTGATGGCCGACGCCGGGGCTCCGGCGAGTAGAGAGTTGCAGTAGTCCAGGCGGGAGATGACAAGAGCCTGGATGAGAACCTGCGCCAACTCGTCAGTCAGGAAGGGACTATTTATCACGTCTTTAACTCATACACACTACCTCACCAGGGCTGCTGGTCTAAACTAACTGCATTACTTTTAAATGTTCACTGGTTTTAAGTCCCTTTCCAGTCTACGGAGATAAACCATTAACACCAGAGTGAAACCCTCTCAGTGCGTTCTCCACCTCTTACCAATCTCCATCTTCACCTCCAGTCTCCCTGGCCTCAGCAAGGCCTCATCTATCAGGTCGGGCCTGTTGGTCATACCTGAGGGAGGGACAGATGGGACAGATAGTGGAACGAGAGGGATGAGTTAAGAGTGCAGATGTTCAGGGAGAGCCTGTGTGTTACTCTGTGTGTGTGTGTGTGTGTGTGTGTGTGTGTGTGTGTGTGTTGGTGTGTGAGCACCTATGACCAGGATGTTGTTGAGCTGCTCCACTCCGTCTATCTTGGACAGCAGCTGGTTGACCACGGTGTCGTGCACCCCCGTGCTGCCGGCCATGCTGCCGCGCTGTTTACAGATCGCGTCGATCTCGTCGAATATGATGATGTGAACGCCGCTGTTCGCACCGAGCTGTGCAGCGGAGAGGCGAGGGTGGGGGGGGGGGGGAATTAAATGAGAGAAAGACAGAAAGGTTACTGTGTCAACTGTAAATATGATTATTTACTTAAAACACAATATTTACATGCATTGTCTTTGTGTAAACCTCCAGGATGGGTTCTTGCAGTGTTTCCCAAACTTATTTGGGCATCAAATTAAAAAAGGACTTTTCAAAGCTTTTCAGCGTCTTTATCTTTATCATAGTCGTTTTCTCTAAAATTCCAATGAATTGTTCTCTAAAGAAATTGTATTTTACATTTCCAGAAACAGAAAGTTGCAGGTTTGTACATAAAAGAAATTTGTCTTGGTGTTTTGGTGTTGGTCAAGAGATCAAATGGAACATTTTACAATAGAAAATATATATATAAAAAAAAAGAAATAAATTAAAATATGTTTGTTATCTATTCTTAAATAACAGATATATTCGTACGTATTCTCAAACTAAACTTTGAGAAGATTTGAGAGTTGCAAATTAATGTATTTAAATTGGAGAACTGAAATAATTCAGGCCTTGTGAAGTTGTTAAATTACAGTAAATCCACTGATTTTGATTCATGTGAATATTAGCCCTGTATCAGCACAAAATGCATTGAATTTCAAATGATTTTAGGCTTTTGAATAAAAAAGGTTTGGTCATCAATCACATGCAAGACAGAAACAGAAGAAGCCATGAACTGTCTCTCCAAACTCATTTGTTACTACTACTACTATCAATACATAGAATCATGTCAATATTTTCCTCTAATGCATTCTTTCGGAGACATAAAGACGACAAAGACTCAGCCGATGTTTCATTTGAAAACCAACACTGACCCTCAACTGAGAGACAGATGGAGAAAAAAAAAAAGAGAGCAGCAGGGTGGGGGGTTATCCCTCCATCTACAGACCCGTCAGTCTCAGCCGTAGCATTTAAAGCAGGTGTGGAGCTGTCCTTATTACACACTGGATGGAGTGTGTTCGTGTGTGTGTGTGTGTTCGTGTGTGTGTGTGTGTGTGTGTGTGTGTGTGTGTGTGTGTGTGTGTGTGTGTGTGTGTAGGGAGGTCTAATAGGAGGTCAAAGACAGCCCAGCCCCTCATTAGGTGGTGAAGAGTGAGGTGGCTCGACGCTAGTGTCTCCCCATCCAAACCGACCATCAACACACACACACACACACACACACACACACACACACACACACCAGAACTTTACCAGAGTTATTACAGCTACGTCTGGCTAAAGGGCAGATCTCTCCACTCCTGGAGAAATTAGTTTTCTTTCCGTTGAAACAGATGAAGTGCTTATCTCTCAGACTTTTTATCTGATGCGTAGATAATAAGGTCAGCAAAGTCGAAGCATTGCAGGTATAGTGATGCCTCTGGAAGTTGTAATAAAACAGACTCATTTATCAACACCAACATGTGGGCTTTTCATTATTGCTGTGCTTTAAATTCTGCACCTCTTGAAAGTTCACTTCAGACGCGTTTCCACCAACAAGTTCCTGGTTATTTTAGTTCCAGGACAACTCGAACTCAAAGGTTCCTTCAGCCCGCTGTTGTCTGCGCTCCCATTGCGGTCTTAAGACCTGGGCTGCTGATGGTCGCAGGGTAAACACACTTCAGTGTTCCCGCCGGTTTAATCTAAAGAACACCATGAAAAATAAATAAATGTAGGTTTTGTCTCACTGCTGCAAAGTATTTACCGATGCAAGCTGGACGTAACGAATGAAAAGCAGAGGAGGAGAATGAAACTACGAGCGTAAATCATTCATTGAGTCTTCGATGGTTATTTATTTATGCTTTAGAACATAACTCTCTCTTTCTCTCTTTTTTAAAATGAGTTGGGATGCCGACAGCAAAGCTTAACTTTACTTTTAATGTGGTCAAACAAAGAGAAACGCTCTCCTCTCGTCCGAAATCAGTACTGGAGTACTTCCTTGTTTTATGAATGAGGCGGTACACGAGTTGAAGCAGCGTCGCTGTGTGTGTTTGACGCTGTGTGTGTCATCCCTGCAAACCCCACCCCGAAAGCTCCTGTACTTTCTGAAAGCACGACCCCAGACGAGGACCTTTTCATGGGGTCAGAATGTCCTCAAAACTTCATTTAGACTCTTGGTCGTACAGAATGAGTTCCTCAAGAGGTTCCCAGTCCCTGAGGAAGTTTTTAATGTCCTCTGATAAAAGTAAAAGCTCTTGTGCATGCGAGTATATGACGTAACGCCCCCTCACCCTCTTCTGCTCCTCCTCTGCGTCTGCAAACAGCTTCCTGATGTTGGCCTCAGACTCTCCCACGTACTTGTTGAGGATCTCGGGGCCGTTGACGATCTTGGGCTCGCGGGCCTTCAGCATCTTGCCAATCTGTCGCGCCATCAGGGTTTTACCGCAGCCCGGGGGTCCGAACAGCAGGATCCCCTTCACATGCTTACAGCCTGGAGACAGACGCACAACCAGGGAGGGAGGAATGGAGGTGAAACCCAGCGCAGGAACTCACATAAAGAATATATATATATTTGGGTATTCTATGATGTTGTTTTCAACAATTTAATCAATTTAAAGTCATAAAAAAGAAAAAAGGTCAACAAAAGCTACTATTATTTATTTTTTCATTTTAAACACATTGAAATCAAGTTTTTAAATAATACTTATATATATATTTATATTATTTTACGTATTTTTACTGGCATATTTATCTGCTGTTGTGTTGGGATGTGACATGTTGCGTTTATGTGTCTCCCGCTTTGGACGTTGAACTGATGAGTCCTCGACGTTGTGGCGTCATCCCTCACAACGGTGAAATGTATTTACATTTTCTCAAACTAAAATGAACTACTCATATTGTCTATTTGTAGTTCTTCTCTCCATTTCATCCCTTTTGTAAAGTGTCTTCGAGGTTTTTGAAAAGCGCTTAAATGTATTATTACTCATGAATTAATTACAGAGCAGCTCAATGTGTTACTACGGCCAGTTTGTTTAATTCCTTCTCTGTAAAGATCAAGTGTGGAGACTGCACGCTCTCAAGTTTACACTGTAGGGCTTTTAATGGCCTTTTGCACCTGCTTAATGACATTTAGCCCAGACTAATTGAGAGGCCCATGATAACCATCTGAGCTGCCATTTGGGCCTGCTGAAGGATGACAGGTGGGGAGAACAGGGGGGAGGATGGCTTCTCCAGCGAGAGAAAAAAAAAAAGAAAAGAAAAAGAGTCATGTGGTTGTGTTTGGGAGAGAAAGCGCTGAAGCGTCCGTCTGTCCCGCTTCACCTTTCTGGGAGCAAAGGGGAGACAAGGTGAAACTTTCAGACTTTTGCTCCACCACCACAAAAAAAAAAAAGAAAGAGAAACTGTCATCACCTGCTCTGGCGGCTCCCCACGCCTGCCAATTACAGCTTTACCTTTAGCTGGACGCTCTATCGGGGCACGGCATCTCATTACGGCAGCCAGCTGGCCGCAGCCAAAGGCCGACTCCGGCACACAGGCGCCCCGGCTAAAAAAGGTCAGCTCGCACGCCGCCACACGACCCTGGAGCGCTGTGGGCATTTAAGTGATGTGTGTGTGTGCTTGTCAAGACTACGAGGTCTGGGAGCAAGGATTAGGATTGGGGTGTGTGTGGGGGGGAGAGAGGGTTTCGTGTATGAGTCACAAAGACATGATGGCCTTTGCAAAAAGTGAGTCACACGTCGTCAATCTGACAGCTGTCAAAGATCGATTAATGAGTGTGTGCAGGGATCACGGTCGAGGCACCGCAGACAGACGCTGCCTCGTCAGCTGATCGATGGGTTTCTCTGATTCGGGCGGCGATTCATTCCTCAAAAGGAATTATTCGTTTGTCAAATGTTGATTTAAGGATTGAACACAAGCTGAATATAACAAATGAAAACAGTGATTATTTTCTGGCAGGTATTTACTGATCTGTTCCACCGGATGAATGCTGAAAGATCCACGACAATGTGTTTCTTAAAACAGAATTGTGTTTTTGGGAATACATTTAATTGACAGCGAGAGACAGTTCATGGCAGCGAGAAGGTGAAATAAAGGAGTGATCAACTCACCCATCTGCTCCACGATGTCTGGAGGGAAGACTCGCGAGGCGAAGGCTCTGCGGAAGATGTCAGAAAACTCCTTGTCAAGGCCGCCGATACCCATCCTCTCAAAGTTCCAGTCTGGGCTGATGATGGACTGGCGAGACTCTCGGGTCTTGGCTTTCCCTGAAGAGGAGACACACAAAGAAACACTACAAGTTGAGCTCAAGAGGAGAGCATAACGTCTTATGGTGATTTACAGAAGAAGCACTTCCATCTACTCTGATGTGAACAGTAGGGCTGGGCAATATGGCCAAAATCTTACTGAAAATTCAATATGGAATTTCATATGTTGATAACAATATAAATCACAATAAAGCATGTTTTCTGGTAATTCAATAACTGCATGGTTAAACCTATTTTTGTAGTCTCATTTTTGAATTAAATACTTGACAAATTAACTATTTTGTTATTTTATTTACGAACTTAAGTGCAAAATGTGCCAAAAAAGTAAAAAAAAAAAAGAAATCGGAGTTAGTATGTGCTTGTTAATATCAAATTGGCTAATGTACTTGTGTGTCATATCTTGGTGTATGATTCCATCACAATTTGTCATCTTCCAATGAAATCATATCATCACATTGAGTTATTGGCCAGGAAACAGCAGTGTTTTTTAATTGACAGTTACTGGAGTTGTTTTGAGTCCCCAAATTATTGTTTGCGGTGAAATTAATATGGTATGTTGAACAACTTCTGTCTGAACCACTGTTTTGTCTTTTGGGTTTGTTTTTGACTGACGTGTTAAATAAATGATCACAATAATCATAAAAGCGGAATATATCACATGGAGGTAAACGGCCCATTGGGTGGCCACTGATGTTGTGACACTGACAACATGTGGAAGAAGAAGCAAAATGAGTGAAGTGTGCCACCTTGTGGTTTTGTGGAGGATCGCTCTAAAAACAGTGATTTTAGAAGCTCTCCATCTCTAATAACCATGTCGGCTCTATCGGCTGTATTTAACAGTTGCGCCAGCTGTTAGACCACACAATATATCTAACTGTTGCAAGTTGCCGAGTACTGTTGACACTCACCTATCAGAGTCAAGGACGAGGTCTCGGCCTTCTCAAAGATCACCTGACTGTTTCCCAGCAACAAACCGATCTGAATCTGAGGAAAGAAACCACCAAGGTGACGACCAACTGTGACACAAAATCTACGGATTCAAAATGTATGGAGAAGATATTGAACTTAACATTGAGGTGTTATATTTGGGGGAAATGAACATAGGACTTACAAGATTGGGAGACAAATATATATTTAGGAATGTTAATGAGGAGTAAAAAAAGATATTACCAGAAAATGGCTTAAGAGGTTAGGGACGTTGACTTCCTCTTTCAGATTGGAACAACTTTAATAGTATTTGGGGAAACCGGATTGAATATACACACCGCCAATTCATTCAGATTTTATATGACAGAACATTCAAATTGTAGAACCCTGTAGTTCATCACTACCGATTTTGAAAATGTGTAGAAGGATAAATATATAAGGATGAAAGGAGAAAAGTATTGACATACAGATGGATATATGTATATGTGGTTGATGTGTATATCTTGAAATTATTCCTTTTATTTTATTTAATCTTTATATCAATTTATATTTATCATTATTCATTATTATTTATTGGTTATCTACCATGTGTAAAAAAAAAAAGAAAGAAAAATGTGACGTTTAATATATATATATAATAATAATATTAAAAATAAATATTAAAATATATAAAAACAATTTGATAATAAATCAATGATTTTCATGCCATGTATAAAAGCCTAAAATGACACAGAATATCACACAAACATCGCCGGCCGGATACCTTCGGTTTCTTGACAGAGGCTTGTTCTCCCTTCAGGATGCTCGGGTCCATGGCCTCAATATCTTTTATCAGCAAAGTAAACAGCTTATCACAGAAACTAAACACAAACTAAAGGGAAAAGAGAAAAGGACAGAGAAAACATAAACTACAACAAACAAATGGAACAAAGTTGTACTAGCGTAGAAGATCAGTACAATAAATTCACAAATAAATGAAGATACATGAATGCAAAGAGCTTTTACTGTGAACACGCATCCCGTTCTTGTGTTCATGTTCTAATGAAGCTGTGATTTAAACAGGACATTCTACAATAAACCAGGCTGACCCATCGTGAACCCCTTGAAGCACCTGCTGCCTGACGCTGAAGGCCTGGTTGTTGAAGTGCTGGACGAACTCCTTGGCCATGTTGTCGGAGTCGTACGGGTTGCTGTCAACATTCTTCTTCTGCAGGAAGTCAATCTCCACCGTCATGGTGCTGATACACTGTTTGGACTTGTCAAACGTGTAGTTTGTTACTGGAAGGAGGTAAAACAACAAAAACATCGGTGGTGAGGTTTACAGATTAAACATCTGGATTATTATCTCTGGCAGCTAATCCCGCATCATTCTGGACCCATCAGCCCAATGTGTTTGGTGCATATTCATGACTGTTGGCTCAAGGACCTCTTGTAGTTGTGATCCACCATTTTTGAAAAAAAACTACTTTATCGACTGTTTCATATCGTCATTGACTGCTGACTCCTCACTTCTCTTTACCAACCGATCGGGGCAGCAAGCGGTCCAACAGTTGCTTCAATCTCGTTTCCGCTAGCGATCAGGAGTTGTTCCTGTCAAGATTTTTCCCCCCCAAGGTAAGATAATTATGGTATGCATTCACTCAATCAGACAAGGCAGCAGCGGTCGGTCAGTGGTGGTTCTCCTCTGGAGGCCAGCATCACAAAAACCCTGCAGGTCCTCAATAGAACAGGTCTTCCTCTTCCCTTCGAGCTGCTGTCTAATAGAAATTAAAGCTGCATTCATGGACGTCTGTGGCAACTTGGGGCACCGAGCACAACATCTGACACATGATCAGCCGTTAACCACGCCAAACATCACGTGACCACCCTGAACGTTACACCCCAAGAGGTTCTGCACTGGTTTAGAATACGAGATGGTGCTGTGAATCAGCCACAGTATTTAAAAACAGAGCTGTAGATAGTACAAGCTTTATAGAACGATGCATTAAAGAAGTAAAACCACTTGTATCCTCACATTTAATCCTTCCAAACAAATGCAATACCAGCAGATGTCGCCATGTTAGACTGAAGACCGTAGTGAAACAGTGAATCATTTTTCGGGAAGCTCCGTATCCCCACACACAGCTCTGTGTTAGAGCTATGCCTCACATTTATGTTCTGATTATGTTCTTTCAGACACTATCTAAACAGCAGGGCCTGAGCTCATTACTGCATTCAGAGAGGTTACCAAATCAATCAGTGCCTCGTTAGAAGGCATCAAACAGCGATTTATTCATCCTTTAATGTGAGAGACTCTAATCAGCAACACAAAAGGCGGATCCTGAATCTGACATGATTAGCGGCGCTCTATTCAGATCGTCTGCATGTCTTCAGACTCATTATGGAAATGAGATACACCGTTTAATGGCTCTCCTCTAGATTGGGCTGATATTTCCACCGCTGCCATGTAATTAGGAAAATGACACCCCTGCAATATAGGGCTGCTATATTCATATCGCTGTTACCCTGCTGAAAACATTCCACCCAATGCATGGAACTACTTTTGTGTTCAGATATTCTGTTGCTATAAAACAGATCAAATAATAAAAAGGAGCTTTGCCGTTCTCTTTTTTCCAGACCATGTCAAGAAAGATGAAGGCATCACGAGGCTCTTTTCACTCGGTGGATTAGATTTTCATTCCTCCTGATAAGCAGACAGCGTCATAATAGCGCCCATCATTTGGGGCATCGCTTGGCCTCAGGGACATCATTTCATCAAAAGAACAGTTCTTGTCTCCCTCTGGACGGCGGCCAGCGTCTCAGACAGATGTGCAGTGACACCACCAATCCATACTGATACACTGTCTCTCCCTGCGCCGGGTGAATCATGTCCCCCCCCCCCGCCTCTCATGACACCATGATAATAGCTGAACCCCCTGAAGCCCACGTATAGCTGGTAATCTGGAGGCGTCAGAAGTCGGCGAGATGTTTCTCTGAAGCCTTCAAAGTCTGAGGTTTGATGTCTTGTGTTTCCGCGGCAGCAAGGTGTCCGTGACTCAAACGGCATTCAGTGATGAGAGAGAAAGGCCGCCGAGCGCTGCTAATCAACGGACGACAAATGAATGGCGGTCATCACAAAAAGGCTGCGAGGATGTCGGAGAACAATCAGAAGTCTGTGCAGCTCGTAGATGAACGTGTCGTACGCAGCAGCAAACCAGCAGCATTATTAACTTTATATTGCACCTGCAAAATGATTGTACATATTTACAAAGAAGAAAAGGAAAAAAAAATCGGACAGGTTGCTTTAATTCTAAAGCTCGAAATAAAAAAAAATATTTATCATAATTCTGTTTTCTCAAAATGTTACCACCCAGTGTGGCATTCTACTCTGAATATTTCTGTAATTTGTGAAAAGAAATAGGTCACAAATATGCAGTTTCATTTTATTAAAGAAAATGCTCATTTCATTATAGTCACTATAGTTTTTTAGCAGACGTTACTCGAGCAGGAGGAAATGGTGCTTCTGTTGGGGACTATTTTCAGCAGCGGATTAATCCACAATTTGTGCTCTAGTGTGTGTTTGTGGCAGCAGGACGCACGTTTGAGGGATTGAGTCAAAAGGAAAACGTCACCCAGTACAACAGTGACTACGTTTATATGCACACTCACGTTAGCATGTTAACAGCTTTGCAGGAATATTCGATGAGGGGTAACTTGTGCATGTAAACGCACTCAACGTGGCTCATTGACAATGGAGCTCAATGGCACAGAGCAATGAGACATACCAGGCTGTGGAGACACTTTTTAGTCGGATCAAATCATCGATGAGAAAAACCTAGAACATTATCAGTCTTTTGCTTTACACGTGAAGCTTACCTCTGACCTCTTGTCCAATCGATAGGCCGGCCCACTTTCTCTGCAAAGAAAAAACATTGATTGATTTAGTTCCTTTCATCATCGTTTTGTCTTTTGTATTAGAACACGTCATCAATACATTATTCAGAACAAAAAGGACAGCTAGTCTCAGAGACATCAGTGTAACGCTCCTCTGCAACCTGGTCTTATTTCACCACACTTCTTCACACTAAAATGCATAAATCAGATCCATACTTAAAACATCTTTCAGGGGTCTGCTGACTCATTCTTTTTTTTTGCACAAGCTGAGTTTTTAGACATGTCAGATGTGAGTCAATCAATGGATCTTATTGAATGAATTCTTGTGGTAAAATAAGACCGTCTTGAGGAGGTTACAGTAGTACCTGTGTGCCGTGGCGGCTGTTCATAAAGACGGAGGAAGAGCAGGCAAAGAGAGGAAAGAGCAGGAACAGACAGATTGAGACAAACAAAGAGGTCGGTGCAAACAGCCCCCAAAAAAACCACACAACACTTTATATCAGCTCACATACTGCTATTTTTTTTTTTTCAAACAATACAACGTTTGCAGAAAAAAACCCTGCAAGTGTTCACCAGTGCTTTGTTAAGGAAAATTAATAGTTTGACAGAAAACAGACATGGTGGCATTTCATTTTATAAGGAACAACAAGCGTTGAGGAACAGCGGCTAGCTACTTATGATGAAATCAATCACTCGTGATGAGACTTGCAGAAAGCTGTTCAGCAGCGATGCACAGGTGAAACAGCAATGTTTGAGAAGACGTGGCTGTCGACGGTCTGCTCTACCTGTGGCAGGCTGAAGGCAATGGTCCCGGGGTTAACGCTGCGATGCTTCTTCAAGGTGAACACATACATGTGGGCCAAGTTGCGCACAGTCACATGTCTGCACAGAGAAACAGAGAGACAGAATTAAGTGTGGAACAGAACTAGTGGGACCCCAGATGTCACTGCTCCTCCCACTTACACGTCAAACTGTGGCTCCTCCTCATTGATGACGGCACAGTTGGTCAGCGAGAGTTCGTCTGTTGGGCATCGAGTCGCTTGCATCGTCTGAAAAGAGAGCAGAGAAGAATGTACACAAGGAAGTATCATAGATAGATATGCAATTTTTAAAGCTGCTCCTCCAAATTGACTGAGAAGTAAATAAGCCATTCAAGGTTGTTGTTTTTTTAGTCCTCTAAAAGCTAATTCTATAGACAAACCAAACACTGGTTCTAGAACAGGCCTTTTTTGCATTTGTCCATTACCTGAAGGCCACCGTAGTTCCCCGACATGCTTGGAAAGGTAATTGAAGGAGGGGGTTCAATCTACAAACTCACCACCAGATGCCACTAACTTCTCCACACTGCTCCTTTAAAGTGAGAAACTAAGAAAAGCCATGTCTAATTAAGAAGACAGAAAAACAATCAACCTACTCTCATTCCAACGACCTAATTAAGTCTCAGCAAACCGAGAGAGAATCACTCGCTGACCTGCATCTTTTAACTTCAAGTACTTCAGCATCCAGGCCAACCACTGTGGCTCTGGAGATCATTTTAGGGCCAGTTGTTACAGACAATGTTACCTGCTGTAGGAATGATGGTTGACAAACGGGGACACACACAAACTGACAGCAAAACGTAGAAATCTGAAAATATTTAGCTTATGTTTTGTCTCCCTGGTGCTAACAGAAATTATATTTTTCACTTCAGCTGTTTTTTTTGTAATTAATTGAATAACACTAAAATAAGCATTAACTTGACACTCCAAAACGTGACCCAGGAATAGTGCCTTTAAGTCTTTCCTGTGCACCAGAGCTTGTGTGAAGGACATTCCTTGCATTGCTTCCATGTAATCAGCTCAAATGTAAAAATGTGAATGAGGCACAGAAAAGTCCAAGGATCTAAAGTCAATGGCGACTCTCTCATCATAGTACGCTGAGAAGAAAACCGCTTTGAATACAAGAAAGAAAGATGAAACCTAACATGATAAATTGTTCAATAGGTTACCAGTTCATTATCTCGCTACAACTAATGCAGTCTAATACAACGGGCCTCCGTGAAGGTTACAATGTTTAGTGATTGTTGTCGGTCATTTTGGAGACTGTAGTGTGTGATGAAGTTTTCTGTATTGAGTTAAAGGGAAAATTTGCCACCTTTTATGTGGACGTCCGATCAGTGTTGATGGTAAATGTAGCCTGTGTGTGTTGTATTGCACCAGGAAGCTGAGTAGCTGTAGCTGGATGTAAGGAACAACTACAGGCTGCTGAACTTCCTTGTTCGTATGGCAAATTATATTTATACTTGGGCGTCACAAGCTCTTGAGCAATGCATCCTGATACATGTAGGCACTGCCGTCACAGCTCCGTGAGCAGATGAACTCAGATTTCTTCGTCAATACGTAACGCACTGAGAAATGTAATGCTTCAATGGACTGTGTTTACCATCAACACTGATGGGACGTCCCCGTAACAGGTGTAAACGTTGAATACATACCTCTCTATATAATATATGTAATAACTAAAGGTCCACCTACTACCATCAATGCTCTACTACATTACCTGAGGAAGACCAGTGAGATGTGGTTGACAGCTCCAAAAAAAGGACAGTGGACCTGGAGTATAGTTTTGTCAAACGCTCTAAACTAGTTTGAACAAAAACTGAACTGAAATCATTCACAGATTAGTCAATTTACAATAACAATATTGTAGTTGCACCTATTTTAATATCAGTACATTTTTTCGAAAAATATGAGAATTTATTGGCTCCAGATTCTTTTACACAAATATTTACTGTTTTTTATTAGCCTTCTGTGGTATTAAACTAATTATTTGGGGATTTTAAAACTGTTGATGGCAATTAGAAAACGCCACCTTGGGCTCTGGGAATTTTTCTTTATTTTCTGAAGGAAATAATTAATTATACTAATGGAGAAAATAATATAGAAATAATTAAGTACAGCCATAATAGCTTCCATGAAGCTAGGACTAATTGCAGAGCTGTTGTATTAGACGACACTACTTTGAACCTAATAAACTGACAACTGTGTGTAAAGAGCTGCATTGAGTAATTAGTATTACTATTATACTATGACTTTGTTTGAACTTCAGCTACTTAAAAACAGCCACTGATGTGAGGAGTTAACAGAGAGTTTAACATCAGTCCAGTTTATATCTTACAACTCTTCTTCTTCTTCTTGTTTCCTTTAATGTAGCTACAGTTCCTTCATTGATTTAGCCTTTCAAACTGGAGCTAATTACGTCTAACAGCAACATTTTTCATATCCAAATCTATAACGCTATTGACTATTATATAATGTATCGCCTCTAGCTGCTCGGTGGCTGTTAAACATATCAGTTTAAATCTAGAACAACAGTGGTGACAGAGCTACATGCTAGCAGTGGTCACATGATACTCCTCTACTTCCGGGTTGCCTACGAAGTTTTGATTGACATCTGATTGTGGCTCACTTTACGTGTTTAAAATAGAGAGTTTTTAGTCCTTAAAGTACACGTTAAGTTTTAGTATGCAGTGTTGTCTGTTCGTGGTGTGTTTAAGTTTTAAGTTTCGCTTCAAATAAACTCACCCGGTCGGTCATCTTTACTCCGGTTCAAGTGCAACTCAGCATAAAACAACCCTCTGCAAACAGAACAACTGCAAAAACGAGAAAGTGACGTGGAAAGAGGCGGAATCTGCCAACGTGATGAGACGTCATCACGCACACTACGGGACGTAACGTAACGTGATGATTTGGCAGAGTACCGCAACAAAATTTGACACAATCCAGGAAATCTGGATTTCTACACATTTTTATTTTTAAAACTATGTCATTTTTTGCAATGATGAACTAGAATTGTTTTTACGTATATTTTAATATATTAAGTCTTAAAGCACACACGAAAATAACACAACAAAATAAATAAAACTGTACAATGAATTAATTAAAAATAACATGTTTTCTTTTCTCATCCCATTTCAATTTTTTGTATCATTATTGTTTTTAATTATTTATTTACATTTTTGTACAGATATGTTGAGTACTTGTATGCAATATTTGTATACTGTTTTATAAAGATTGAGAAGGAATAAAGATGAACTCACAACAAAACATTTATTCTATGATTGTTTGAATATAAAATTCTGAGGGATGACGTTGTTCATCAGATAAATCATGTATTTGAGTTAGAAGCCAAGGTTGTAGTTTTATATTTATAATACTAGGCAAAAATACAACTTACACATCAATTGACTAGTAATTTTTTGGTAAAATTCACACCCATAAAAGAAGAAATATTCTTAATCTTAAACCATTCTTATGAATTTCTTTATTTTTTAATTTGGAAATTACATTGAGTCTCTTAAAGTGATCTAAAATACGACATTTGTAGACATAACAAATATGCTTCAGAATTATTTAGAGATTTAAGTTTGACACCGGTAATTTTGAATTCATATCCACATAACTGCCCTTTCTTTATTTTTTAAATAAAGTTGGCATTGGTACGTTGTCTTAGTTTAATAATTCAAAATGAAATAATGGTGCAATGGAGGTCTTGATCCCATCACCCATTTAATACTCAATACTAAAAAGATAAAAATTATAAATATAAAAACATGATTTTACTATACTGTGTTTTGTATCTAACAAAAAACAAGCAAATATTTTTGCTGGTTTGTAAAGAGTGAAGCATGCGGATGTCTGAGACTAAAGTGCCGATATAATCGAAAATAATTGTAGTTAGAATTAGAAAGTTGATGTAAAATCTTTATTTCGGCTGCTACAAGGGTCTACCTTTGTAGACAAAAAAGTGAGCATGAAATCTTAAAAATGAGATCTTTTATGGAATATTTGTTTGGACTTCTGTGTGGAAATGAAGGAAATCCTGCACCTTGTGGTACTTGTTTGAACACAATTAAGCCTGTTGATGCTGTTCAGATGTTCTTGTATCTCTTATAATAAAATCAGTTATAGTGTTACAAATGTTTAAAATGTCTGTAACATGTGTTGGGGTCTTTATCATGCCGTTTGTGTACAAATCAAAATAAAAGACGATCCAAAGCTGTCCGTTTGACTGATTTAATGCCCTTTGATGTGAGTTGCTTTTTCAAATTAGTGACAAATATAGCAGCAGGAGGAGGAAGAGACTCTCGGGTGAATTCTGTATTTCAGTGTCAAAAAAAAAAACCGGTTCCCGATGTAGAAAGCTTCCCTTCGACTTGTCCTCTGATTTTATTTCATACATTTATTTCTGGGTCACATTTCAAAGACACTCTGCAACACGTAAACATCCCGTCTTCTCCCCCTCACACTGTTCAACAAACACAGCCGAGTGGCCCATTAAAGTCACCACGTCAAATTACCATTTCTTTTTTTTGCAAGAGACAAGACAAAAATCCTTAAAATACAAAATATTTATTTTTGAAAATGTCTTTATAAGAGTCAAAACAAAAGAAAAAAAATAATCAAAACCAAATCAAAACCATACAAATTGTTTGGTTACTAGCATACCACACTAGTGCTAGGAACTAACAATGGAGAACCGCTCAGTCAGAGGCGATGAATACATCTCCACCTCCGCCCTCCCGTTTTTAGATTGCACCGAGGCAAACAGAAGCGCCCAAAAAGTGGCACAAGTGGTGAAATGGCATCCTGTCTGTTTTTGTTTAGAACGTACATAATAACCAGGGCGGGCAGACACGTGGCAACCATCTGATTCTCTCTCTCTGTCTTCGTCTTCTTTTAAACAAAAACACAAAACCAAAAACAAATAAAGTGAGTTTAATACATATCTGAAATACAGTGGGGACGTAACTGTTGGCATTGATATGGTGAGGAGAAAAGAAATAAGAGTAAGGGAGGTGGGGGTGGGGGGGGCTCTTCGACTAAAATTCAGTATCCCAAGGAGTATCCCAACCTTCCAAAAACAGTGTGCTTCTGAAAGACGTGGACAAAGAGGAGGAGGAGGAGGAGAAAGAGGAGGAAGAGGAGAGGCTCGTTTCTGCGTAAGCAGTCCGAGGCCGCGGAGGTCAAGGTTGCACCGTTGAGGTTGCAGTGAAGTCAGCTTAAGGCTTTTGAAGCCCGACCGTATAAGCAGATATAAACATATATGTATTCTTAAACCTTTTCATCTGTTTTTTTATTCATCGTGGTTGTACAATATTCCCTGATGGCCTGATTTGGCCGCTGAGTGTTATACAGAATCCTGAAGAGAAATCAAAATTAAAAAAGGAGGGAAAGAACAAAACTAAGAACAAACAAGAGAAGTGATGAAATTGTCCATGGAGGGAGAGGAGGGAGGGGGGTGGGGGGGTTGATGGGGGAATCCTGTTTGTGGGACGTTTTCGTCGCTCTCCCTCGTCCCCTTCTTAAAATGTTACTCACGCTGGTCAAACCCACACAGATCCTCCATCGCACTGCCGTGGAAATCTGCTCTGAGGACCAAAGACAAAACATTTAGTAGAGACTGAAGAACGAGCAGGAAAGCAACGCTTTTTCTCTTAATTAAACATATTTTTTTACCTATGTGAGCTTCTTGGCTTTGTTGTAAAGTGAATCCACGACTTTGCTCATGTTCTGAATTGTTTCCAAGGCTGCTCCGTATGTTTTGTCCACCGGTGGCTCTTCGAAAATGATCAAGACACCTTCGCCTTGGTCAAGGATGCCTGAAAAACATGATGTCACAGAAACATATCACTATATAAAAATATATTCTGTGTCACAGAAACATATCACTATATATAAATATATTCTGTGTCACAGAAACATATCTCTATATATAAATATATTCTGTGTCACAGGAATACATCACAGTACACTGAAGACTCTTAATCTGCCTGTGAAGTACAATTACCGTGAAACTTTTCGTCCAGAATCATCTGTGATAATTTCCTCTCAACATCCCCCTATGAAAAGAAAAGAAATGATAATAAAACCCACATTTTAAGACCTAAATAATGACTTTAAAACTAAGAAAAAATATGTTAACTGCAAATATACATACCTTTGACAGTTTGATTAGACCCGATATGTGTTCCATCTGAAAACAGGAGAGGATTACATATTAAGTATTTGTTAAAATGATGAGGAACAAGTACAGTAGTTCACACTCATACAAGTCTTGAATATGGAAAGCATGCCCCAGTATTAGCACAATGCATGACTATTAGGAAAGTGGGATTGCACAGTGCAAAAGATACTCTGGTGACAGTTGCAATAAAACCTCTCCTGCCTCAATCGGGCTTTAGAGACTCTTTGTACAAAGTGAGTAAATAAGGGAAATGGTGAGGAACAAGGGAAAAGAAAGATTCAGGACCTGGTAATGAAATACAGCAAGGTTCTACTGAATCCGTACCTGTACTCTGGAAAAGGGTTCGATGACTCGGATGAGGTTCTGTTCCAGCAGGTTGTCGTACAGCTTGGCCAGGTGAGTGCTGATGATGGGATCGTCCCTCAGCTCGGCTCTGTACTCCGTTAGGGCCTGAAAGACGCACAACTCCAACAGTCAGGATACTTGTGTAGAAGCTTACTGCAAAAACTCCATTAAAATGGGTTACATGTTGAGCAACACTTGGAGGAAAGGTTTTGGCTTATTAGAAGCAGGTACAATCATCGAAACTAAAAGTCACGGAGTACCCAGCATGCAATAGGAGCAGTAGAGCAGAAAGGCTAATTGGAGGTTTGCTTCAACTGCATGTGAATCCTTTTAACACACATTCTTACCTTTTCAAAGTCTGCTAATGATCTGTTCTTGCAGGCCTGGGCGACACATTTCATTGCATCTGTCTGGAAGGACAACGACAAAAAAAAAAAAAAGAATAAAAAAAAAAAGATTAACGTCATTCTACAGAAACCACCTCAATAAAACCGTGTAGCAGCACAAAACTAAGAGGCGAAAGACAGAAGAAGTAGTCACAAAGAAACTTAAACACTGTTTGGCTCCATTACAAAACCCAACAAAAGTAGAACATTGTTTATGTGAACAAGAGGCAGAAATCCATTTTTTTAACAGCAGCGATATTCAAGAAAAACAACTGATGTTTGAACAAATGACATCCCTGCTCTGCCCAGTCGGCTCCGAGTAGAAAATATTTGGTACTTGCCTCTCGGCCGGCATGTCGCAGACCCAGTTTCCCACTGATCAGGCCTTGGACCTCCTCTGGTCTGAAACAGTCCGGTAACAGAAACATTAACAACAACATATATATATATATAGACTCAAAGGAACCACGTAAAGGTAAAGTTTGAAGCACTACTCACAGGTTGAGGACGATCTTGCACAGCAGCATGTATTTGAGCGATGTGATGGCTCTGGGGCTGTCGATGGAGTCGTAGCCCTCGAAGGCCTCGAAGAAGTAGGAGTAGGCCGTCTTCCAGTCCTTCTCCTCCGCTGCGTGGATGATCCCTGCAACAGACCAGACGCAGCGCGACGGTTAAATCATCTGCGGCCAAAACAAACCGCGTCGGCCACCATGAAATGTGAAATACCAACAAAGACCGGAGGAACTCGCCGGGCTGGAGACGAACACTGGAGCTGCTTTGTGACTGTGGTTTAAACATCTCTTTTAAAAAATGTTGTCAGAAGAATTAGCCAGAAGTCATGAATAACTACGATACCATCGGCACCACAGGTCTTCTGGTAAACAAACTGTGTGACTTTGAGATGATTATCAGCATAAAAAGAGCTGAGTCAATGCAGAACACATCACATAGCTCTTTTTCAAGCAACTGTAAGAGTTGCATCATGGACAGTGTTGTGTCACATTAACTATAATATAAAAACCCTCCTGACGACACAGCTGTGTTTGACATGATAAACACATTTACTTTGTGCCGTAAATCGAGAATCATTTTTTGAAACTGGACCACTTGAGCCCCGGTAAGCGTTGGAAGTGAGACTAGTGAACACTTCTGACCTGACTGCATGTCCAGGGCGGCCTGGAGCTTCGGGGGACAGTAGATGGCGTTGGCGGTGGTCCTGGCTGAGGTGAGGGCTGCGCGGGCCTTGGGCAGGTTACTGAGAGCGTGGTACGTCTTACTTTCCAGCAGCTGAACCTCGACCAGAAGAGCTTTGTCATCCATCTTCTTCAGCTCCATGAGCAACTGAGTGCCTGAGGGAAAGAGAATGAGAACGAGAGTTATAATGTCATGCACATTAACTGTTGCAATAACTTTGTACAACACTAAACAGCTCGGGGGCAAATTTATATGCATTTATAGTCTGAAATGTGCTCTTTTATTTCCTCCTCTCCTAAGTAAAACATGTCTAACTGCATTGCATGTTGTTTATAAGCTATCTGGCCGGCCTTCTCGCTAAGTCTCTGAAGCAGAAGACAGAAGCTGTCAGTTACCAAAAGACACAAATGTTTTATCTCTAAACACTCACCAAGCGCCAAGGCCTCCTGGTATCTTTTGGTGTCAAAATAGAGCGAGATCAGTCGTGCCTGAAAGAAGAGAGAATTCATTTAGACGAGCAGAAAGCAGCTTCAAAACATTTTCTTCTAAAAGCAAGGTTTAGTTTTTAACATTTAATTGTTGTGGACCATGTACTAAAAGCATGAATCTCACACAAAGAGAAGATGTTTCGTACCAGATATAGCTGCTAACGTTCTTCTTCAGTCCCTGAGCAATAGAAGCAAACATAGAACCTGATGTTCTTGCTTGGTTTTATCATTCTTTACACAGAAAAAACGATTTCATTGACATTTTGTCCCACATGATGGAATAGATACGTTTTAGCTTGTGCCTTCTAAATGTCAACTGTCATGAAGCGATGCATCGCAAACACCAAGATGTTGAAATGCCACTCGTACACTTGTTGGAAGAACGTGCTAAATTACAGACAGGTCCTACATTTCCTAGAGTTGCTTCTTCTAGAACGTGGCAGAGACGGGAGGTGAACCAACTGTCCTCAAAAGGTGGAACACCAACGCATACAAGTGATCATCATGATACTTGAAATGCAGCATTCTGAAGCTGCATTACATTACATTACTGCCCGCTGAGGCAGAAATCTTTGTGAAAAAGTAAAATAGTGAATCTGAAAAGAAACCTTTGGCGTTTGTTTGTAGAAGGGTGACACATAAACCTGATGCTCACCACCAAAGCTTTGGGAAAATGAACGCTTCATTACATTTATCAACAGGATATCATGTTGTCTACAGACGCATTCCTAACAGCTGTTCCTCAAAACAGTGTTTTAAGGTGGATCTAAGAACATGAGGACTTCTCTCTCTGAGCTCAAAGCTTCCTGTGATTTGTTTACTCCTATCACATTACTCATAATGTGTGTCTAAAGGCAAACAGTGGCCGGTCTAAAGAGCATCCCTCTTCTCAGCTTTCAATAATTTGTACATGCAACACTTTCGTAGTTCCCTTCTATACTTTATTCATAGAACCGTCATAGAATCTTCTTGTTCCTGAGTTTTGTAATTGAGCCAAAAGCTCCAGATCTTCCTGGCTGTGAGTGTGAACCTCAGGTGAACAGCAGGGTGACATCATCATAGATGGCCATGTGTGATAGCTCTATAATCATCTCTCGTTGTTACTTTTTTACGGCAAGTTTACAACTTTGCTTCATCACATTTATCAAGTTTCTTTGGTCTTAATCTAAAGTAATGCCGCAGTAGTGAGTTGCATATCTACTAACAACCTAATCCTCCACCATAACCACAGTGTGTACACTCCATGAGTCAGGACATGGTGAACTTGACCCCTACCACAGCTGCTATTTATGTTTGGAAATATCCCTTCTGTTTTCATTATCATTAATCATAAAGGGTGTTGTATGTCAACGCTAACTAAGGTTGGGTGAGAGGACGAATAAATCAGCCATTTGTGGTTTTATCCAATAGTTCTGCCTCATCTGCAATCAAAGTGTCAAACAATGTAAATAATAAACCTGTGACAGCATAATTGATGGGCTATAAGTTTTCGCAAAACACGTTTATAGCCTGATAACTTTACCTACACAATGTCGTCAAACTGCAGCTCAGTGATATCCAGTTGTATACTGCAGGTTTTCTCTACCTTATACATGAGCTATTCCCAGTTGAAGGAGAGATGGTGGCCAGAAGGGACAAAATGTCCCCTATTGTCAGATTCTAGCAGTAAGCCATGCCAACATTGTTCTTTAGAACATACCTGAGTGATGGGAAATATTGTATGGCATATTAAGCTACTTGTTTTCCCTTTGGTAGCACCCACAAGCGCATCATCAACTTCCATACCTCCAGAGCCTGTCGTAGGAAGGTTCTCTTCTCGGTCTTGGCCCACTCAATGCATTCAAGACACAGCTCCACCTCCTGCCCTGTTGCCGCCTCCATGTCAAGAAACAGGTCGAGCAGAGAGCGGACCAGCCGGGCCGCCTTGGCCTTGCTGATGGAAATCAGAAAAGGCCTCACAAATTTCAGCAGACCCCCAAGTTCTGGAGACAGCCACAAAAAAGAAGAAGAAATGTCTTAGAATGTATAAATATGACATAACATAACATAACATATGACATCAAGGTTTGATTGTTACCTGCAGCCTGTCCCGTCTTGGCCAGGAGTGTCCCCAGCTCCAGGATACTCTGTTCTTTAACCCTGACAGCCTCCTCATCGTTCTCTTGGACATCTCTCCTGACTGTTAAAGAAAAGCAACAAGGTGACATCAGACAACAGGTGACAATTTTATCCTTGCTGGATGCAATATGTTAAACAGTCTGGAAGGCAATGTGACACACTCATGTAACTAATGCGAGTCCTGGACTATTTAAGCTTTGGAAACCACAATCTGACTCAGTCCTGGTTCATGGTTTTAGATGTCACATCATCTCAGTACTACTCAATATTGGCCCGCGCACCAATCGGACAACTATGGATCCAACTAACAATAGGTTTTATGTAGATATTATTTAGTCTAAAAGAAACATATAGTGGAAAAACGCAGATCACAATGTTCTCTTAGAATAGCTTTGTATGTCCGACCAACAGTCCAAAACATATTACATTCACAACTAACATTATAATAAGCAGAGAGAAGCAGCAAATTGGCTTTTTGCTCGACAAATGACTTAAACGATTATCAAAATGTTTTAATATACTCTTATCTTGTTTGTTTATTTACCATATTTTAATATATCCATAGTGAATTTCTATACGTTTCCATTTTTAAATCAAGTCTTGTTTGTCTGTGTTGATTGTGTAATGTTATGCACCATCCACCATGTCAAATTCCTTGTATGTGCAACATACTTTGGCAAATAAACGGTTCAGATTCTGAAAACTTAAATAGCTTTCTGTCAAGTTGATAATACATTAGTTTAATGTTACCCCACTACTGAGGACAAAATCAATGTTTAGTCACGACATTAATACTTGACGGAAATAAAGTGTGAAGCCGGACAACTTGACAGCTAGTGGGCTGAAGTGACTATGGGAAATATAAGACCTGTTTACAGTAACATTAGCTGTTATAAAGTGATGCAATTTCAACATTGTCGTGTTAGCTCAACCATTAACACACAAGGAAACATTAGCCAACTAGCAATACATGTCCCATTGATAACAGTAATACGTTATTTTCACTCTGTCAAAGAGCTGCCTTTCACTGTGTTGACCAGAAGGGTCGAAGGCTTTTGACAACAAGCTAAAGACGTTAGCCACAATGCTAACATGACAGTCCTTAGTTGCGCTAGTGGTAGTTAGCTTTAGAAACAGCGGTCAATGACCGAACTAAACACTCAAAAACATAACATTACTCATAACTACACAACATATTTCACGTCCAGGCCTTAAAGTTAGCAAAGCTGCTAACGAGCTAACTCGCTAACATCCACTAGCAGTTGCCGTTAAACACCGTTCAGCAGTGAGTCAGCACGGCTCACCACCGGCTCTTTGCTACTGAACGCAACTAAGCTAGCATGCTAACTAGCACTAGCTAGCATGCTAACATCGCCGCTTAAACACTGACCGAGAAAACGCTTAATACGGTTGGTCAGATAAATAGTGTCCGTCTCTAAAAAACTTCGGCCCAACACCTACCTATTGAATGGAGAATGTCGATAGATGCGTTGCGGTCCGTGCTAATGAGAGACTGGGCTCTCTGAAACTCAACCACTGCTGCGGCCGCCATCTTCCTTATTCAAATGCTGCCTTGAATGAAAATTTACGTGCGTGGACTACGTTACGTAGCGTATCGTGACGTCGGCGTGTGACTTTGCATGCCGGGATTTAAAGGCATATGGGAAAGGTAGTCATATTTAAGAAATGTGTTGTAAACACCTTTCAGACGCTCCTTTACGTACGCAGATGATTTGTACGTGTGCTGACTATGTAATTTATGCAATTCTGTGGTTAAGTAGTCATTGTCATTATGAGTAATAAGACAAACTAGGCTTATAATGGTTGGATATGCTTAATGCAGTGTTAATGATGTATTTAAAACATTCATTTAGACCTAACATTACTGAATATAGATAATAGAGTTTAAATCATGCCTATAATAGGCTATTTTTAGAATTAAAAAATCAATATTCTGCATGCAATGAAACTAGATATATGAATGGAAACAATTGTTTTGTCTTCAAAGCTCTGTCACAAAAGCATCATTCTTTGGACAACATACTTAAATAATAATAATAATAATAATAATAATAATAACAATAGTAATTTAGAATCATGCATTTAATAGTATGCAAATATATCACAGAGGCAGGCCACTCGTGTTTTTCCAAAGCCAATATTTTGTGCCAATATTCAATAGTTGTCATGATAATGAGACACAATTCCAGTTATTATGTGTTCTTTGTGGGAAAGCATGTAACTCTCCTCTGGCTAATGTGACTGAACTGCAGCATCAATAGGATGGTACAACTATAATACTTGGGGCAATAAAAATAGCCTATACATTGTAAAAGCGTAATCCTATTCATATGGATAAAGCAGCAATATCTTCCCAAACGGCTAAATGAAGCATTGGTCAGATCATTTCTCATAATGGACTACCACAGACACAAGAAAAGACCCCACTAGGAACATATAGACTATAGATGAGATTACTGTAAAAGCACATATGGAGATTGAAACGGTACAATGTGATACAAAGGTATTATAGGGCTTAGATAACCATCGACTCACGTCATACCTGAGCGCTTATAGATGAATGATGTTGATCGGAGTGGCGCTAACGGTGTCATGAAGAGAAAAACATCCTCGGAGTTCACTGGGTTCATGTTTGCATGTGCGCCTCCTGTGTGTTCGGTTATAGGCGGAGTTGTTTCACCGCGCGCACCGAGCGCAGAGCGGCGCCCCACCACCGCCTTTGGTCAACCCTCCTCACACAGTCAGTCAGTCACACAACACAACATCAGCCCTCGCAGCATCCGCATCTCTCGCGGCCAGGAGGACCAGCAGCACATCTTCATCTGAGCATCCATTCCACAACTGCCTCCCATCGTCTGCGCACCGCCGACTCCGGGCGTGTTCATCCAACGCTTGCTTCTTTTATTTTTTTAAGGGTGCCTCGGCTCGGATTATTTTTTTCTTTGTTGCATTTATTTTTCTCGGAGATGGTTTTGTGTTTTTAATCGCGTCCTGTAAGGAAAAGAAACACGGAGCACCATCGTTACAGCGCAATTACAACCTCACTGAGCAGGAGATCTGGTGAGTCTCTTTCCATTTTTTTGGAACATATCGGTGCTGTAAAGTGCAGCAGGTCAGATTTTGAAAACAGATGATGCGCATTGAGGAAAATATGTCAATACGTTGATAAAAATGTGGATGTAACGTTACAGACAGCTGAATGCGCCGATATATTGCGAGATATCAACGGATTACAGGGAAAGATGAGGATTTCCTTCATTTCTAAGCCACCGCCTATCATGGCCAGCGTTTTCATTTCGACGCAGAAGGCTCAGTTTCAGCACCACGGAGAGCACCCGATGTACACAACTCACAAGCACACACGGGCAGCAAGCACTGATGCGTCCTCTGATTTTTCGCCCAGTGTAGTCGCATTAAAAGCTCGTGCTGAGGAATGTCTCCCTCGTCGATGAATCAGATTGATAACAGAGTGGTGGAATGAGGGGCTCGTGCAGCTCGGATCGCGCTCAGGCGAGCAAAGTGGATCCGTCGACAGTCGTGTTTGTTTCCGCAGCGACGATAAAAAAAAATGTATCGCGCGACAGAAATAATCACACGTCTCTTTAAAGATGATCCAGTTTTAATGTTTGGGGAATTGTTTGACCTTGGATTCGTGTTGTAATGTGCATCACACGCGACCTTCACCTGTTATTAAGGTGTTTATGTCTTCCATTTTAGCAAGAGGGGTGGCGCGTGGTTCGCTCTGATTCGTCGGCCATTGCACATGAAATATGTCTCTCTCGTTATGAAACGTTCACGAATTCACCACATTGAATTCAAATGTAGAGTAGAATTGTTATTGTTGTTTCTTTCTGTATTCTCTGTAAGATGCTGCAGATTTATACTAACATATGTTAGGATGCTTATTACATTGATCACTTGCAGCAAGCAGGGATCCATACAGTTTGAATGAATTGGTATAAGCTATATGCTGATCCATTCCACTTACTGAGTCTGATCAATAGTGCTAATGAGGCTGAGGTACGGTCAGATAAACCACTCAGGCACACATTCATGAGAACATTACAGAGCTGATAACCGTGATATCATCTGATGTGTGCTGAATGAAAGCTCTAATATGATGTCAAATGCTTTTTTTTTTGCTTTCTGCAAACATCCATGGATAATCTAGAGGTATGAGATGCTTCACCAGTTATTTATTTTCTGATTATTGATCTTTTGTGCTTCCAGCAGAGGCCATCAGGAGACGCAGACAGAGCGCTGAAATCCAGCAGAGGCGGTTTGAGTCAAGGTGATCGTTATCCCCTCAGAGAGCCGTTCACAGGATCGTTTTCTACCCAGGCCCTGCAGCGGCAGCCTGTAGCCCGGGACTCCCAGCTCCCAGAAGCACATAGAGGCTTTGAGACCCTCCGGATCTCCCCCTGGCAGACCCTCTTCTGACCCAGTGCGGCTGAAGCCCCTGGACGCCTCCCCACAGTCACCATGGGAACCGTGCTGTCTTTGTCACCCAGCTACCGAAAGGCGGCGCTCTTCGAGGATGGGCCGGCCACCGTGGGCCACTACACGGCCGTCCAGAACAGCAAGAACGCCAAAGACAAGAACCTGAAGCGCCACTCGCTCATCAACGTGCTTCCGTGGAAGCGGATCGTAGCGGTGTCGGCCAAGAAGAAAGGCTCCAAGAAGGTGCAGCCCAACGGCAACTACCAGAACAATGTCACCCAACTGAACAATGAAAACCTGAAGAAGTCGCAGTCGTGCGCCAACCTGTCCACCTTTGCCCAGGATCAGAGCACCCCGGCTCTCACCAAGGCCTCCAACAACACAGTGTCGTCCGTCAAGAAGGCCCCTCTGACCAACTCCAATGTGGCCCCCGGGACCCCCAAGAGAGTGATCGTCCAGGCCTCCACCAGCGAGCTGCTGCGCTGCCTCGGGGAGTTCCTGTGCCGACGTTGTTACCGGCTGAAACACCTGTCACCCACCGACCCGGTGCTGTGGCTGCGCAGCGTGGACCGCTCCCTGCTGCTCCAGGGCTGGCAGGACCAGGGATTCATCACCCCGGCGAACGTGGTCTTTGTCTACATGCTGTGCCGGGACGTGGTCTCCTCCGAGGTGGCCACGGAGCATGAGCTGCAGGCCGTGCTGCTCACCTGCCTCTACCTGTCTTACTCCTACATGGGCAACGAGATCTCCTACCCTCTCAAGCCCTTCCTGGTGGAGAGCTCCAAGGAGACCTTCTGGGACCGCTGCCTGTCCATCATCAACCTGATGAGCGCGAAGATGCTCCAGATCAACTCCGACCCGCATTACTTCACTCAGGTGTTTGCCGACCTGAAGAACGAGAGCCAGAAGGAGGAGGAGAGGAGCCGCCTGCTCATCGGCCTGGACCGGTGAGGGGATGCTGGGGGAGGGGTGGGGTGGGGGGCAAAGGGGGGGCAGAGGGGTCAGGGGAGGGGGGGCATACTCCAGTCTGGCATTTTGACAAGTTTGAAAGATTATCTGTGTTGCTATTTATTCATTATCGTTTCAACTGAAGTGGGACGAGGCCAATTAGGAAGTATTTGACATTTATAACCAGAGGGGGGGGGGGGGCTCGGTGATTGTCATAGTTTTAAAATGTTTAAGTTTGGGGGATAACATTTGTAACCGTCACCTAAATACGGGGCCATTGGGTTTAAAAAGCAAACTCTTGAAGACGTGTAATATTATCAAGGCCAAATTCTATTTTCAAACGAGCAAAGGATGGGTTTCTGTAAACCTGAGAATGAAAGCGTTTTTTTGACAATGATGTATAAACAACAAATGCCAGACTTGGGTAAATCCTTTGCTAACGTACAGATATATATCTATATGAAATACTGAAAAACACACACACACACAAAAAACAATTCAGACAAAAAGACAGACATTAGAAGAGGAAGAACATCTACAGCAATGAATGTGGAGAGGACTGAGGCTGCGGCAGCCTACCGGTGACCTTCTGACTGTCTGACGATGTGATGTGCACTGCCTATACTGCAGGAGGGTGAGGGCCATCGCCTGACTGGCTTTCTTCATGCATCACGGATGAACAGGCCCCCCCCCCCCCACACACACACACACTCCCACCACCCCCGGCTGCAACAAACTCTGGCTCTTTGGAACGCCATGTCCTCTCCGTTAACGCGGATACCGCTGGACGTTTACTTTTGCTGCAATGCATATCTGAAAGAACGGCAGGGGGCCATTGATGGTGGATCCATATTTTTCGTGGGTTTTTCTGTTCGTGGCTCTACAACAGGACTTCTACTGGACGGACAAGAGGCAAACACTGCATTGTGGGACTACAACAGCCAGAGGACGTATGATGAGCGGTCGTACTGTGTGTGTTCAGAGAGACCTACTTATTTTCATCTAGACAAAAAAATAAAACAACAAGTTAATGGATGTTTTACTCCACCAGAGGCTCACACCGATGGCGGCTTATTTATTGCTTTTCTGGAACAAGTTTTCTTTGATTTCTTTCTTCTATTTTTTTTATTTTTACTTAGAAATGTAATGTTTTGCACGTGTGCCATGCAATTTTACAGCGTTTTCCGGGAGGGAAGGAACAACCGTTACTTTTCTTCTTTTTACTTGATTTGTAAACCAACTGCATCTGCATTAGAGAATGCTGTGAACAAAGTGACACTAGTTTATTTAGCTCTGCTTGCTAAAATAGGCTATTTGTTTACCAGGGAAATTCTTTTTGTACTTTTGTCAATTTTTGGAATGACGTTTGATTTTGTGCTTATGATTCAGCATAGATAATGTTTAAAACAGTGCCATATCGTTGATGAAAAATCCCACAGGTCTGAGAACACTCTGTACTGTTTGTCCAGCTGTTGAATGATGGGATGGATTTTCATCTTCTACTAACTAACTTACTGACACCTAATTTATTGCCATTTATGTATTTATTTAGGCACATTTAATGTAAATGAAAGGAGAGACTTTGAAAAGGGAAGGACACGAGGAGGTGTAGGTGTGCTTATCTTTGGTGGGAATGAAGATTGATTTGGTTTATGCAAATGAATGTTGCAGGGATTTATCGATGAATACCTAATTAAAAAAAAAAACTATGTTAAATCTGACCGTCACCAAAGTCACGTCATCAAGGACACCTTATTAACAGAACACATCATTGAGCTCATACTTAAGAAAACGCCCTTAAAGGAGCCGACCCGACCTGCCGTCCCACATATCAGACAGAGACAGATTATTTCAATGTTTAGCATTGCTGCAGATGATCCGTCAGCATCCCCTCTGTGTAAATCAAATGCGAGGCGACGTCACACTCATCTAGAGGCTGGTAGGAGACGAGGCGACCTTCCCAGGAACGATCACACGTTCAATCACAGAAAACCACCTGACTCAAATGAGCTGCTGCAGTGTGCAGCGGCAGCCAAAGCATGCAGAACAATTGCAGTTATTTTATGTTTCACAGGAGAATAGTTTCTATCGACAGTATTTCCATCCAGAAATGGATGAGAAGTGTTTCTACTGGTTTTCACATCTCATTTCAATATAGAGTGCTGCAGGAATGAGTCCTAAAAACCCAGAAATGAGTCAGCATTTCTGCACTTAGGGTTCCCTCATCTTGAAGTCAATGGGTTTTTTGAATGGGTTTTTGGTTAGATGCCTGAAATAAGGTCTGTAGTTAACACAAGCTGAAGAGATTTTAACGTTTTGCTCTACGACATAAAAGTATGTCAGTAAACATTGCTCCCATGAAAAGTGAAGCTTTAACGTGTCTTAAAAAAGGCGGCTGCTCACCATAGACTGTAAGAAGTGGACGTAGTCATCCATTGGTTTGTGGACTGATGTTTTGAAGCCTTTAGTTCGGCATTTAGTTTTTTTGCAACCAATGAACGGAAGTGACCATATTTGGACTGCGGAGCAGTGAAGTAGAGACGCCATATACATCTCTGGTAGAGACCTGTCAATCACCGTGTATCCCCGCCCTAAAGCATACCCTGTTTTATGGTCTGTTTGACTCTAAATGGACCATAATGTACTAAATGAACATCATGCTGTATTGAAGAAGACTTGAAACTAGAGATTGAGACCATAAACTCATGTTTACAATGTTTACTGAGGTAATAAATCAAGAGAGAAGTAGAGTCATTTTCTCATAGACTTCTATACAACCAGAGGAGTCGCCCCCTGATGGACACTAGAGAGAATGCAGCTTTAAGACACTTTGGCATTGGCTTCACTTTTCAGAAACGGAAGTTGCCGCCCGTTGCTAACAAGATGCTGAATGAGACAACTAAACCTCATCACTAGAACACTAGTGATGAACACAATACGTCATCCCTGCAGCACTCTGTGTAAACAAATAATGCACACTCTCTTCCTTTAGCAGTGTTCTGAACATCTGTCTAACAAGCATAACAGCCTGGTCGTGCTAACAAAAGGCTTCTGTCACGTTTGTTGCTTCTCCACTGCGGAGTTAGTGTGAATCTGAGAAAACGTGCGGCTCTGATGGTCACAACCTGTGGCCTCCTCTGCTGTGGGACTGTGGCTACCCATGTGGAGTTAGATCAGTGAGAGGGAGTTCATTTGGAGTGTTTGTGCTGGCACAATAGCGGGGGGGACACGCACTTTGGATTGGGCTTCTGCTGTGGCAGAAAACAAAGCAGGGCATTGGGGTAAAGGGCATCAAGAAGAGACCCCAAATCTTCTTTCTCTCTGTCCACTTTCCCCCCTCGATTCACTTGAAATGTGCCATTTGTTTTTCCCCCACTTTGCATCATTGAGTAGTTGTTTGAGAAAATACTTTCAAATGCTTATGAAATATGAAAAAAGACTCAAGTGATAGTTAAAGATTTCTGTCAAATTCTTTTCTGTATCTTGTTGCGTACTTTGTAGATAAAAAAAAACGAAACAGTGGCAAAGAACTTCAAAAAAGGGAAGCATTTGATGGCTGCATGTGTGTGCGTGTGTGTGTGTGTGTGTGTGTGTGTGTGTGTGTGTGTGTGAGAGAGAGAGTGAATGAGCGCGTTTTATTTGTACAGAAGAATGTGTGACATGTTTTCTTATGGACGTGGAGCATACAATGACCACGCTGGTACTGAACTAGGACTCGGAGGGAGGGGTGTCGATGCTGTTCAATAAAAATGTTCTTTTTTTGAAAAAGACAAAAAAGCTGTTACTGTAATTGAAACTTTTTTTCAGTTAGTTTCTGCCTATTTTAATTTATTTTTGTACTGTGATGGAAAAATAAAATGCACTGATCGTTCACCACTTGTCTTTTTGTGCCTCCAGATGTGGACTGCACTTTGAACACAGTATAAACATTTACCTTGTCTTTACTTGAACTGTTTATATGAGGAACATCAATACACCATGGTTCACACCATGGTTAACTTGGGAGTTAAAGGCCTTGCTCAAGGGCATCTCAATCCAACTTAATCTTAGAGTTGGTGGTTTGATCCCTACCTTCACATGATCACATTTCACATTTACCCTCTGTCAGTTGTGATAGGGAAGAACTATGAACCCCAGAAAAACCTTGAGGCGAGACACAGGTACATTCTTCTTTTAGACGAGTGGAAATAAAACATTCAAAATACAGCGTCAAGTTAGCATTACATAATGCCTCATTTGCATATTTAAACAGAACATTTCAGAAAACTTGTAATACAAAAAATAATTATCTTAATGCAAGTAATCTACTGTGGAAGTTTCATGATGATATCTATGAGTTTATTTTTTGACTCTATTCACCTGTAGAGTCTTCTAAATGTCTGTAGTTTAACTAAACGTCTCTTTAAAGGACGTTTTCTCTAAATGACTTTTTTCTCAGACTCTGATCCAGAAATCTCCACTTCAGTAGCTCTTACATACACCAAACTTTACACTTTCATTCCTCTCTATGTTCTGAAGCTTTCTACAGAGGGGTTTGTCCACCATCATACAGAGCCTCATTTACGTATACAACATTTTATTAAAAAAAAAAAAAAAAATCTTTATAGTTGTTGACAGTATTTTCTGATTTATGGCGAGATACAAAGAGATATCCAAAACTCCCTCTGTAAAAACATTTGACTTTAATTTGTCAACAAAATGCAACAAGAATTTGAAATGTTCAGATTTCTGTTCTGGAAATTAACACATATTCAATAATATAATGCATCATTTTCATATTTAAACTTAAAATTTAAGAAAACTTTTAGAAATAACAGTCTTATGTAAGTAATCTACTGGGGAACTTTGTGGTAATATCTATTGAATTATTTGTACCTTATTCACCTGTAGTGTCTCTCCTCACACAGGAAATAAAGGGAGAAGTGAGAGAAGGGACATTTTGTCTGCATTCATACGTACTAACAGCTGGTGTGGTGGAAACTGAATGTACCAACATTTATCACATTGTTATACTTATCTCCATTTCCTGCAATCTGACAAAAATAATCCTTTCCATCTGCTCTGCTCGCTGGTTAACTGCTGTATTGCTAACTTCTCCATCACAGCAGCTTACATGTAGCTTGGGTTGGTGGGAGGCTGGTCCCTGCGCAGTGGGCCTTATCTGGGCTGGTAGTTTGATAATTGTGACAATAACCATATCATCAATCTGCAATCCTACACGTGTGTTTACGTTCATCCTAAAGGAAAGTTGTGGATATGCTTTAAAGATGTCTATTCCCAGTCTTTCCTGCAGAAGCATCTCCTGGTTGGGAATCAGGGCTGTATCTCCAAACGCACACACAGACAGATTCGTTTGGGTCAGTTCACTCTTTGCAAATCACTCTCTGTCCATTAACTCCCATTTATTTCACCACTGGGTCAGTCAGTGCCGTCTTACTTAGCCACTGCCCCGTGGGGAAAAAACCCCAGTCATCCCACTCTTCTCAGCAGATAGTCATCCATCAACCAGTGGATTATAAACCCCTGCTGAGGTCACCGGTGACGGCTGACGCAGTGGCAGTGGGAAGCGGCATTGTCATGCCGACTGCAGGGGTTTTAGCCGTTTTCGTCGTCAACAGCTGTTAGTGGGTGGATTAACGACGAGCTCTGCTCAGCTATCTCCACGTCACACATTACAGAGTACGGCTGGCCTCAGGGAAACATTTGAGTCAACACAACATCAGTCCTGGCACGAGATACGTTTTATCTGATCACCCACACACCCGCACACAAGCTTAGAAAAGGACTAAAAGCAGCAGCTATTGATGCAAATACATTTATTAATAAAATGATTAAGGAAATATGTTTCATTATGGAACATCATGGAATGCATGAACTGCATTTATACAGAATACATTTGCACAAAAACAGGTGTTACAACAGTGAAGTTCCCTTTAGACTTAGGTCTGGATATTACAGGATATTTAATCACAAATATGCAAAATATAAACCAAATATAAAATTAGGCACATACTGAATTAATGGTGTATACGTACAGATTTTGCGCTAAGCCACAGAGTATGGAATAAATTATGCAAAAGAAAATGTGTTACCCTTTAGCTAACATGGACGGGCTTGATACAAGAGGGGGAAAAAAAGGAAAGGAAAGAACACAATGGCACAAGACTCCTAGTCTTAACTTTCCTATTTTATTTTCTTTTAAGCCCATTTATGAAGGAGTAATTAGGGAAAAGATTGTGATTTTTACATTTGCTGTAAAGCTGATAATCAATAAAATGGAAAAGTAAACTTCGCTGATTGGGTTTGAGCACAAAAAACAAAACATTAAAAAATAAAACTAATGATATTCCATACTCATTATTTCTCATGAATATTGTGTGTATCGAAGCCTGATCTATGTTCTACCTCAGTGCCAAGGGAGCTGTTTTTAAAGATTTACGTCTTCAGTAGGAACCAGTGAGCTTGCTGCTGAGCGCCACAGGCAGCAACTCAGAGAAGTTAGAAAGTTTTGAGACAAATGCTGAGTCTCAACTTCACATACTTCTGTACTTACGCTTGCTATTTTGAATGCATACGTGCGTTCACACTGACAAGTGTGGCAAAAAATGTATTGCACTGTGAGTATCCTGATTGTGTTCTCATAAAGGGTCAAAAAGTTGAGTGTGGACCGCTGAACACTTATCACCCTAAAGGGAGGCCATCTTGGCTTCGCAGCAGATGGGAGGGTTGCAGCAGCAGTTGCAGCAGCGCTGGTGAACATCGCACAAGACAAATACTCTTTACTGCTGTCGGATAGAAGACATCAGTATTGTTTATTGGGTTGATTGAGTTAATATATCTGTCATGATTTGGTACTGAAAAAGGCTGCTAGTTAGCTAGCTAGCTAACAGCCGTGTTCGATTTGAGACAACCATACCAACAGAAAAGGAGTAGAACGAACAGTTTTTGGTCATTTGACTAGTACAAAAGAAAATGGCAATTATTGTTTGCTGTTATGGTGACAACACACGGCGTCAACAGTGTTGGCAAGAGAGTGGACGCCAGCTTTCGCCTAGTTAGCTGGCTGGCTAGGTAATTCCACCGTGTTTTAACGCTACACTGGTTACAGAAACTGAGCCAAACAATGTTGTCACTCATCTGGCGATCTGCTTTCCTATGCTGTGATAAGAGTGTGCAGATAAAGCGGGTTAACTCGTTCAATTTTTACTGAATTACTCTTTACGCTTCGTAACGTTCATCCTCAACTGCTCATTTACTGCAAAACCGCAGTGAGTCCGGACTTGCCGTAAATCGATTTAGTTTATGGAAGTTAGCCCGCTACAACAGTCGCAATGGCAACGGAAAACATAAAAAGGACTGTATTGTATTTCTATGGAGACAGCACTACCCTGTCAATTTTCATCCAGTATGCAAGTATTTAGTGAACACTGTGTACTACACAGAACTGTACTAACGTAAGTATCTGAATTGCAACAAAGCGTACTGTTGGTTTTGGTCTTTTCATGGGAATTTGTTGACAATAATTAAGATGTAGAACCACAGTATTTATATTTGAGCTTAACATACTCATCTTTTTCGTTTGTTGCTATGTGATACTCCTATTGTTCGACTTGCTGTTCTGTTGCTGGTGTAGTTTACAGTTTGTATTTCCACGCCTCCTGGGCACAGGATGGAAAGCAGGAAAATAACAACAACAAAAAAATGGAAGAAAACCTTCACTGCCCTGCAGAACGGTGCAGTCAGACAAACGGGACGAGGAGCGAAGTGATCTGACAGGAGGAAGGAAAGTGGAAAAGGAGGAGGGAGGGAGAGAAAGCACGGGAGTAGAGAAGAGGAGGAGGCCAGGCGAGGCTTTGTTCACCAACCCCCCTTTTTGCCCCGAGAAAAGGAAGGAGAGAAGCGCTGAAGTGAGAAGTGACACGGAGTCCATCCTAATGATGAGCGGTGAATAGCAGAGCAGAGAGGAGAGGAGAAGCCCTGTGGGAGATTACCATGCTGAAGGATATGGAGAGCTGCAGCGTTATAATCCACACACACACACACACACACACACACGCACACACACACACACACACACACACACACACACACACACACACACACACACACACACATATCTCTGGCTCTGAGCTCCATAGAAAACCATCTATTAATGCTACCAATGTCACTTCCTTAACACACACTATGTATGCACCAGTTTCCCCAAACAACTCTTTTCTGCATCAAAGCGACGGGACAAGGTCAGCCACCACGAAGCTGCAAGGTAGAATGGAGATTTGCTTCCTCAAAAGACACGGGGGACATGCAAACTAATTAAGATAAACGACTCCTTCAGACATACACACAATTAGAGCGCCGTGCTACTGTGGCTAAAGTGATTGCTAACAAGTTTCTTGCTTCTTCAACTAGGCCAAACACCGAGGGAGCTCAGATTCGTAACCCTGGTTCTGTTGTTCCTCAGCCCACAGTCAAGTGCTCTTTATTCGGTCTTTGCACAGAAACGATACAGCCACGTCTCCGTGGGAAGAGATTCAGATACAGCTCTCGCCTCCTCATCCTAAGAATTTGTGACACTTACTGTCACGCCATCGTGACGACCCTATTATCAAGCAGATTCAAGGAGGAGCAGCAGAGTTCATTTTTAGCATTAAACAAACAGAAACATCCATCTTCACATGCATTCCTCCCAAATTAAAGACGCAATAATTAATTTGCCGTTCTGGAGCTTTCAACCAAGTTACATGATCTGTATTAATAGATAAAGTAATTATTTCATAGACCAAATAAGAAGTTGATCACCCATTGGTTTGTGGACTACAGATTTTTCAAGATCAAGAATAAACTTTTAACCTTAGAATAACTGGGGTGGTTAGTTGTCTTTAAAATACAAAAGAAACAATATATTTACGCCTTATGTTCTCAATCTGTGGATGGATATTAATATTAAATGCACAGTATGAAGCCAGAAATCTCCATCTCATGAGTTTCTGTGCTGTCACACATTCATCTTTTTGCAGACTGCTGGATAAAGAACATATTGTAACGTGCCAACACTTAACCAAAAGTGTTGGCACAAAAAACAAGAGTGAAAACTCTCAAAACATCCGACAACTCATGAGAGCAGCACAAAGCATCTCTGAGCATCGATGGTTTGATTGGTGTAGATTTGGCTCGAGAACAACGAAGGGAGTTTAGCGAGAGCAGATGAAAAATGAATCTCCTAACAGTCCAGAAAAAGTCATTCCCATCATTCAACAGGGAGGTAAACTAGGACGGCGGTCTGATTCCAAACGTCCCAACCCTTTTGTCTTCACTCCTTCACTAGTCGGGCCAAGAAGAGGAGAGCTAAAAAGAGCTAATCAACACTCCCACACTCTTTCTCTCTGATGAAGCGGATATTCGTCAAAAGGGAGTCTGACTCCGAAGGATCACTACAAGTCATTAGGCTATTCACTCAACACAAAGACAGCAAAGATGAGACGATGTTCGGGGAGCTGGAGTTCTCGTGGGATTATACAGTACTGGCCAGCAACACTTTGCTGATAAACTTATATTTTAGGGAGAATATGAGCTCAAAATACGTCTCGTAAAAAAGAAATACTTTGGTTATCGTCTTCATAATTGCCTTCTGTTATTCAGTTTTAGTTCTCTTTCTAGACTAAATGCAGTATAAGTGCCGTCACATGAATTATATTCCACCCTTTAATATATAAGCAGCATTGGAGTATTATAAAAAGCACACATATTGCAGTAGAGAGTACACAAAGCAGGATTTAAATTAACAGATCTTTGCATGTAGCAGGTTGCAATGTTCAGGATATGCTCAACACATCCTGCTCAACATCAATGGATTTAGAGTTTGTGCCTCAGACACCGACTGAACCACGGAATCACATTATCGCTGTTCTTGTATGTGATTGTAAACACTGAACAAACTCAAAAGTGTACGCTGCGTTTCCTTTCATTTACCACATAGGTAGGCAAGTCTTCAATCACGGTCAATAACATTATTATTCTTTAGAATACATATCACAAAAAAAAAAGACTTTCCTTCTATTTTAGAGCAGATAATCAATCGAGTATCTGAAAAATCAGAGTCATACATATATAAATATCATCTTACTTTGCGCTTCAGGGCTTCACTTTAGATGGGGCTCCTACACAGGGAGCTGCACGCATGATAAATTCCTGCAAAGCCTTTGGATTCATTTCCTGTTACGCAACATCAGTGGTTCAGAGAACAGTTGCCGCATAATCTCCTGTCACCTTGACTACCACCATATTGCATCTACCATAAAGTAAATATTGCACAAAGCAAATCATTTGAAATTTGGATTTTAAAAAGACAGAACTCCACTTTGGTGTATTTAACCCCCCCCCCCCAAAAAAAACAACCCCTGTTTAGCTAACACAGGTTTGCATGTAGGCGTATTGTACACTTCCTGTTTGTAGTAGCATTGCATATAAATCTACGAAACAGGCCAAATTTGGCATGGCTTTGCATTTTTGAGGATTTAATTACCACAATCCTCCTACAGAGCTGCTATGTAACTCGTCACATCGTCAGCAGATCTGCAAATAAGAATCATCATCATTATCCCCGGCCTGGTTTTGAAATCAGCTGTCACTGTTTTTTTTTTCTTTCTATTTGGCTTGTTTTAGTTGCCAGGAACAGCCAGGATGTAACCAGACCGGCTCTTGGTGAAGTCTGGCTGCGACTGGTTGATCTTGGGTTCCACGATGACGGTGCACTTCCTGCCGCTCATGCTGCACCGGATGGGACTCGATACGTTCACCTGCAGCTTCCTCTTCTCACTGCAGACACGGAGAGCCAGAGAGAGGAAAGTTACTGGCAGGTGTGATTCGGCACATTGTGAAAAGCAAACATCAGGAAATGAACATTAACGCGTATAATAATAATAATAATAAACAGTTTATTCATATTACTGCCACCCTAATGTGTGCGTGTAAGCAGCTTGCCTCGGTGGCTTCACATTACATTCGGTCATAGTTTAATGTACAGGAATAAAATATGCAGATCCATTAGTGACCCGTGAGAGAGAGAGAGAGAGCAAAAGTATGAAAGGCTATTTAGGACATAAATCATTCTTGCTCTCACACAGCAGAATAACCCCCCCCCCCCCCCCCTCCCCCCCCCACACACACACACACACACACACACACTACTGTAAACACTTTTATATGCACAGTCATACTCTCTCACACACACATACAAATTATTTGAGGCCATAAATCACACTTGATCACACAAAAACACACAACTGTAATTTCAAATAAACTCAATTCTTCTCACACACACACACTCACGCACGTACGCACACACGCACACTTTACAGTAGTATTGTCAGACTGAGACTGATCAGTGTACTAATCATAAGACAGTTTATTATTTTATCACAATGTATGTAGAAGTCAGAGGACACATGAGTGTGTGTGTGGGAGAATAATAGTGTGTGTGTGCAGGATTAGGCTGCTGTATGTCCTAAAATCCAGCTAAAATTGGGTTCGGCAATTTCGCAGGTGCCATCTTGGCTTTTTTGCAAATGATGAACAGAAGTTACCATATTTTGATTGCGAAGAAACAACGTAGAGACCTGTCAATCACAGTAAGCCCCGCTCCTAAAGCATACCCTGCTTTATGGTCTGTTTGACTCTAAATGGACCATAATTTACTAAATGAACATCATGCTGTATTGAAGAAGACTTGAAACTAGAGATTGAGACCATAAACTCATGTTTACAATGTTTACTGAGGTAATAAATCAAGAGAGAAGTAGAGTCATTTTCTCATAGACTTCTATACAACCAGAGGAGTTGCCCCCTGATGGACACTAGAGAGAATGCAGGTTTTAAGACACTTAAGCATTGGCTTCAGAGTTTGCTGAAAAAATTAAGATGAATAACGAATGAATGAAGAAATCAAGCAGGAGTGCTGCTGAAGCAATGATCCATATGGCGTCGACGGACTGGATCGGCTTTTAGTGCCTGTCACATCTAGTTAGACCCTTTTCTAGGCCGACGGGTGCTTTGCCTCGTTTGCTCTTAAACAGGATCGATGACGGGAATCAAAGAGTGAGGAGAAAGAGGCAGAAATGGCTGCTGTTCAGAAAGAGAAAGAGAGTGAGAGAGAGAGAGAGAGAGAGAGAGAGAGAGAGAGAGAGAGAGAGAGAGAGAGAGAGAGAGAGAGAGAGAGAGGAACATGTAATGTGAAGATGATGTGATAATTGCTCTCTGGTGGAGAGAGTAAATGTAAAGGAGAGGAGGGGTGGACATCCACAAGCATCTCTTTCTGTTCAGTCAAGTGCTCGTTGTGACACACTTTCTCACTGACACAGTTACTGATGGCGGCCCACGAACAAATCCATGAACTGCATTAACACCGTCGTCGATTCTAAAACGAGGAACCGAGTCGCAAACCCGACGACACCGACTCGTTGCGCAACAAGTCCTAAACAGCCGGCTCCCGCTGCCCACGCCGCACACCTCTGCAGACGCCTCTCTGTATCTCGTGCTTATGCAGAGTGGAGAGGCTCAGGGGTAGCGCTGATGCTGGTTTCCATGGAAACCCCCCCTTCCCTCCCCCCCTTCTGTGGACTGAACTTCCCCCATCTGTCATGGCTGCCGGCCAGCCAATGGTGCTGTGTGTGTGTTTATGTTGTGCTACGTCTCTTTCTCTGAGCGTCTCCATCTCACTGAAGAGCCAGAGGGGATGCTGCGCTGTGCTCCTCGTGAAGGACCAACGGGGTGAGGCTCACATTCACAGAAACGGACACGCACACACACACACACACACACACACACACACACACACCCTCACAAAGCTTCCACCAAACCACATCTTTGACACCTTTCTGATACGTCGGGGCCGAAGCTTGCCTCTAAACAAACACTCTGGCATCCCTTTTTAAAAACCAAACCTGCTTCATCTTTGAATAAAACAAAAACATGATTCGTTGAGTCTGAGGGCCATCGGCTGGCCTTTCCCATCAGAAGCTGGTCAGAGCCAGTCAGAGCCCCGAGGGCAGGCTTAGTCCTCCACTGGATGGCCTCTCTGACTGGAAAATCAATTTTTTCCTCCTCCCTATGGGATCCCTTTGTGTGTCTTTGCCCTTCATGCCATGCAAGTTTAGGCTCACTTGCTCCCAAAAGTATCTCCTCTTCACTCGGAGGGATTGAGGATAAGAGGGGAAAGAGGTGAGAAGAAAGAGGTGAAAATAAAAGTTGAGGACAAAATGATGGAGGCTCAAGGAAGAGTTAAAAGGGAATAAAGAGGGTCTGTAGAAAAAGATGCATCAGAGAGAGAATATTGAGAAAAAGGTAAGAGGTGCTGAAAGGTACCAGAGTGAAGGAAAGTGCTGCAAAATGAGAGCGGCGAGGAGAAGACGAGCCGGAATATTTTCAGGTGGAGGAGCCCGGATTACCTCCAGTCTGTGAAGCCATCCTGTCCCACTTCTGAGTCATCCCTCTAATAGTGTACCTGGCTCTCCCCCAAGCTCTCTGCTGCTGAATAATAAATGACCGCTGAAGGGGGGGGGGGGTAAGCCATAAAGACTCAGGACTTTCAGGAGGTGATCAAAGTCGGATCTTCCCTCACTTCTAGCTATGATGATGGGGCCATTTTTGAAGTTATACCTCAAAAAGTTATATGACTCTTGTTCTTATTCCTGCACTTATGAAATCCCTGAGTTGGGACTAAAGCTTGAAGACATCTACAAAACAAACCTCCAGTATAATCAGACTTATATTTACACATTGTTACGCCCACTGACTTTCCTCTGGTCTGTTTCTGGAAGTGAGCTCTGCTGATGTGCTCTTATTCCTGAAACTAGGAGTAATGTCATATTTCCCGATTTTGTGCCTCCTCGATTCCTTTCCTCGCCTCGCGTCTCAGTCCCGCCCATGGAGATGCGAGCGGAGGAGGCGAGGAAGAGAGGGGAGAGGAGTCGAGGCCACGGGCATCAGGTATCCTCCTTTGTGCTTCAAATAAGCATCGGCAGCACCTCAGTGTCCAACTCTCCATCGTGTAATAAGAGAGGTCATTTCTATTCTGTGCATAATCCTATTAAAATCGATTATCAAGGAGTCAAATGAAGGAGGCAAATATTTGCATCAGTGGAAAACGACAGAGATAGCTTGTGAAAATAAGAGACCAGTGAATACGGTCAGGTTCTGTGACAAGAACACGCACCAAATATATCGTCCAATCTGAAGGAATGGACTGCGGATACCCAGCATGTGCACATGAAACAGATGTGCACACTGACACACACACACACACACACATGGACACCTGTAGTCCAGCAGGTTGATGCAGATGGGAGCAGTGATGAACCCATGCTGTCGATCTGTCAGAGACTCAGAGCCTCCCTGACCAAACACAACTACAGTGTCCTCACATCAATATTTCAGTTGGTGAGACCACACTGAGATGAAGAAAGGGAACGCAAGACGTGAGGGGAAAGCACGCACATGTGTACTGTGTGTGTGTGTGTGTGTGTGTGTGTGTGTGTGTGTGTGTGTGTGTGTGTGTGTGTGTGTGTGATGGCTGGGCACCATTGGGCAGGACTGAGGGAGCAGACAGAACCACGCTGCCTCTATGATTGATGGATACCCAGGCTTTTCTCCAGACTCCTCATGCACATTAAAGCACCGTCTCCACATTATTCCAGCCAAAGCAGGATCAGAGACACTCATTAACAATATGGATGTGGTTTATTTAAAAAGATGGGTGTGCTGCAAGAGACTGCATTATTACATCTTTACACGTTCAATATTTGAATTATGGTTGATGCAGCATCTACCCTTAAGATTATAATATTATATATCTCATGGCTAGGAAAAGGATATTTACTTTTGATTCCATGTATTGTTCTTTTGCACATTTGTTTTCCACAGTTGACAGTAGAAAGAAATTGTGGAGGTTGGTTTAAGGCATGTTACTGGTTACACTCGTCATCACTTTCTCGCTTCTAGACAGTACATTTTGAGAATAATGAAATTAACAGCGCGTTGAGCATCAATGCCTTTGTTGGTGCTTGTGGCTCACGCTACGGTGCCACGCGTGAGTATAAACAAAGCTTAAGAGTCAACAGCCATGCCAGCAGCTCTGTGAGGCTGTGCTGAGTTAAATGCTAACGCCAGCATGCTAACATGCGGATGTTTAGCAGGTAAAATGTTATCCATCTTATTTTGGCATGTTAGCATGCTGACATTTGCTAACTAGCACTAAACGTAGCTGAGGCTGATAGGAAGTGGATTAGTACAGCAGGTATTTGGTCATAAACGACAAGTTTCAAACATGAAGTTATGAACAAAATGTCGTGGCAAATTATCAAATAGTTGCAAAGAGACATTTGAATCTTAAATAAAAAATTGTCAACAACATGGTAGAAACGTCAAAGTCTGGAAGATTCATCGTCTGGGAACCATGAATGTCTGTACAAAAAAAAATGAGCCAATCAATACAGTGGATGCTGCTAGTGTGGCAAAAGTTATGTTGAGTAGAGATGCTGACATCCCTGTATGCTCTCGCTCTTTTTCTACATTTCTCTCTTCCTTTTCATCCACCCACTTAACTACATACATTTTTTATTTAACACCAGACCTGCCACATCATCCCTCTTCCTCTCACTGTCACGCCTTCTCTGCGTCTCACATGGCTGCATCACCCGTCTCACGTGCTCCCCGAGTGCAACATTCCCACCGGAGAGGAAACGAAAAGACGCACACGGAGCGCAGACCTGCATCACACTGGAACTAAACCCGAGCAGGCTTTTTAATGGGAGGAAATGTTATCATCACTGGACGATCGCCGCAAAGAAAAGAATGTGATCAGAGGCAGCTCCACCAGCCTGGATGGAGGAAACTGTGCTGGCCTCATGTGCTCCACTTTAAAGTGTTAAAACTGCCTTAGAGGCTTTCTGAGAGCAGTTCTTTAATTAGCACCACCGTTCCCAAGTTTTGCTCGTACTGCAACTGCAGATGTGGTGTATGAGGAGTAGAGAGGCATTTGAGATGCTGTTATTGTGGTTTAGCTCAGTGTTAAAAGAAGACTGGAGGGATATCTCAAGAGTACAGACACTATATTAAGTCTCGACTCAAGATCATTTCTGCATGAGATCTCCTCTCAAGGTACAACTTATTCTTTGAACTTTTTACCTTTCTTATAAATATATTACTCATAACTTATCTTCACATTTCACATCTAGGTTGACAAAAGGTTTTTGGTGTTGCAGAGCTCGTCATGACAGCTGCAAGCTGCAGAAAGTAAAATGTTTAGAGGCACGGACAAAAAAACACAAAGAGCAGATCAAATGCAGCACCGAGAACCTTCTGCAGCAACCGTCTCGGGTGATTTCAGCAGGTTTTGGTGCATCAAATCCACCATAAGGCGGCCTTTGCATGCAGTATTGACTAAGCTGAGAACGTGCAGCGTTCCCTCTCTCGGTTGTTATCTTTTCTTCCCGCTACGGAGAAGAAGAGCTGTACTCTCAACGGGAGGGATTACTAAGTAGGTCATTTAAAGAACGGGGGAGAGAATGCACTGACAGCAAAAATGGAATTGATTCAAACGTTTGTAAGAAGGGAAAAGATAGGAAGGAAAAGAGCGAGGTCAATCTTTAGTGGAGGGTTCAGAGGTCAGAGGCGGCTGCTTCGGGCTTCTGCACGAGACAAAGAGGAGGAAGGTGAGGAGCTATGAAATCTACTGTAAACCGACGTGTTCAGCTCTATGAAACATGCGAGAGAGCGTCCCATTCCACTGCACAAGATTAAGAGTCTCCAAGACTCCCATGAGGCTCCATTTGAAGCTGGATCAGTAAACACAAGCTCCACTTGTTAATATGCTAAGCTAGTACTTCTGCTTCTTTATGCACAGTAAGCGAGATCTGCGGCGTTGACTATCAAGGGCCCCCGAGGGCCTCTGAGACGTCTTGAATAAAATGCCTTTTGTGATCCTCAAGTGTGAAAGCATAAATATTTTACACGTTTATCTCCCAGCTCTCTGGTTTTCGGTTGAAATCCGTCAAAACTGAAAACAAACATTCTCATACAGCAGCTGCTGTGTTATCTGATGGAAACTCAGTTTGTCTCTGAGTTTCATCTGTTCTCCACCCAACATGTAAAGATATAACAGAGTGCGAACAGAAGACTACTGATGGCAGCTAAATAGTCCGATCAGGCAAAGAAGGATCTAAATCCTTGTCCTGTGGATGAATGCGTGGACGTGCGTTTGAGTTGTGCATTCAGGTGATTGTGTGCAAGGCATTTACATAAAGTTCAGGGACTTGCAGGAGACGAACACAAAGAATTATTAAAAAATGAAGCAGCAGAGGCCCACTAATATTTCACTCGACGTCTCCAGTGAAGCTCCAGAAACACTGAATCGCTTCCCATAATAACGCAGCTCGATAGCATCTCAACTGTTTGATTAGATCCACTTCAGATATTTAGGGAATGAGATCGCTTTCAGCAACTGCTGCACTTAAGGTTTTTATTTATTTTTTTTTTTTTGGTAAATACATAATATTTTCCTCTGAAAGACGTCTTAAAGGAGAAAATGTAGTCTAAATTATATGAATAAAGTGAATCAGTGACTAAACCCATTGAGATGTTATGCAAGCGTGCAATCAAAATATTGGAGAAAAGGCCAATAAAAATGTTTCTCAGGCTTTAAGCTGAGAGATAAAATAATTTAATGGTTCTTGGAAACTTTTAAAATCGTATTAGTCCTTGTGGATCAAATTCTCACAACTTTAAGATTTTTTTGGGGTGTTTGTGATGCTTAAAAAAATGTTTTCATAGGTTTTAAAGCCGAGCCTTTTTCTTCATCCTTGAATAAAGGAAAAATCTCCAGCCAGCCCGGCGCCGTCTCTGGTCAAGACAAACCTCCTGTGGCCACTCCTCTCAAGAGCCTCGAGGACAGCAGAAGATGGAGTGACCGCTGGTGGGATGTCCACACGGCATCTGGAGCTACACTCTCCCTGTTCCCACGGGACAGCGGGTGAATGACGGCTATCAATAACGGCGACTCGTGCAAGCTGCTCCGAGGAGGCCCGAGCTCACAGATGCTCTGGTTAAACAAAAAGGACACACTTCTCATCTCTACGCCTCTCTGTTCAAAAGGACCAGCGGGCGATGAAACACAAACCGGAAATGTACAAAAAGCAAAGGCCTCCGTCTCTGGGGAGGAACTGCATTTGCTCCCACAGATGGTGGAGGCTATCTCACCCTGCAGAGCCACAATAGCCACACAGCTGGAGTGTTAAACAAACGAGTCCATTGTGTGCTCGGGTCCTCTCATTGTTGTCTCTGACCAGTGAGCTCAGTCTTCCTCACTGATCGTCTGTGTGTTTGGCCTTTCAGAAAGGACTCTCCACCTTCTTCAAGGCTCAATAGACTTAAAAACACATCAGGTGAATCAATAAGCCCACCGAGACACAACAGAAAGAAAAGACAGGCCGCCTCAATTAGTTGCTCATTACTGAAGGGAGACCGCTCACTTCTCAAGTGGCTACGCCTCCAATTCTGTTTATTAAAGGCAATCAATACGTCAATCAAAGGCTCATCTATTTTTCTTCTACTGACAGGCTGCTGTTTTCTATTCACTGGTGGGAAGGTTTGGACGTCCAGAGTGAGACTCCAGCAGGGACGTGTGTTTTGTTTCTCCACTAGATAAAAGTGTTTTCATAAAAATGAAGACCCATTTATGTTTTACCGTTTCACGCAGGGCATGACAAATAAACACAAGAAAGTACACTTTCCTGGAGATATTACGCACACCGCTTACACCGGCAAACTGTTCATACCTGCAGCGATGCAAATGTGTAACAGTTTACAGCAACACAAAATGAAAGGTTTGAATAGATTCCTGCAGGCAGAGGACCAACTACCAGGATCCTATTGAACCAGAGCAGCTTCATTTACTATTTTCCTGAACAATGAATACAAATTGTTCACATTGAATATGCGATACAGGGTTCCCCCGATTTAATAATGTTTGACTGAAGCACTCTTCTGTGCTGCCGTCAATCCTATAATTAAATATGGATCCCAGATCAAAATGTGCGTTGAAGGGTCTTGAATATATAATCCGCAGTAATTGCAATTATATGTCTAATGTATGTATCCTTGTTTCTTGTCTTTAATTTGTTGTCTTTGTTGATGTTACAAATTAATCTGCTGGGATGCAAGAAACCTTTCTGACTTGATCTGACAATAAAGTACTATCATCATTTAGAGACTCACTGAATTAGAAGTAAAATACACAAACTGTCCCTTTGAAGTCGATCTATAACGGTTTCTGGACTCCTTTGTGCTTTTTCTGATGTAAACGTTTTACTATTTGTTGGATCAAAGCCACAGTCAAAGCATCTCTTTGTGCAAGCAGCGCCGGGTCAGAGTTGATTTTGCTCAGGGCTGGGAGCCACATAAGGTCGGATAAAAAGCACAAATGAATAGATGAAATGGAAGGATATGGAGGCGAAAGCAAGGTGAGGTTAGAAGGAGATGTAATTAAGGAGATTACATTATGGGAGTGAAGGGAGGACGAGATGAACGCAGCATAAAGAAGCATGATGAAAAGACGTAAGGTGGGGCAAATTAATGGCCATCAATGACAGAAGACCAGATCTAGGGAGTGAGCAAAGGAAGAGAGGAGGTGAAGGAGGCCGAGGAGGGGAGGAGAGAGTGTGCCGAGGCTGATCATAATTGGTCTGACAGTGGGAGACGGAGCGGTGCTGTTGCTGGGTGGAACGGGTGTGTTTTGGGGGGGTCGGATTATGGGGTAAACGTGGAGGTCGATGCAGTAAGATATCAAGGCTCCTACTGTACCAGCACTTAACCGATGCTGTTATCCAGAGTGACAGTAAGATGGTGGACGACAGTAAGCGCATACATTATATACAAAGTGTGAGGAGAGCTCCGATGGGAATACACAGGCAGCTACTCTGAGAGCCCAGCAGCAGATTAAATATAGCTCACACCAGCAGATGCACATGCATACACTGTACATATTCCATGTTGGCTATTATATATTAATATATATATATATATATATATATATATATATATATATATATACGGTATATCCACACAGTACGTACTATATGTACATAGGTTGAATTGGAATAAAAAAAGGTGTATTCAACATAATGCATATATATATATATATATATATATATATATATATATATATATATACACACTATCTTTTCTAACTATTCACGCAAAATAAAGTTGAAATTATAAGAAATCCTACCCAAAAAATTATTGGTGGGAAAACGATGAGGACCCTAATCTATGACACGAAAGCTCGGGGCGAATCTGAGCCGAGCTTTTCATTCAATTTCCACTCGCAATCTGTTTGTAATGAGCGTCTGATTTACTAAGACGGAGACTAATTACGCAATCAACGACTGCGACTGTGTTTAAATACGTTTAGCATTTGAGCGGGAGGCTGCGAGGAAAAGTTCACAGTCGGGATTTGTCTGAGATCAAGAAGCTCAGTAATGAAATCATAAAGATCCTGAAATAGAAACGCTCATTAATGGCATTCCAAATATTGATAATAACAACTGAGGCTGCAATTAAACTTCAGAGCGAGAGAATTTTCCGTGCAAAACTGATCCTCGTAAAGAGTGTGAACTTTAGTAGATCCAGCGACACGTGTATCTCCTCCCATTTGAAACGAGGCTTAATAAATCTCTCCCCGAGTGCAGAATCTGTGAAACGGTCAGAGCTAATTACAAGAGGGCAATTTTGTTCACATGTGTCATGAGATGCGTTATTGCGATGCCGGAGGATGTAATGATCTTTACAGCGGTCAGCTGCTCAGACGACTGCTGAGGAAGACGATACAACAGATCTATCAGCAGCTTTCTGGTAACGTTTGATCTATAAAATGTTAGAAAATAGATTTCTCAGAGCCCAAAGTGATATCATGACGTTGCCAAACCTGCACTAGTCAATTTTGAGAGACTGCTTTCAGACTAGTGGAGAGAAAACATCCAAAATACACATTTAGATGTTTATTTTACTATTTTGTCTATTTGCGTATGTTGATTTCTCCTAAATTCAGCAAAGGTTACCATTAGATAATGCCTCATTTGCATATTTAAACATAACATTTAAGAAAACTTGTAATACCAAAAATAATTGTCTTAATGTCAGTAATCAACTGAGGACGTTTCATGGTGATATCTGTTAGTTAAAACGGACAAACGGACTAATGAAGTAATTGTTTGACTGTGAAGCCTTTTACTCCACCCAGTCGTCTGTTACTCTGTGCTTATGCTTCATAATGAAAACACAACATGGTGCGATCAGCAGGTCAACACACTCTGAGAGAAACAAACGGTGAGGGGAAGGCAGTGATGATTCGGGGCAGCAGAGGAGAAGTAGGTCACACTCGCCCATTCATACACAACCTCTGACACATTCTCACACATTCAAGTATTATCTCTGTGCGCACACACACACACACACACACACACACACACACACACACACACACACACACACACACACACACACACACACACACACACACACACACACACACACACACACACACACACGCGCGCTGGCCTGGCCCCTCACCATCCATCCCTCCTGACACACATTTCATCTCATTCATCATCTTTCTCTCTTTCTCTCTAATCTTTACCTCCCTCTCACAGTGTTCCTCTTCTTCTACACTATACGCTGTGTGTCTGCGGTCTGGGACGAGAAGTGCCGCTATTATCGCCAGCCAGCGGCGTTATTAATGCATCGCATACGTATCAGACAAGACACGGATCCAACCGTTGCCATGGGAACTGCATCCGCAGCGCCCCAGAAAAGGAGGGAGGGAGCGAGAGAGAGAGAGGGAGGGAGGGAAGGGGAGGGGAGTGAGAGGGAGGAGGATGAGGGGAAGTGGAATGTGGAGTGAAAAACAAGAGGGGGAGGGAGAAGCAGTGGGGAGGGTGATTAATGGAGAAAGAGGAAATAGAGAAGGAGGGAAGGAGGAGGAGAGAGGAGGCCACTTCTATCACTCGGAAATATTTGATTCAGCAGAAAAGGTGACCTTGGTGAGGAAGACAAAGGCTCTCTCTCTCTCTCTCTCTCTCTCTCTCTCTCTCTCTCTCTCTCTCTCTCTCTCTCTCTCTCTCATAAATAATGTTAGTGAATCCCGCAGCTTTAACAGGTAATACACTTCACACATGTATTTAACAGTTTGTTGCTGTTAAATATTAATTTCTCTTTGCAGCTAAAACACTTAAGCAACAAATGAAGTTCTTTCAGAAGGAAAAAGGACAGAAATGGATGCCCTTAGCTCATGTGTTTTTTTTGTACTTCACATCACAGTGAACCATTTGCCTCTGTGTTTTAGAGATTTTGATGTATTTTTAATACAATTCCAGGTAGATCTGTGACGATACCCTCCTAGGAGAAACGGGTATCAGCCATGATGTACCCAAACCACATTAATACATTTTCTTTGTTACATTTCCTCCATCAGTTCCTTGCAGTGAGGTAAAATGTTCTCTTAAAAAGAGAGCACAGTTATAGGATCAGTACTCGGTATAACTTGAGTTATCTGAGTTGGTATCACAAGAGAAAAAGCAACATTTTAATTTGAACATGCTGGAACTCTTTGCATGTTTTACAAAACACATCCAAACTCAACCAGTTCAAGGCTGTGAAGTACGACTCATTTTAATTATAGAGCTGTTTGTTGCACACTCTCAATTGCACCAAAATAAAAGACCATGGAAAAAAATAAATAAAACAATCTATAATTAATCCGTACGCATTTGAAAATGGTCGTGCCGTCATCAGTTAACACTGGTACCGTGCTTTAAAAATCTCTGGAGGCAGATGATTAAGCGTTACGCAGACCAACATGTCTGAGGCTGACAGACTGACTCCTGATAGGTCACCTGAACCTGAACTTCAGCAGATCAATACACGTGTTTAATGCTCAACATCTTCTACATCTCTTCTCTCCTTCTCCAAATCATTTTTATTTTCCATCTCTTCCTTCCACCTCCATCTCACCTCACTGTTCCCGACACACTCTCACAAACACTTTCTGTGTTTCCTCCTCTGTTCTCAATCAACTTCTTTTTTTTCTTTCTACCTCAACCTTAAAGCAGTCCGGCTTAGCCGTCCCCCAAATCCCTTCTGCAGCGTCAGGAGGAGACGGGGGGCTAAACGTTCAGGTCTTCAGGGAAAGGGAGGCAGGAGGCAAGGGCAGAAACAGAGAATATGACCACATCACTCCGACAGATCAATGAAGGCCTGTGCACTGCACGCTACTGCTGACTCATACTGTAAGAGAGGGGAGGAGGGGGGTGAAGGAGAGGGAGAGCGAGTGGGAGGGAGACAGAGAAGGACAAAGGCTGGTGGTGGAGGTTAGAGGAGAGTAAGAACGTACGAATGGATGCTTGGAGACAGATATGAGGGAGGTAAACCTATAAACATCTGTCACAGAGACAGATGTGGACGGTTCAGAGGGGGGGAGGACGTCCTCGTGCTCACCGTGGGCCTCAAGAATATAAATCACCAAGGGCTGCAACTAATTTAGATTCATTTCTCAATTACCTAATCCAGTGGTTGCAAACCTGACAAAATGAACACTGTGTGATTAAAAAAAAGTTGTTTATTTTTCCAACTGTTCATGTTTTAATATATGGCAACATGTCTGTAAGTCAGTGAGCAATGTTGGATTGGGGCATCCCTAATTCCAGGCAGCCATTGGTTTCCATTTCCACGTGCTCGCCCGATCTCAGGATGACTTGTAATAACTTTCAGGCCATCTTCAGGACAGCACTTCCATTTGTCCAAGACTTTGGTTTTGATATAACCGCATTCCCAGCAGCCTCGGCTGTACTTTGTGTTTACTGCCACTGAACAAATGTTAGCATGCTAATATGCTAAACAAAGACGGTAAACAATACACCTGATAAACATCAGCCTGTTGTCATTGTCGAATGTTAGCATGCTGACGTTAGCATTTTGCTGTGTACAGCCTCACAGAGCTGCTGACACGGCTGAAAGACGCTCTCTTGTTTCCTCTAAAAGACTTTATAGTTTTACTACTTCAGGCCTTCACAAAGTAGTCACAGTGCAAAATCACCCTTTGATTGCTCCGGCTCACCGTTAATCTTTTGTTTAGTCCATAAAATGTAAGAAAACAGCGTTCCAAAGTCCAGTTCCCTATTTTCTTTACTCCAATGTTTTACTGCTATGTGTGCTCCGTCACTGTTTATCTGTGCTCTGCTGCAAGTCGAATGTCCCCCAGTGGGACAATAAAGAACTGAACTGACATCTTCAACCATCTAAAAACACAAAGATATTTCATTTAAAATGATATTAAACACAGAAAAACAACAAATAGTTGCATTTGAAAAGCTGTAAAAGCTGATAAGCTCAGGGCATATTTGGCATTTTAAAGAACGATTAATAATTCATCACAATCATTGCTGAATATTGAACCTCGAAATGTTTTTTGGTAACGATTAAAATGTGTGTTATCTGCCAAGTGGTCCAAACTGTCATGTCAGCTCAGATTTTTCATGTTGTTTACTTTTTCTACCTTAAAATTGTGTTTAAACTTTTTTTATTTGGGAATAGTTTTAATATGGTTGCTTGTGATTGGTCAACAATGTGTTGCATTGTAACTTTTGAAATGATGAACAAATGAATTAATTCCACCAAAATGTTCTGTCCATCCATTAATCAGTACTAAAACCATCACTCTGCTCCCTGCACCAACATGCACACAGTGGACAGCAAGGGTTAATACAAGCCTGTCAATGACTACACACACACACACACACACACACACACACACACACACACACACACACACACACACACACACACACACACACGATCAATCTACTGCTCAGGGTTTTTTCATTAGTCACTGTGGACACTGACGGCAGTCGGCGGAGCCAAAACCAAGCTGTTGCTACAGAAACAATTCTCGGTGCTTTTTCTCAGAAACCTCTTCCAGCCGCTTAAACAACGCAGGAACAACAACGGCGTGAAGACAGAGGAGATTATGTGAACCGGGGATTTACAGGAGTCGGTCACGGGGAAACTTAGTCATTAGGTCATGACTGACACAGAGAGAGGAAATGTCCCGTAAAACACAACACACTTGTCTTTAGTAAGAAGAACGTTTCTGCATCAGAATGATGTTTTGTTGCATTTGAAGGAGCACAATCTTGTAAACTGCAGCACAACACCTGCGAGAATGAATAATTCAAACACGGAGCTATTTTTACATTCACATCTCAGTGGGAAAGGTGTGAAGCAGAGAGGAAGTGTGTGATGGACAAATAGAAACGTTGGCAAGCTGAATGAGAAGAAACGGAAATGATGGATCGAGTAGAAACGCATTCACAGACTCATAAAGCCACAAGACATTTGAAAATATTGGATGTTACACCTCGACGTTAGTCATCGTAGCGATTAAATCTTCTTGAGTGAAATGACCTGGAAGTATCTACCCTGATGAGAGGAGGTGGACTTCTCCTAATGCTGAGGAAAAGTGCTTCAATGGTTCCCACAAGCTGTCAATCCATCAATAACATCCGCACCACAGACATGGGTCCCTCAAAAGGTCCAGTTCATGGGGCCCTCCCCAAATCTGCTTTACAAATGAGCTGTTAGTTAGTTTAGATAAGGACATTTTATCAGGTCATGTGGCCGGCCGACTCGTACCGTTTTCAGCAGAGGGGATGTTTGTTGAATTGGCACAAAGAAGTTTGACTAGAACAAGTAACTTTTCTCTTTGCAGTAAACAGAAGAAAGAACCTGAAGCCGTCTGACATCCACTGGTCAACAAACAGGACCCTGAAGCACTAATGCAGTACTTACAGTTCTCTACGATGCATCAGACAGACCCACAGCTTCTATGTACCTCCTGAAGTTCTAGAACATTTAGTTTCCTTTTGTGTGTGTGTGTGTGTGTGTGTGTGTGTGTGTGTGTGTGTGTGTGTGTGTGTGTACATCAATGTGAGCTGAGGTGACACAGTCATCCTCCTCTGGGATTAAACCACAGGATGAAAGTCATGCATGAAATCACCTCATTCACACACATGGTTTCGCTGGAGCTACTGTTTTTTGGAAGGTTGTGAGAAGAAATATTAATTCAAAGAGTCTCATGTTTCCTGCTGATGTGCAGCTATAAACCACGTGTAAGCTGCTTGTACTGATAGGAAACGGTACTCGTTAACACTGGCTAAATATTGTGCTACGACACAATTAACAATGTGTGACACTGAACTTGAGCTGGAGGATCATTTGAACCTTTTTAAAACGTACAAAGAAAGAGTGAAGTGAGGACAACAAGGACAATATCTTCCTGATGGTAAGAGGAAAGACGAGCAGATTTACTGCAGTAAGACGAACCTCATGTGAACTGATCTCAAGTTAAATCAAATGAACAAAAGGAAGAGATTCTTCTTAATATATCTAAACACATTCTGAACTCTCAACTCGTCCAATACAAGTGCTTGTTCAGACTCGTACCATTTTCAGGAGAGGGGATGTTTCATTATGAAACATTTAACTCAAGCAACAATAAATACGTTTGTGCGTTTGGTTAAAAAGACAACATGCTGACATGTAGGAAGAGAGCAGTTTGATTAACAGCAAAAAGCATCAACAAGCAAATTAGAAGCCGTCAGAAACCAGAGAGACATCTTATCAAAATATGATGAATATATTCATGACATCTGGGTAAATTGGGAATAAAAGCTTGTCTCTATAATCCTATTTCAAACAGGCAAAAATTCTATACGAGAATTTGTGTTAATCAAGAGGAGAGGATTTCTTTTTTTTTTTTGGTGACAGATTGAAGAGTGTTGGCTCTGCTATTCTGGCAGCAGACGGAGGGGGTGCTGCAGTCACTGCTGCGTAACGCGCATGTCAACACACACACACACACACACACACACACACACAAGAGAGAGAAAGAGAGACAGGGAGGGAAGGGGGGGCTCTGTCTCTTCTAAATATAGGCCTCAACAGCAGCACGGCCTTAAATATTTCATCGCCTCCTCTCCAGAAATGAAGAAGGAGGGGAGCCAGGGGAGGAAAAAGGGGGGAAGATTGAGAGAGAGATGAGGAAGTGGAGGGGGGGTTCATGAGACTGAGATCAGTACAAAGGGGTAACAGACAAAAATAGGAAGCAGAAAAAAAACGGCATGAAGGATGGCGGGAGAGAGGGAGGAGGGAGACTGAAGGCATGGGAATGTAATCCCCGCCTCCCTTTTATGCAAAATAAGAATGAAGTATTTCTGAATCTCTCCAGACAACTGGTGCGTCATGGCCGATAAGAAGGTTACCTTCTTGTGTACGAGATGCCGAAGTCTCTGCATCGCTTCAGTTCGAAGCAACTTGGTAACGTATTGATACGTTTCTGTGGTTTTTGGTGATAAAAAAAGAGAAGCAGCCTTGACACTATCTCAAAATTAAAACCAGTCCAGTCCTTAGCAAAATAAAAAGAAGAAATAAAAAGATTAACGCCAAACAGATTTGGAAACTGTCTTAAAACTCAAGCATCCAGTCGCAGCTACGAGGAGCTTACTCCCGGCAGCGGTGTCACTCTGCTTTGGCCTCACTGTCACTTAGACGAGGATAAAGTGTTGCTTTTGTTGCTGCTGTAAGCTGCCCCCCCCCCGCTCTCGCTGCTGTGCATATTGTGCTCTGTGCAGCATGTTGAAGGAGAGATAAAGGTTAAAGCCACAACTGCAGGGAGCTGCAGCGGTGGAGGCGCTGCATGCGGAAGATCACGCGGCGCGGACACACAAACGGCAGCGCGGCCGCATGCAGATTGCTTTTCAGGAATTCCCCCCCCCCCCCCCCATGCATTCACACAGACAGAAAAACACACACACACACACACACACACACGCATTTCAGCACATGCCGGCATGCTCTTTGTTCTGTCAGGGTTGTTTCGGTGATGGATGAGTCCCTCCCATGCGACGCACTTGGGAGGGTCATTACATGAGGCCCGGGCCTTTCTCAGCCCGACACCTAAACAGAGAAAATGGGCTCCACAAAGGAACAAGATACCATCACAGGATGGAGACAACGGAGCACACCTCAGCTACACACACACACACACACACACACACACACACACACACACACACACACACACACACACACACACACACACACACACACCAAGATAAGCAGACACATCTGTCTGCATGCACAAACACTGTCTCTCTCTCTCTTTCTCTCTCTCTCTCTCTCTCTCACACACACACACACACACACACACACACACATGAACACACATGAACACACAACTCAATTCATGTGACTATTGTGGTTCACTAATCAGTCTTATTGAGAGATGTTGTGATCTAGACACGTGCGTCATTAAAACGGATAATCACAGCAGCAGAAGAGATCTGAAAACAAATTACTTCTTGTTTTTTACTCCCTGATCTGAATTCCCCGCAATGTTTTGGTGGAAATCTTCCACAGCTCCATTAGTGAGATTACTTTAATACAGGATTGCTTGATTATTTTGGATTTACAGAGTTCTGGTGTTGACATTTTTCTTGTTGAATGTGATGATGTGGATTTAGATTTTATGTTTGCTGCTCTTGGAGCTAAGAAATCGATATTTTGGCAAAGACGGTCACAGATTGAAATATCCCTAAACGGACGGACTACAATGAAATGTTGTTCATGCTCCCCAGAGGATGAATCCTAATCACTTTTCCTGATCCCCTGACTTTGCTTCTAACATTTGCTATTTTGAATAAAATATATACATATTGGACAGATGGCCACAAAATTGGTACAGATATTCATGATCCCCTGAGGATAATAATACAAAATGTGACTTTTCATCCAGTGACAAAATCAGGTCATTTTGATTTGTCCAATATTTTTTTAATGACTTTTTATGACCAAAGACATGCAAAACTAATTATAGTCTTCAGCGTCACCTTTCTGTTTTGTACCAATTAGAAGATGTCAGCATGGTAACATGCTAAGCTAAGATGGTGAGCATGAAGCCTCACATCGCTGGAGACTCTTAGTCTTGTTAATAAATTGTATTTTTAAAGGACACCCATCCACATTAGAATTAATAGAAATTAGCAATGAAAACAATAACATCTTGTGGAGAACAAAAAACCCAAAACAATTCAAATTTAAGAGATGTTGAAAATTTACTCAGCCACTGCAACATATTGTAATCAGAGCATCTAGCAGCCCTTATAAAGGAACTGCAGCTTAGGACACTTCTGCACAGCCTTTAGTATTTAACGATGGTGCTTTCTGCTTGGTGCAACAACAACACAAGACATGAATCACCCGGTTATTAGGCCTAAATAAAATAATGTATGGCCCACAGGATAAACCAGTGAATGAAGCAGGTAGGAGGGGAATCTAGTTACCTTTAGAAAGTACAGCTGGATTTAATGACAAATCAGTTCCAATCAGTCCAAAAGTTTGACTCGAACAAGTAACTTTTCTCTTTGCAGTAAACAGAAGAAAGAACCTGAAGCCGTCTGACATCCACTGGTCAACAAACAGGACCCTGAAGCACTAATGCAGTACTTACAGTTCTCTACGATGCATCAGACAGACCCACAGCTTCTATGTACCTCCTGAAGTTCTAGAACATTAAGTTTCCTTTTGTGTGTGTGTGTGTGTGTGTGTGTGTGTGTGTGTGTGTGTGTGTGTGTGTGTGTGTGTGTGTGTGTACATCAATGTGAGCTGAGGTGACACAGTCATCCTCCTCTGGGATTAAACCACAGGATGAAAGTCATGCATGAAATCACCTCATTCACACAAATGGTTTTGCTGGAGCTACTGTTTTAGATTATATTTTTTGGAGGGCAGAAAGAAGAAATATTAATTCAAAGAGTCTCCAGTTTCCTGCTGATGTGCAGCTATAAACCACGTGTAAGCTGCTTGTACTGATAGGAAACGGTACTCGTTAACACTGGCTAAATATTGTGCTACGACACAATTAACAATGTGTGACACTGAACTTGAGCTGGAGGATCATTTGAACCTTTTCAGTGTGAGGACAACAAGAACAATATCTTCCTGATGGTAAGAGGAAAGACGAGCAGATTTACTGCAGTAAGACGAACCTCATGTGAACTGATCTCAAGTTAAATCAAATGAACAAAAGGAAGAGATTCTTCTTCATTTGTACTTATCCATCCTACACAGACTTTAAATATGCTTAAGTTATGCTATTTAAAGTTGGTTAAATAACTCATCCTGTAGTGAACCTCAGAAGGTAAGAGAAAGCTACTGCAGGCTTCAGGGACTTAATCTATTCATTTTTTTCTCTGCTTAAGAACAAAATGAAGGCCGCCTTCACAGGATCCTGTCCTGGAGAGATCGCTGAGCTCAGATTAAATGAATATTAGGGTTCAAGTGAGGACAGCTGACCGTGCACTCTATCCGCCCCATAATCCTGCTGCAGCAGGTCACATCGGTCAGCACCAAAAATCTAGGCCAATACTGTTGGATTGGACATAGTGAGAAGGTTTTTTTTTCACTTGTACAAAAATGTCCTCCTTATTTTCGACTACATCTTGTTCTGTCACACTGCTGGAAGTTAAACTAAATGAAGAGCACTGGGTTTAAGTGGGGACAATATGTTCTTGCACTAAATAGGAAATATGACGAGGCCTCTATCCTCCCCTTAGTGTCAACCACAGGGAATTTAATCAGCAAACTACAGTCCATGTTTTAAAGCATTTTAAGACATTCAACACCATTTCAACAGTTGAAAATATCACCTGTTGATAATTAGTAAATCAGCTTCTACCGCCGCTTGTTGCCCGTTGTATTCCCGGCCGCTTACCTCTTGAAGTGGCTAAGTAGGGTGCCGACCAGCTCCCCGATGCGGCTCTCGTTGGCGGGCACCATGGCCTGCAGGCACACCACGAGATCCCTGCTGTCCTTGGTGTGGAACACAACCAGCTGGTCCTTCCCAGGGGACACGCTCACTCCCGTCACCTGGGACAGTGTGAGAGAGAGGGGACACACAATCAAACACAGATAAACATGTACACAGAGTCGCATAACCATCCGTACTGTAGATAAACACAAATACACCACATATATACGGACACAGAGGCACGTGCATATCGGGGAGTGTGAGGTGGCGTAAACCCAGAGTGAATTCACTGGGGTTGCTGCACCAGGCTAATTCTTCATGTTTAACTTCCACTGGCAGTATTTGGAGCATAGACAGTTTAGAAGAAGTGGACGTAGTCGTCGTGACGTCACCCATTGATTTGTTGAGTACAGTTTTAAAGCCTTGAGTCCGGCATTTTGGCCGTTGCCATCTTGGATTTTGCCTGTCATCATGTTGGCTTTTTGCAACCAGTATGCTGTAAAGGGCTCAGGCAGAGGACCTGTCAATCACTGTGTAGCCCCGCCCTAAAGCATACCCTGCTTTATGGTCTATTGGACTCTAAATGGACCATAATGTACTAAATGAACATCATGCTGTATTGAAGAAGACTGTAAACTAGAGATTGAGACCATAAACTCATGTTTACAATGTTTACTGAGGTAATAAATCAAGAGAGAAGTAGAGTCATTTTCTCATAGACTTCTATACAACCAGAGGAGTCGCCCCCCGATGGACATTAGAGAGAATGCAGCTTTAAGACATGAAGCATTGACTTCACTTTTCAGAATCGGAGGTTGCCACCTAACTTTGAGCACATCAAGCACATCATATCAAGCACATCATTTGAGTGGGAGACCAAACACCTTGATTCAAAAACTATGACTTCAACATGTTGGTCAACTAAAAGAACATAAAAATCATACACAGTACAAGAGCTTTTAGAACATCCAATCCAATGATGTTGTGATTAACTTGAAGCATTATATATATATAAACCTACTTTAGATGTTGTTTTTATTCTGCATGATACATTGAGGTTACATTTTGTGTTAAGAGCTTTTCACATTGAAACTGAGCCAAAGCAAACAAACAACACTGTTCTGGTGTTCTCAGTATCTCGTTTCTGGGGTTTCTCCCACTCAGGGCTTAAATCAGCACTTGCAGTAATGATTTATTGATTAGCATCCCAAAGGTCCAATCGAATTTTTCCACTCAGAGCCCCCAAACAACACAACAACAGAGAGCCGCCAGGCTGAAAGGGGAATCCCAGTTTTGCGGTTGGACTGTTTAGCTTAACAGGTTTTCAAAGGAGACACAACAGGAAGAAACCAATATATCCTCATAGATAAACACATCTCAGGAGGAAAAGGAGCTCATTAAACCCCCATTCCTTTGTTTTTTTATACCACTATCTCTCTTCCTTTTAGCTTTCCTCCATCTCCTTTGTCATTCCCTGCCTTTAGGTATCCAGCCATTTATTTCTCTCTTAATCTGTCTTTCCAAGCTGAACTGTGGCGCTGCGAGTTGAGGAAACTGCCACAGGGCAGCCAGTCAGGTGCATTAATATCCACTCACCAGACTGCAACGCCGAGACAAACTCTCCATCTGGGGAGGACGGGCTGAGACAGGTTGCATCCGCCGGCTAAACAACAGAGCTAGCTTATTTAGCTCCAACATGACGCCTGTGACTGCGAAAAACAAACACTTCACCGTAATCACCATGAATTAAAGCCTAAAGCCATGCCTCTCTGTCTAGCAACCCACCCGCAGTTAATTACATGGAGCCGATTACATTTACATTTATATTAAAGGCCTAATTGATTGGAACGACAGTCGGTGTTCTAATGAGTTGGGTAATGATACATTCGGATTCATTTCCTTGTCTAATTTTTGTGTGTGTGTCTTGATTCCCCAAATCAGTTTTACCCCGAGTATGAAATGTGTTCGGGGCATTTATCTGCCCAGCCATCTGTTCAAGTGTTCCTCTGGCAAATCTGAGAAAACTTGAGGAGGAGGATGTTTTTCATTACTGCAGTCCAACTCATTTGTGTTGAAAACTAAACGGCTCCTACACACTGAGATAATGGGGATCTTCCAGGCTTATTGCATGTCAGATTATAGGACATCAAATTAGACATATAAGATGCAATATATATTTCCTTTATTTGTCTTACGGGATGGTAAACTGAATATCTTTTGGTTCTTGACTGCTGGTCAGACAAAACATGCACTTTGAGTAAATTACCTTGGACTTACGATATTGTGATGGTCATTTTCACTATTTTCTTATATTTCATGGACAAAATGACTAATCGAGGAAATAATCAGCAGCTTAGTTGAAGTCTTAATTATGGAGCAAATGTGAAACAAATGGTAACGGACACGCGTCATCATGCTTTGTAAATGTATGATTATGATTGAGGGATTGCCTCCACACGGCTCTCAACATGGCGACGGCTGCGCCAGCTGCTAGAAGCTAAAGGCGCTAACAGCGCTAATAGTACAAACAACGGCAACAGTGCTGACAGAGCTAACAATATTTGCCTGGGAGGGAACTGGAGGCTGGGCGATACATTATCAGTGCAGAGAAGCTGAAACTTTAAACTGATCGCCGGTGGACTTGTCTGGCAGACTGATCTTGCATCAAATATTTGGATTACCGACAATAAATTTTCACGTTTCTTTCTCTCCTGACTTTAGTCGACAGCAGACATTCACACGCTGTAAAAGGTCCACGTATTCTTTTCTTTCTATTAAATATATCAGAAATATATAGCATAGCCGTGCTTTGTTGTCTTTTTAAATCACACCGATTGGCTCAAGGAGGACATTGCTAATCTACATATTTGTTTGAGGACTGCACCAAAATGTTGCATTTAGAAACGGCATATCCCCAAACAGTGCACACACACACACACACACAAGTGGGTGTGTTTTGGTGAAAGCGCTTGTGAGAAAACTACTTTACAATATGTCGTCGTCAACGAGCAGACTGGACCGCGATGGTTTTGGTCAAGTGCTCTCTGGTGTGATCCCCTCTGCTCTGTGATTGTCATGAGGACATAACATGTGCAGCAGGTTCTCCCGGTGTATTCTTACAGGAACAAATTATCGGTTACATAACACATCCCCACAGTCCTGTAAAGATAAAAGGGGGGGGAAAGCAGCAGGAGCAAAGTGTGATTAAATGAATATGATATAATGAGCGAGGCTGTTGTGAGGCTGTGAGGGCATCAGTGAGCCAGCCAGAGATGTTTACGGGACAAAAAAAACATCATCCGCCTGCAAGTTGCCTCTGAGATGAATTTATTAAAAACAATTATGCTTCATCACCTTCTAATCCTGATCTTGCATACTGTGTTTTTACATAATTTTTTTTTTTTTACCTTCTACCCGCTGGTTAAGAATAGGTTGCACATGTAAACTGTTCATCTATATAAACAAATACGGTCTCACTGCAGCTGTGGATGGTGGTAGGTGTTGATAAAAAAAAAAAAAACAGACTGAAGTGAAGAGATCAACGGGTGAATAAAATACAAAAATAAAAAAGAAAGAACCAGAGCCGCAGGGATCACAAATAAACCTCGCTGGGGAGGACAGGAAAAGAGTGCATGTACAGGATAGCGATTTGTGCACATGCCTGAGCGACACCAGACATCAGCTGATCTGCCCTGCCTCCCGGTATCCATGACAACGCTGTCTCCTGGGAAGTTGGCATGACAACAACGGGAGGAGAGAAGCGGCAGCGAGAGAGAGGGAGAGGGAGGGAGAGAGAGAGGTGGGGTGAGGTGGGGGGTGGAAAAGGAAAGAAAAGGTGGTGAGAAACAGGGAGACGAGTCACTGGTGCAGAACGGATATTTCACCATTTCTTCACGGGGATACGTTTTATTTTAAGAAGACTCAGAGTGCAATGATCTCACTTTTGCAGCGCAGGCATTACCCGGCGTATAAATCCTTTAGGCGGACAGTAGTCCTCTCTTTACTGTAGAACTAACCATCTGTCAGCGCTCACGCCGCCCTGCAGGAGCAGCAGTTAAATACACAGTATCGGGCAGCCAAGGGGCCACTGTGGTGTTAGCCTATCAGTGCTAATCAACAGTGAGCTAACTGCTCTCCCCTCTGTTTGACCTCCTCCTCCGATCAATAGCACCGCGTCGCCGGGGCTCTCAGCCTCCAGCACATCTCCAGCTCCTCCTCACCCCTCTTCCTCTCTACACGTCTTCATCACTTTTTTCACCTTGACCAATTCACTCACCCGCCCCCTCAGATTGACATTTAAAAAAGGCCGCAGGTGTGATGGATACACAGCAGGGCAACGGTTATTGTCAGTGATGCGATGGTGACTAAACTGTGCACATTTTCTATATTTCTCTTATTGTCAACAAAACCCATGAAAAGACCAACAACAATAAAAAAAGAAACAATATATTTGTGTGTTGGGACTCCCAAATATATATAAAAAAAACAGCCTCAGTAATTTCCTTAAAAAAACATCACTCAAACAGAATCCACATTAGGTGCCCCAGTGAGTATTTGTGGCAGAAGAACAGTGTGTGTGTGTGTGTGTGTGTGTGTGTGTGTGTGAGATTGAGTCACAATAAACTACAGTGTGTGTGTTCATGGTGATGAAGGAACAACAGTGAGGCTCACTGATGTGTCTTTAATGGAGCTCTATGGCTCAGAGGAAGAAGAGATGTCAGGCGTTGGACAGACAGACTTGTTAGGAGGATCAATCTGTTGTTCTCATGGGATTTGTTGACAATAACAAACATATTGAATATCACAAGAGTTATCCTTTAAGAATGCAACAAATTATTAATTGTTTTAGGTAAAAAAACAGACATAAAATATTTGTTTCACGGTTAAAAAAACATGGACAACACCCAGACCGACAATGCCTGTGGTAGCAATCTGTCAATCACTGTGTAGCCCCGCCCTAAATCATACTCTGCTTCATGGTCTGTTTGACTCTAAATGGACCATAATATACTAAACGAACATCATGCTGTATTGAAGAAGACTTGAAACTAGAGATTGAGACCATAAACTCATGTTTACAATGTTTACTGAGGGAATAAATCAAGAGAGAAGTAGAGTCATTTTCTCATAGACTTCTATACAACCAGAGGAGTCGCCCCCTGATGGACACTAGAGAGAATGCAGCTTTAACACACAAAGCATTGGCTTCACTTTTCAGACCTGGAGGTTGCTGTCTGGTTATCGTGTGTGTGTACTGTGCTACTTATGTTGTGTCACTGTTAATGTGTGAAAGCTGCAAACCATACTATGTGTCCTTCTACAACACTGATGGCTCTCCATATGCCTGGTGTATGGGACTCGGCTCAGTGTGTGTGTGAGTCTCTGCATGAACAATAACTAAAAATCATGCTGCTCTTTCTCTCTCTCTCTCTCTCTCTCTGCTACCATCTGTCTCAACTCCATCTCCCCATTTCACTTCCAGATGCAGCGCTACAGGCTTCGGGTGACCATCTCCAAGCTCTCCTCTAATTCCCTCTCGTCATTCTGTCGGGTTGTGACGAGACACCGGGGCGTCTCGTCACAGTTGTCACCGCACACACCACCGGCCTCACATCTCACTCATTTCACCAGACGACGGGGGCGTATCCGCCCTCGCAGGTTAACGCATTACTCCTTCACTTCCTGTCTCATTCCCGCCTAACCTCCAAGGTCAGCGGTGCAAATAAACTGCGTGAGCGATGCATGTGTCAGAGCAGAGAACAATAAGAGAGCTGGTTAAATCAGAAATATCATCGGTGGTTTACTCATTCATTGAAATGCTGCTTTTCTCTTCTCTCTTTGTTTTGTTGAAGAGGAGATTTGGCGGTCCATTTACCTTCAACTGCATAAATACCTTTGTGAGGCTCTATCTGATTTTTATGACTTTAAGAGAGAGAACATAGTGGCGCTTTTGGTTTAGTCCAAATGTTTTTTACCCTCTTTTTTTCACCACCTCACAGCTATAATGTAAGACTCAGCCATTATTTAAATACCAGCTTTTATGTGAGAATTTACTGTGTTCTGTATGCTTGCCGAGAGTAAAGGCTTTTACACAACAGGGGCTTTGTATTCATTTTAATTCATTCATTTGCACGTTTTCTGAGCCTTCGCACAGCAAATAAAGGCATCAACCAACCTTTCAAAATAAAGGCCCTAAACTGCAATTTTTGCAGGCAAGAAGTTGAAAAAAGTCATAAGATAGCATGTTAAAAAGTCATAGTATAGCATATTAAAAAAGTCATAGAAAAGTCATAGTATAGTATATTAAAAAAGTCATGGTGTAGTAATTCGAAAAAGTCATGAAAAAGATAGCACATCGATACTCACATATGCCAGTTAAATATAAAACTCCAGCCAGGAGACGGTTAGCTTAGCTTAGCATAAAGACTGGAAACAGGTGGAAACAGCTAGCCTGGTAACAACATCTGCCAACTGGACCACTCACTAGTTAATACGTTATATCCCAAACAATCATATTTCTCTAAAAACTAGATCACAACTGCAGCCTCTTATTCCGAAATTAACTACATTTGAGGGAGAAAATTAAAGAAAACAAGAAACAAGAGAAAAATAAACACATTCCATCTAAAATGCAACAGATTCTGTCAGCGATTGTGACGAAAACAAGTAGCATGATGTCAACACACACACACACACACACACACACACACACACACACACACACACACACACACACACAGACAGACAGACAGACAGACAGACAGACAGACAGACACACACACACACACACACACACAGGACAGAAAAGCCATGGAAACAGCCTCATGTGCTGTGTGCATGTAGCAGCTTTAATGGACCTATCACAGTGTGAATATGAATTAATAGCAGCCAATTGTAGCGCTGAATGAGATTTTTGCATATTGACATGTTGCCACAAGATAACGAGCTGGTGAGATGTGGAAACCAGAGATAATACAGCTGCTCTCACGTCCAGCAGGATGCACGGAGGAAATGTAAACCTCAACAAGGAGTGCAAGAATATCATATAGTTCATGTCTCACTGTTTCATAAAATTAACATTTATCGAAGTATTCGAAAGGCCGGGCAACATTTCATAATCAAATAATCGTTTCGTCTAGAAAATGTCATAAAATGTCTAAAATCTAAAGATATCAAATTAAAAATGACATGAGAAAGAAAACAATCCTCACTTTTAAGAAGCTTAAGAAACCAAATATTTAATATTTTTGCTCATTAAATGACCTTAATGGTCAATTGATTGTCTAAAAAGTTGATAATACGTTTTTCTGTCAATCTGTTAATCGTCTTCTGTTTTAAGTCTTCAGAAAGATTTTATGTGAGACTTTTTTCTTATTAATAATAATTTCTTACAGGATAAAAAGATGACTGTAAAACCAATATACTGTACACTACTCCATATATACATATTTAAACTGATATAATTTGTTAAAACATTAAAGCAGCTTCCCTGAAACCTCTAATCTGAAATATATATTTTATGAGTCAGTGTTTTTAAAACAACAAGCAGTACTCTACTGTATATTTATAGAAATGTATACAAAGTACATTATGAGAAGCATGTTCAATATAATCCTATTACTGCACTGGGTCTTCAATAATTAAACTATTCATACATTTTATTCTAATGAGGTAGACTTTAAGAGCACTCTGTAAACTTGACCAGAGGTAGAGAAGTCCTTATTAAATAGTTATTAACTGGAACACACTTTAAATTACTGCTGCTTTTTTTTTAATTCATTTTAAAATGTTTTTTGGTGGTTTTACTTCTTTATGTGTTCAATACATTATAGTGTGCAGTGTTTTTTAATTTCTCCCAATATGATCTTTAATGGTTTTGTTTTGTTTTTACCTCTTCTGGCTACAAAGCAATTTCTACTTGCAACTCCTCATCACAAGCTTTTATATTGTTCCCTACTGAGGCTGTCACAATATCAGCTTATCGTGGCCAAGTGAATTCTTTATGTATGATTCAAATGATTAATGCGGCTCTGGAGTGTTTACACAACATCACCATATGTGCATCATAAACATGATATCAATATTTCATGTTTAAATATCACAGTTATCGCCAATACGGGTAAATATTGCAATACACCCTGCAATACACCCTGTTCCCACCCTAAAAAATGAACCCTTCGAGGGACCCGACCCAGAGGTTGAGAACCCCTGATGTTCAGTAAAGCACCGTGAGTTACTTTTGTGTATGAATAAACTTGCCTTGCCTGAAATTAAGGTAAATTAAGTAAAAATGTGAACGAGGCGGCTGTTTCTCTCACAAAAGTGTATCAGAGGCTGAGAGTCATACGTTTTGACTTCCAAAATATGAAACCTCTGCACAGAAATGCTGTTTGAAACTGTGTCTAATGAGCCGCCCTGTGTTTGCAATAAAGGAAGCTGTTTTAAAGAAATGGAGTGCTCCATACGTTGTAGAGGGGGATGCTCTTCATGGGTTTGTACTGCTTCAGGGGGTCCATCTTGTACAGGTGGCGGTCAGTGATGAGCACAGCCCGGTCCTCCGCCTTGTGGAAACGGTTGATCTGGGAAAACACAAAGCTCCTCATTATTCACCCCGCAGGACAAGAGACACATCTCACCCGCCTGCAGGGAGACGGCGAGAAAAACCGCTAGCAGTTGGGATTGTTTTGTTTGATGCACGTTGTGACTGTGCGTGCGTGTGGTTAGGAGTGGATGAATTGCTCTAAAAGCCTCCTCCCTACCTTGCGCACGTTGCCAGAGAACAAAATCCTCATGAATTTGTCTTTCCGCTGCAGCTCGCTGGAAACCAGTGAGAACGAGGAGGCCGTATCAGGGCTGTCTCGCTTCTGTCGGCCACAAAAAAAACAACACAGAAAAGCTGTTAAAACACTCCGCTAATCTCCTAAACTATATTTACTCTCATTGTAGATTTCAATTAATCATTTTTCACATATATCACATATTTTTTAGTTAGTTCAACATTTTGGGGAATATGCATTTTTAATGCTTGAAACTCTCACGTCTGCACAGTAAATATGAAGCTGGTTAGCTTAGCTTAGCACAAAGACTAGAAACAGGGGGAAACAGCTAGCTTGGCTCCGTCGAAGCTCTCTGCTTAACACAGATTTAGTTTATTCTGTACAAAAAGTAAAAAGTGAAATGTTGAAAAAAAGGCAATTTGCCGTTTCACTCGGGGGTTGTGTGACAGACTATTTCTTGTGGCCGTGACTTCCTGGAGTCTGCACTGGTTGCCTGGCAACTGGTCACAAGAACAGCGATGAGGCGTTATTCCCAAAGTGTCTCCAAACACAAGCAATCAATGTCAAAATTGGCCAAATGTTCGCACCTGAAATGAGACACATTAGTCATCTAGTTGTTCCTTATTCCTCATTAAAATAATATATATCTTGCCTTTTATTGGCCTGGCTAGGTTCTGCGTTCATTGCCAAACCTGGCGTGTGCTTGCTCGTCTGATTACACCACCTAATGTTACTGATGTAACCAAAGCTGAGACAGCTGATTGTTGGCAAATAATCATATTGTGTCAGAAGGTGGCGGGATGTCTGTGAACCTGTTTGAATTTCAATCCAATCAGCTGACTTGTGTCATCAAATGTATATAAATATTCTTTAACATTTAGAAAAGAGTGACAATACCAAAAGGTATCAGCTGATGCCGATAGCAACACTGACACGAATGCTCACACTAAAAGACACAAATTATTTTGCTTATTTTCTCCTTTAAACATATAAAAACACACTCTTTTTTGTCACAGATGGCAATTAAAAAGAATAAAAGAATATCGTCACGTGTGCCTTGAAAAAGCTGTCTAGCTCGCTATTATGATAGAGAAATAAACAAATAGTGATTTAAAAAAATACAGGAATTATCATGTAAGAAAGAACAGACTCACAACATGTTTCTATTTATTTATGGTTAATGCAGGTAGACCTTATGATTCATGAATACCTTATTTAAGACTTTATACCTTGTTTGTTGTGTCACATCTGTGACACACTATAGCATTTGTTTCTTTACAGAATGTCAGGTAAAGTGATTCCAGTCTGTTTTAGCGCCATTTTAAGCATATTTGGAAATTATATTATGAGAATAATATGGTGAATCACAATTGTTTTGGCTTGTGATAAAAGTGACATGAACGTTTCATATCGTCCCGTGTCTTTATTACTGCGCCCCCACCAATACTGCCATCCCACCGACTCACCAGGTAGTTTCCTTCCCAGGCTCTCTGCAGCCCCAAGTCGGCCCTCTGGCCCTTCAGGGCCTCCAGGCTGGCTACCTTGGCCCTCACCTGCAGGGCCTCCTCTGGAGAGAGGCCTTTGATCAGTGTCCATGCCCACCACCTGGAGGTAAACACACAAACACAAAGAGAGAACTGAGAGCGGAGGAGGATCGACTGTCTCCATTGAGATAGCTGGGTCAGCGGGGGCGATACAGCGGGACTGCATTGGACCCCAGCTGTACTGTACTTATTGGCCCTTAACTCACATATCCTGACAGCCAACATCATTCTCTGGGAAGGCTATTTTTCTTACGGTGCCTGGCTTCAAATAGAGAGAAGCAAACAAACAGACGTTGGGATGAAAGGCGGTGATGAGTCTTTGATGGAGGAAGAAAAATCAATGAGCCCAGTGTGAGCCCAAGGCAGAAGGAAACATGTGTTCAAGTTGCTTCAAACGGACTCATCTGGATGTAAAATAACACTCGAGGACATGCGTTGTCTCCAGCTGTTGGGGTCAGACCCACTGTTAGTTCAACCAATACAGGAGAGGGCTTTTCTTCAACAGACAGCAATTTAAAAACAGTTTATTTACAGAGGCAGAACTCATATTCTGCCTCTGTTTTGAATGAGAATGGGTAGGATTTAAAGGTAGTTTTACTTTATTTTTGAACAGTTTGAAATAAAAGAGACATGACCACAAATCCACAGTGTAAATGCGGCTTGTTATTTGTGTTTCAAAAGCAAGAACCTTTCACGATCACATAGATATCACATTTAAAGAGAGAGTCATGTTACCTGTTGTAGATGCTCCTGAGGGCCTCTTCAAACTTGCGCAGGACTTTGGGGGGCGTCGGCCACTTCACATGCCTGCCGTAGTCCTTCATGGATCGGACGTTTTTGAAGCGGCGGTGGACCTCGCGAACGTAAGATCTCACCTTATAGCGTCGGTAGGCCTGCAGGATGACGAGGGCCGCTCTCATCCGTCGGTATCGCATTCTGGCTAAGGTGCCCCTCCACACCTGCAGACGTAATGAACATGTATGTAACCGCAATCAGTGACGTATTATTGGAACACAACTGCTGCACGGCTCCTTGAAGGGTTCTTGAGGAATAAGTAGTGTAACTGCACAGCCATAAGTGGCAAATAAACCTGTAGAGTCTCCCTTTAAGCTGTTAAGTTCTAGAAACGCTGGTTCAAACATTACCCATGATGCACTGCAATAGACCGGGACCCTACTATGGCCCCATCTTTGCCACTAATCACTGTGAGGACTCATGAAGACCTCCACATACAATGACTTACACGGACCTTTATCTTAAGTGGAGTTCCACTTTTAGCACCGGAGGAAGGAATGAAGGGACATTTCTAACTGCTGTATCAAGATTTTAATAATTCATTTGGTAGAATATCCACTGCTAACCCGGCTATTTTAAGTTTTGGTAAAAAGTGGTAAAAAGCTGACTATAAAAAGCTATAACTTCTGCACTAAAATGAAAATAAAAGTAAATAATGAAGCTAGAAATACAGGTGCATATTGCTGTAAAAACTGATATATATGTGTGTATTTCAATGTGTCATACCGCCTTTTTCTTATTTTGCGAATACGGAGAGAAATATTTTTTTCATTACTCATCATTAGAATTCATTATGCATTGTTTATTTGTGATACATCAGTGCTCGTAATGTTTGAATAATAAAGACTCAGACTAAAAAAAGGACTGTAACCAAACTTAGGTTGAGTGGCTATCAGACCCTCTAAAACATGAATAATAGATGCAAGTGGGACTCCAGGGATCCGCCCACACTAAAATCACCACCATATGCTCTCCCCTTTTACTGTTTGCTCCCTCTTTTTTACACACAACTCTTAACTTATTTACACATTTATTTGGCTTTACATTGTACAACAATAATGCTAAATAATCAGCGATAACAGTTCATTTAGTGTCATAAACCAAAGGCAATACTGCACTGGAGGCTCACTCCTGCATATCTTGGAAGTGCAATGCAAAGTAATGATGGAGATCATGAATATTTAATCTTTCAGAGTGTGGGGGTGGCCGTCGGCACAGAGAAGGATTTTTTTTTGCATTTGCATATTAAAAACTGTGGAGGAGGCGGTTTTTACCTGATGAGACTGGAGCAGATTAATTCACGTCCTTTCAAGATGATAACACTGCATCCATATCGGCGGCACATTTGTGTTTAAGTTGTTATTTGGCATTATGCTATAATGTGAAATATCACTTTTTAATCCACCTCCACTGGAGAGCCATTACTGCAGGATCCACTTCAGAGCACTGATTCATCCACAGCATTAATTCTGAACTGGAAACGGGACGGCTTTCTGAAAGAAGCCGCATCACACTGAGATCAATGAGAGAAATCCCGTCAGCCGTCTAATCACCGAGGCAGCCCGGTCACACCGTCTTTCTCAGAAAGGGAAGCTTTAAAGCCCTCAAGTTTATGTAACCATGTGTTGTGTTCAGTAATCTGAGATCAGCCCTTTTAGGCTAGAAAGTTGAGAAATCTGTCAACTGATACAGACCAGCCTGATAAAGCCTACTGGCCTGGTTTCTGTGCATCAAATCACTGTGTTTTGTTTTTATAATTATTACAAGCTTAGAAATGACAGAAACAAAAGACAGAAATAACAGAACAGATCAGAAAGTAGTGTCCTTTGTATCATTTGTACTTGTCTTGTAGTCTTTGTAATGGAAATCATGTCTCACTGTATGTATTTTCTGTTGAAAACTAATCAATTTTTCCCCAAATCTGAAGGATTATCCATCTTGGTAATGCTTTATATTAAGGTCCCTGTAATAAATGTTAGTTAGTAGATATTAAGGCTCTAAAAAGTCCTTATAAGATGCTTATTAACATTATGCATTACTGAGGTGTTAATAGCATTACGTTTATTGTTAGATTATAAGACATTTATAAGCACTGAAAATAAATTGTTAACAGTTTAGACTGCATAAGGAAGTTACTTAATAAGAGTTACTTTATTATAAGTGTCTTATAATTGTTTATAATAGCACAACACATCTATCAAGTTTAACTAATGTACCTTTTATATTATTGTTAAACTTTTTTGTTGCTTTATTAAGATTAAAGCGAGAACATTAATAAATCTATTATTATACATTAATTAACAGTTTTTTAAAGATTATTTTGGGGCTTTTTTGCCGTTGTTAGATACAACTGAAAACGACATGCAGCAGAGGGCCACGGATCTGATACCTGCAAAAAGTTAAACTCAGTAGATGTGTTTGTAATGCTGTTTATTTATAAGGCTTTTATCATCGTTCTTAAGCAGTCTATAAACTGCTTATAAAATGCAATGTAATCTAATAATAAATGTGTTTATGATGCTACTATCACTTTCATATACTTCACGTATAATGTTAATAAGCATCCTATAAGCACTCATGAGGGCCTTATTACCTATTAATTAACACTTATAACAAGAACTACCAAACTATATAAAAACATATTTCATGACCTGAAACATACACCGTCTTACAGCTGAAAAAAAGCCTTTTTTTATCTTGTGCTACATTAAACCACCTTTCATTTTTTGCGTTGGTTCCTCTATAAAGAGAAAGAACAGGCTGTATTTACATCGAAAACATTTCTTCATGTTTATGCAAAGCAACCAACATCTATTCAGGTACAGAAATAGCTCCTCTAATCCGGTGTTATTTTAAGGCTCAAATGTTGTTTCTCTGGCAAAATGTCAGTTGGCGACCTTATCCTCGGTTTCCTTTAATGCATAATGGATGAGAATAAGAAAAGAGGAGCAGCTCCTCATCACTAATCGATCCCGCAGATGACGCTCCCTCATGCTCAGGGTGACAGCGGTGGGAGGAATGAATGGGTTTTTACTTAGTTGCCTCTGTGACCAAGGTTAAAAAGTACTTTAATTTAAATTCAGAATATATTCAGAGTGCTACGGTAAATTAGGCAGAGCTTTCAGAGGAGGCATTGGGTCAAACATGACTGTCGACTGTTATACATGCTCGACCGTGAGTTCAATTAAATTGGTATTTTAAACTTTTGAAGTTAGTAAATAGAAATGATGTGTCAATATCCAAACAGCCTGACTGTTTGAGCTCCATTTCACATTTATAAAATATTATATGCATTTCTTAATTTGTTTTCTATTTTGTGCAGCTTTGTCTTCTATAATTTCTGCCAGGATTTTACTCCAATAGTTGTAAAAATAGCTATTTTTAAAGAGGCCAGCTGATGACATACACTGTGTCATTTTATATGAACAAAAGCACCATGCAGCACTCCTTCACTGAGAAGTTATTTGTGGCGAAAGGTCAGTTATTAACAGAAAGAAATGTAATTTTCACTTTGATGTTTACCATTGTGGACAGTGGTTGTAAGTGGATGAGGATGAACAGGATCGATTTAACACCGTCACAATAACAGAGAGATGTTTCATACATTATCTGGCTGTACAAATGTACAGTATAATCCACAGTAATTGTGTGTTTACATTGTGAATGTGACACTATTGCTGTGCAATCACCAGCTGCAGCCATCGTGTTTACTTTCATCTACTGCGAGAGAAAGCAGCGGTTGGATTTGCATTATTTTGTATGATGTGTTGTTTGTCATCTCATTCCTCCATTTCAACCTCTCTTCATAACAACAGTCTATTTTGTGTTTCCCAGCAAATTCTTTTATCAATTATCAATGTGCTAACTACCCTAACAGATGTTTCGTATTGTACCTGATGAAGGTCCATGACCAACATGTTGTAACTTTATATAAACTGAAACCCTATCTGAACCAGTGGACACCTCTATAATGCACTTGTGTCACTCTCAGTGTATTCTCCCCCACACAGACACAGTGTCCCATATGTGCTCACATAATACACAAAGCAGAAAAGAAGCCGAATCAGATTTCCAGTGAGAGCTCGGTTAAGATGTTGCTGTGATAACATCCACATGGTGCACGAGCCTCTGCCAGATCCACAACTGTGTTTATCTAAGCAACAAATCACTAATTACGTTGTTGCGCCTGGAGCTGGAGGTGAAAAAAAAAAAAAAAGACCATAAAGCATCAATAAATCAGATAACAGCAGACATGGAGTGTCTTCGCTGTCTTTGGAGCCTCGTTAAGGTGTGTGACAGGTGGGTTAGAATTACGACGGGGCCATCCAGGCGACCACACAGGCCACAAACACAGCATCAACACATTTTCTGCTGCGATGACGCTGGTGAGCTGATGAAGATGACACTCGGGGGGGGTTTGCGGATAAATCAAGCCAATAACAAGGCCCCCCGACGGTCTGCCCCCTTACTCTCCTGGCCAATAAAGCCATCTGATCATCCTTTTTAGAGACTCGTGCCATCCTGGAGCTCGGCCCTTCACCGCGCTCCGGAGCCCCCTCGGATTTACGAGACCATCAAAGCCAGATTGGGGATCTTTCTTTGCAACAAAGCGGGACAGATTGCTGGGGTTTTACTTGAGAGAAGAGGGGGGGAAGACACACACTTATCACGCGAGCCAGGATGACTGGTGAGAGCTGGAAGGTTTTGGTTGGGATGTTGAGCAGAACACAGAGAGGGGAGGAGAGGACCCCCATTACTGCCAAATGAATGTCTTTAATCCGAAAGCATTGGGACTGGAGGTCTAATAGAAGGCCATTAACTAAACTGCAGTGTTGGCAATAAAAAACAACAACAACCCTTTACATCGCTGTCAGCCAGATGTGGAAAACAAACCAAATCCCGACACGGAGAGACAGATAGGCTGCTCTGCACCATCGACACACTTGACTGCTGCTGAGCGCCGGAGTTTCCACATCCTCTGGGGATATCGAGCTGGTTTTTCCGGTGACGCGCTCGATGCGCACGGGCGAGCGGAGGGAGGGAGGCGGGATGGAGAGCGTGCGGCACAGTTCGGTGAGGCTGCAACGTGCTCTGACACGGGGAGACGGTGGGGCCGAGGCACAGGCCAGCAGTTATTATCATGAATCAATAGAGGCAACACCAACACCACTAAACATCCTCAGTCCTTTGATCACAACTAGCAGTAATACGTCAGTTTAGAGTCCTAGCTCCGGGGATAATACTCCACAACCACGTGAAAGAAATGTGCTCAAAGTGATCCCGAACTAAACATACTAACGCAAAGAGACAGTATTGACGATTTAATTGAGCGGCTCATCCATCAATGAGATGGGACCGGGCAAAGCAGATTGGAAGAATATTGTCGATGGTCAGCAGTACGAGCTTAAAGTCACACACACACACACACACACACACACACACACACACACACACACACACACACACACACACACACACACACACTATTCAAACATGTTTGAAGGACACACAATAAAATCAGCTTCATGAGGAAGTAAAGCACACAGAATACTATCCATCATGTGAACCACTGCATCAGCACAGGTCTTCCACATAACATCATGTTTGTATTGTATATGCTTTATAAATATCTATCTAGCTGGTTTGTAGATTATCATCAGTGCTGCACAATGATGATTTTAAACTACATTATTTCATAAGCATGCAAGATTATTTGAGTACTTAATGTACTCAAATACTAAATGACTATTCACTTGATGATGCAATCTGCTGGTTTGTCATCTCTTTCATATACATTTGTTTTTGCGGTTTTGTTTTTTAGGTCTGTTATTCGTGTTTTTATTTGGCGCTCATGTGAAACTTTTCTGCGCTGCCATCTTGGCCAGGACCCCCTCATGAAATAGTTAAATATAAATAAATAGATAAACGAAGAAATACATTACCATAAATCAATCCTTATAAAAACCTGCTTTTCTTTTTATATTTTAATGTGTGCAGGATGCAAAACAACTTGCTGGTGTCAGCACTGCTCCACAGTGCTACTAGTGGTCACAAACGCCACAGAGTACCTTTAACTGGTTACTATTTAGATTATCAGTTTATAGTTTTAGATTTATTTAAAACATGTAACAAATATAAAAAACAAGAATAACCAATAAAATGAACAGTAAACATTTACGGGAAATTCTAAATGAACTAAATAAATACATATATTTTCGAAAAGAAGTAGGTTGATGTTAACACTTATAATGTAACATAAATAATCATTTTAATATATAATAAATATGAAAACAATTTAGTTAGTTAGTTAGTTGCAGCCCTTTGAATGTTAACATGTTTTTAAATATTTTCTTTCTCCACTTATTCATTTAACTCTTTAAAACATTATTTTCTATTATTATTTGTCTTTCTTGTATCATCCCGTCTGGTAAATGTTTAAATATTTATGTGAAATATTCTTTTTTTATGAATCATTTTTCTCTCTACTTTTAACGTATTTTGGGGCATATTTTTCTTTCTTTTAAACAAGACATAGTGATGGCCGACGGTCAACATGTTATTGTGGCCTCAGACCAAGACTCACCTTTCTATGAGTAAATATTCTTAAAATAAAACAGATTTTGTGAGGATGTGCAGACAATTGTTAAAAGCAGTCTAAAAAAAAACAACCTGTAAACTTTGGCTGTGAGCCACACATCCGTTGCCATGGAGAAACCCACAGTTACAGTCTTTTAGAGTTATCATACTTGTCAAAGGTGTTGTGTACTGCAGGGTATTTTTTGTATTTTTAGTTTCCACATTGAAGCTTTCTCTTGAGAACAGAGGAAGCACATTTTTTCCTCTTTTCATAATCCAGCAGTAAAAAATGAAGCCATCCTCCTTTGATTTGCTGCAGTGTTCTCACGCCGTGGAGTGTTTTTATAGTGGCGATAGATCTGGATGATAACTTAAACACTTTGCAGGTTCAGAGGGGGGATCAGAGGATTAGAGATCATGTTTCTGCTGAGGTCCAGCAGAAGACGGATCAGTTCTGGACCGTTAAGCAGAGAGCGAGGCGGTGCCGGCCTCGCTCTAAAGGAGCCCGATATTCACAAGAGGGCTGCACACAGCTATCCACTGCATGTCAGTCAGGTTCCCCCGAAAACAAGATTTGAGTTATTACCGCACAATTCATTGCATTGAGACAACGAGTTATCCACCGGGAAATAATAACAATAAAAAACACACACAAAGTAAGACACTTTATCCTTTTAGGACATTTCTTTTAGCTCCTGCTCAGACAAGCCCCGAGTGGCGGCGCTGTGAAAGCTGACTACCCAAGACAAAACACTCAGGACGTCTCTCAAACCAACTGCTACACGGAGACTATGTAAAGCTTTGGAAAGCAATTAAGGTGGCTGCTCAGAATACACAAGGGGGGGGGTAGTCTCTGTTCTCGTCATCGCCGCTGCTCTGACAAGCGCCGACAGTTTTTGTGATGTGGATGGCTGAGCTTGAATTTATGAAATATTCATCTTTACACAGCGGGAAGGTGGGGGTGGCCTATGTTTAATTTATAACATCTGTATTTATGTTGGAATTTTTTTTTTTCGCCTCTTTTTTCTGCTTCCAGCAGCCATTTCTTAAAGTGGTAATGATTTGGATTGGTCTGTGCAGGGTGGATGTATCAGCGTTGTTGTTGAAGGATCACACACATGGAGCTGCTCATGCACTCGGGCCTGATTGGAGAAAGATCTCAGGTCGGGGGGGATAGAGTGGCCGTAGCACAACAAGAGTGGAGAGACGACGTGAGTACTGCTTTTGGTTTACGCCTGAAAATGACATCATCACGGCTTCACTGGCCCTGCAAGTTCGCATCTCTGAATTTCTGTTCTGATAAAAGCACATTTAACAAAGATGGCCGATTCGTATTTAACTGCTGTCGAAACAGGAGGTCTTCAAAATCTACATTTGAGTAAATTTGCAGCCAAATCAAATTGTTTATAGGATATTCAACCTATATTTCTTTAAAATGCATTTAATACTTGATGTCTTTCTTTACAGGGCTTGTATTATACTGACGATAAAGTAGTCCAGGAATATAAGATATGAGTTTACATTTAATTAGAATTCCTTCTCTGCATTGTGGAGGTTGCTTTATGTTGTTTTGCCGGTTACACTCGTTGCCGGTTACATTTCTTTTGTATGCCCTCTAGCATTTTGGAGAATATTTGGACAGGCAGCGGCACCACAAGGAGTGCGCAGATTCACAAAGTGTGTTTCTTAGCTGTCTGATGGGGCAAACTAAGTGCTATTATTATAAATCCGTGAGGCGAACTGAGGGATGAGACGCGTGTCTGAGCCTCAGTCACCGGCTGACGGACCGTCCTGGCACCGCCGTCCCCCACGGCTGGCATTAGGCTGCGTGGTGTGTCAGGTGCTGATAAGGGGGGATTGCTCGGCGCGCCGGATCGGATGTTTGGTGGAGTGACAGCGTGATAGATAACAGGAGTCAATGCTGCCGTCACAGCGCTGTTTGATTTTGCGTGTCAGTGAGTGCATGCAGCACAAGTGAGCGTGCATGTGAAGCACATCCTTCGACGCCGACAGAGGGCGAGATTAAACACGCCTGCTCCGACACCTCTGTGATGTTTGTTCTTTGGTTGGCGATTCCTCCGAGGGTTTCCCTTCGCTATCGAGGCCTGCTTATCCTGGCAGATACAAGACATGGAAGGAACGCTCCGTGGGAAGAGCCAACAGAAGGTCATACGGATCAATACAAAAGGTTGACCGATCAATCTGCTACAGGGGTTAATTTGGCTGGAAAAACCCTTTTCAGTCTGGGAGCTTGGAGATACTCCCTGAGAAAGGTGGACATGACAGCACAACGTGTGGAGGAATCTGCAACCATGATTCTCACATAACGACAGGTTATGTATAGGCGTAAATCACATGGTTCTCAGGTGGAGGATATAACGCTTCAAGGCGTTTTAGACCTACCCGCCTACCTGTCAGTCAGAGAGAGCGTTCAAGTGTTTGCATGGTGCATCTGAGCGTTGACAGACAGGCAGAGCAGAGCACCACGTCCACGAACCGATGCCTCCATCTATCAGAGTAACCACTCCGCTCTGCAACGCCGACACGACACACCACGATCACGACGGGGAAACTGGCATTTTCCCTCGCCGGAAATGTGTCATCACACCACGATCGCACAGACTACTGAACGCAGAGACACACAAGCAGCGATCAATACTCAGATCAGATTTAAAGACGTGTTCAGCTGAAGGACAAACTGAAACTCGAGCATGAAACAAAACTGCAAATGAGACACATCTTGTGGCTACACCCAAGCCAACACAGGAAAAAGTCCTGGTAGTAAAAATATCATTACTCTTTGTAGGAATTGTGGACATTCAAGTGTTTTTAAATCATCTTTAGATTGGTGACAAATTAAATCAAAAACATAATAAACGTAGATACTACCGTGTTCCCCACTTATAAATATGAATCCACTCACAACTTTATAATAGCTGTGTGGGCGACAGCTTTCACCTGAGAGATAAAAGATTCCTGCGCTCACAACACAAGATTATATCAGCTCCAAAAATACCTCAGTGCTTGTATAAACATTTGGGTTTCTCTAGTCTCCGAGGTTATTCATATGCATGAATTTCTATGAGAACACTGAAAAAGGAGGTTGTTGATGTGGTTCACTGGTTTAGATTCAAGGCAAAATGAGGAAGAGGAAAATCACGATTAAGGAAAGAAAGAAGCGTAATGAATGTGCAGAGCACTTTCTATGAATTCAGTATTTCCCATGAGGTCAGAGGTTTGCTGTCGTGTCAGTGTCGGAGTTCATAAGCCACCGTGAGGCGGTCAGACTCTCACCTTCTGGAGGAAGAGGACGATTCTCTGGACCATTTCCACCCGCTGCTCCTCCAGGCTGAAGAGCGTGCGTGGCGTGCGGATGAAGACCTTGGTTTTGCCGTAGGCCACATCGTGGTCGAAGCCACAACCCTGCAGGAGCCTCTTCACCGCCTCTTTGTCCGATGGCAAGTCATGGTTTGGCCACGTGAACTCTGAGATCATCTTGTATCTGGAGGAGGGTAGAGTGAAACAAAAGACCAAATAAATGGTTATTTAAAATCTAGATTTGGTGCAGGAAAGAGCACAACCAGGATCTGGATTACTGTACATAAAGACCGTGAAAAAAGCATTTTCTTCCTTAGACCACCATTGTTAAAGAGACGTCTGTAAACAACTGTATACAACGTCAATATTATTTCCTTTTATTATGAAATTTTGATCCATTGAGGTTTTATTTTTGTTAAAACTTTCCTCAAGCAGAGAAAAGCGTTTTAAAAATCTGTGACGCCATCTTTTTATTATACGTTCATGATGAAGACACAGACACTCTTGGTCCCCAGATGATGAATCCTACTGACCATGTGATCCACCATGGTGCCACCATGAGGTGAACATTTTTGATTTTTAGAGAAATGTCTTAACAGCTGTTGGATGGATTGCCATGACATTTGGTAAAGACATTCATGGTCCCCTCAGGATGAACTGTAACAACTTTGGTGATCCCTTAACCTTTTATGCAGCGCCATCCTTAGCATTTACCTCACAGAGCTGCTTGCCTGCATGTCCCTATTTAATTTTTTTATTGCATTTTGTCAAGTTAATACAAAATGAGCAACACAAATATCATCAGAGAGGAAAAAATCATTACAATTTAACATCCAGACTTATTTCTCAGACTCTTTGTAATTGTATAATTTATTTGAGTCCTGTTTTATAAAATCCTCTTTCCTCAGATCATATTATATCTGAAGGACTTTGCTCCCAACATGGTGCAATGGAGATCTTTTATTACATGAAAAGGGTGATTCATTATTGTGAGGTGTACCTGCAGCCGGAACTCAGGGGGAAAGGTGTCAAATTACACTCTTAAGAGTCTTTTCAGTTCTATCAGTGGATTGAAATAAGAGACCTTATATTCTTTCTCTCAATCATCAACCTTTTGTTTTTGTTGAAACAAAAATCACAGCATTCAGACTAATTTCAATTCTAAAATGATGAATTATAGGAAGCTTAATGAAAACTAGATATATTTACGTTTCATGGTGCTGCCTTTGTCCTGAAACAGCTTGTGCTGCTTCCTGTATTAGTGTGCGTTTAACAAAAGCAAGGTTCTTGTAATTTGTGTGAGTTGTTTAAACACTAAAAAGAAGGACGGCTTTAAAAAAAAAGGACAGAGACTGCTACTGAGACTGCTACTGAATTAAAACCCCACATTTACAAAACTAGTGACGCGTTGGAAACTATCACAGAAAAAACCTAAAGCCCATGTGGAAACTTGAAATAACCGAGATTAAGAGGAAATTCTAGTACAGCACTAATCGTCAGTCTTCCAAGATCCAAAGATCCCAGTTCTTCTCCAACAGACATCATTTCACAGCCGACCTGCTGACACAGCAGTGACGTCAGTCCAAATGCATCAGCGAGGAGGATTGGAGTGACAGAGTTGGACGACTTGTTTGCGTGTTATGCAAAAGACTCATTACCTAATCCTCCGTTCACCACGGAGCTTTCTGTGACGGCAGTGGGCAAATGTGACAGCTGGGGAATAAGGGCAAGGCTACAACAAGTGTGTGTGTGTGTGTGTGTGTGTGTGTGTGTGTGTGTGTGTGTGTGTGTGTGTGTGTTTAATATTGGAGGAGTGTTGGGAAGCTTAATGTGTGATTGTGGTGTGGACTTATGATTATTAATATGCTATTTGGATCAATATCTGGAGATTTAAGGGCTTGTATGTATTGTCAGTAAGATAAATCATAAGCCACTCTGAGGGCTTAAGATCTCATCTGTTACACAATGCATATCGCATGTGTGTGTGAGTGAAGCTTTCTGGGTCTTATCTGATTTCATGCAGCGACACCAGTGTCGTTGCATCACTCCCGCTCATCCTCCGCGGGGTTAACATGGCGTTTGAAACTCTAAAAGGATCCACGTCTGTCCTTCACTAGACTCTAAAAGTTTCTAAAAGTCTCTAAAAGTCTCTAAAAGTCTCTAAAAGTCCAGCCCTGACCCGACGGACATCAGCCCCGACTCTTTCTCCTCTGAGAGAGCTTCTTCTGAAACATCTTGTGTGTGAGAAGTGTTTACGCTAGACTTCTTTTTTGACGGCTGATAAATCCGTTGATATTTCAGAGTTACATTCATATAGAAGAACGAGCGGACGTTTTAATCAGCCATTTAAAAGCCTACATTTAACACATCTTGAAAAAAAGTGTTTAATAAACATGTTTATGGTATAAATGATTCTTATTGGTCCAACATATCAGACTTTAGTATCTCTAAATGTAGATGTTGGCCATTAACGGTACACTTGCAAGCAAATTATTGCTGATTGTTTTGTAAACAGACTTGGTGCTTGAGCTCCTTTATGAATAAAACATGAGTTATTAACGCAGGTCATCGACTAGCAGTTGTTTGCTACTTCACATTAAAAACAGTGTCATTTCTGCAGCACATTAGTTTTACAACAACGTCTCTTTCTAGTTATTATAATCCAGCCTGATTTTAATCAAGATCAGAGGACACAAAAATTATGCTGGTAGGGAAATTGACAAAATGAGTTATTTTGTGAAGGCTGCTGGAAATGTAACTGATTAGCTGCAAGATTAGATGCGAGCTAATTAGTGTTACACATCACATATTTACAGCCAACAGTGAGGAACCGTGGTGCAAAATCCTCCATGTGAACAGCTTCAGAGGTTCAGCATGTTTGACCAGATTTTAAAGCTAGTCCCATGAGCAAAATACGTAAACTTCTAATCATAACTCTAACATGATTTGAGGGTAAAATTAATTATGAAATATGTCTAGAATTTGGTTAATTGTAGGCTTTGACATATATGATATATCCTTCACAAGAAGGAATACAAATAATCAGCAGATTAAGACATGAAATAACTAAAAACACTGAAGGGGAGCTAGATAAAAACTCACAGAAACAAGGTTTATCACAGGGCCAAAGGCGTCTAAAGTGTTTATTGAAGGATACCTCTGGAGGAAGCGAGGGTAAGTCTGCCTGTAGGCGAAGCCGGCACGCCGCACTCTGACGTTCTCCAGCAGCCCGAGGTACTCCACCTGGTGGCGGCAGCGCTCCTGCTCGAACAGCAGAGGCGACTTGACGTCGTTGGGCTTGATGCAGCGAACGTAGTAGGGTTCCTACAGACGGGGAGAGAGGGCGCGTTAACAACCACATTCATCTAAATTCAACATGCAAGACGAAACGGTTCATGCGCCCTGACTGCTCACCTTGCAGGTCAAGTTCTCCACTAACGAGATCATGGAGTTCTTGAAGAGCGTCGCAGCCGTTAGAGGCCGCTTGGTGACCTCCGTGATGCTCAGTTTGCCCTCAGGCCACATCCCCTTCAGTACTGTGTTAGAACTGGAAACATGACAGGTAGAGTGGTACAGGTAGAGATTACAACACCTAGAGACTGATGAGTAAAAACAGATAACAATCACAGCACAAAGTCAGTGTTGTTGGCCGTTCAATATTCATGAGAGGTTTTTCAGTCCAACATAGTAATGAGCAAGAGGTTAGATCATTCATTTTGATATAATATTTGAATTAGGGCTGAAAGATATTGAAAAAACAAAAGTCTTCAAATTATGATGTGTAGACCAGGACCTCTAAGATAGTATTTTAACAATATTTCACCTGTAACTAATATTGTGCCTCCTATAATTTGAAAATTGCAGTGGGACATTTTTGATAAAATCTCGATCTAATTGTGCAGCCTTTATATGATTGACTACTACTACCTTCGACAATATGTATTTTAATGTAGACTTTAAATAAGAATATAAAGAAAAATGTTTCCATTAGATCCTTAAAACCCACGTTGAAACATTTTTGGCTGCTTTCCAAACGTTGTGCTTTTGACTCGAGGAACGAGTATCATCAATTGCACATTAGACAGGTCAGGACTTTCCAGACCTCACATTTATATTCAGCGGAGGAAACACACCGGAGGATTGGAAGCAGAGGAGGAGGATAAAAGCCAGCTGAGGGGAGATTAGTTGTACTAGTCCTGTGCTGTTCTTTCTGGAGGGATGTCATGTAAAGTGCCTCAAGGAACACGGTGTGTGGAGGTGATTGAAGTGGTGTGTAGTACTGTGTGTGTGTGTGTGTGTGTGTGTGTGTGTGTGTGTGTGTGTTACCTGTTGTACAGCAGCCTCTTGAAATCCTGGAACAGAGTGTCTTTGTTCTTATCAATGAAACCCACCACTGAGTACCTGAGGAGAGGAGACAAGGAGGCGGGCAAATGTAAATATTGGCACAGCTAACTGTCCTGAACCAGAATCACTTTGACCTTAGGCCGCGTTATTACGTGCACCTTTCCATTACTGACCCCAGAACATCCAGAATCATCCGAGGCATTGATCCAACAAGGTGCTGGAAACATTTGATAGATTCTGCAGCCTGTTTACGTGATAGCATCGCACAGTTGCTGCAGATTTAGCGGCTGCACATTCATGCTGTGAGTCTCCCGTTCCACCGCGTCCTAAAAGTGCTTTATTCAGATTGAGATCTGGCGACTGTGAAGTCACTGTCATGTTGGTGGAGCCTGAGAGGATGTGTGCTTTGTGATATGGTACGTTATCCAATACCCGGCGTTTAAAACATGCTCAGTTGCCCGGCAGCCTGAACCGCTGACAAAAGGCACGATCAATCCCCTCTTCTCATTTCTCAGTTTGTACATCCTCTGTTCCTTTCCTCGCCTCCTCTCCTCACGTCTTAGTCCTTCTGGTTGTATAGACTCTACTTCTCACTTGATTTATGACCTCAGTGAACATGAGTTTATGGTCTCAATCTCTAGTTTCAAGTCTTTTTCAACACAGCATGATGTTCATTGAGTAAATTATGGTCCATTTAGAGTCAAACAGACCATAAAGCAGGGTATGCGTTAGGGCGGGGCTACTGTGATTGACAGGTCGCTACCACAGCGTTGTCCCGTCTGGGAGTTGTCCATGTTTTTGTCTACAAAATGAACCCTTTCACAGCGTGTTTTGACTTCACAAAAGTTAATTGTATTCTCATTGGTCGCCTAAAAATGTTTTATTCAGCGGTTGTACTTAGCTTCACTATCTCGTCTCACTTCTGGTTGCAAAAAATTCAAGATGGCGACAGCCAAAATGCCAAACTCAAGGCTCCAAAACTGTAGTCCACAAACCAATGGGTGACGTCACGGTGACTAAATCCATTTCTTATATACAGTTCATGTTTAGATCACATCAATCATTTATTTCTAATAT